>NC_037594.1:27815866-28151431 GCF_003073045.1 Pomacea canaliculata
TTTTCCTTCAAGTTTGCTCACAAAGAATTTAATCAAAGGAAGATCATGGCCTTCATTTCTTATTCCGATAGTTTTATCTTCGGAAACTGCTAAGAAAGTAGGATCCCGGGTAGTGGGCAGATATTAGCTTCATTAGAGTTCTCCTGTGGTGGGCCACCATTTTATACATCTACAGCACAAAACTCATTAAACTGCCAGTTGTAACCAGACATTCCGGAGTCACGACCTCTATTCCTTGCTGAGCAATTAACCTCCTTCCTATCTTCGATTTAAAAAAAGAGGGAAAAATACCCAAATAGCCCATTTGCGACGATCAGGTTCTGCGATTCGTCATTTTCTTTACTTACACGACTTCAGTGCATGTACAAGTCTCATTAACTTTCTCCAATGGTGGCCTTACACTCTGGAGATTTCCACAAACACGTCCTTGAACCTTAATGGCTTCCAACACTGATAATGTCAGATGGTGATGGTCTCCTCGAAGAAAATAAGACCGTATTATTCTTCATTCGAATCCAACAGTGTATATGTCCACTTGTTCATACTTTGGCCTCACCTCTTCATTGTCTCAACACTAAGGACAATATGTCTTTTACAATTTTCATTATGTCTCAAACTTAAAAGTCTTTTTAACCACACTTTTTCTTAACGATTTTACGATAAAATCAAACTGTTATAAACTTCCTGTGAAACCTGTCAAAAGCGATTTTGTTGGTAAGAAACTGGAGGACAACAGATACAGAAAGCTGAAATGTTTTCAATATATACCGCCTATGCTTACAAAATCCAGAATTTTTCATCTTTCATGATTTGTAATGATTCAACGGAGATACTTTCTGCTGCTCTTATTTCACTCTGAATGCTAGGAACTTGTATGTTTTGTTTTAGAATCAGGAAAAGGATCGCCTCCATTAGGTCAGGATGACACTGCCATCCACTAACAGCAATTACTGGTCTTCATTCTCTTGCATAAATGAATACTGTGTTGAAAAAAACAATCAAAACGACAGAAAAGGAAGGGCTCAAAGTGGAGCTGATCAAATCTGAGCAGTGTTCATTGCATTCCTGATCGTTTTGTAATCTTCTGCAAAAATCTGCTTCAAAAGAATATTAAGAATATGACAGAGACTAAAATTTATTATAATGTTTGCAATTAAAATTCATGCACAATGTATCTATGATCGAAAGCACAAGGTTCTGTAGAAAACACAGATGAGTTAATAGTTAATAACAAATGACTTAATAACAACTATATACTTATTATCTTAATTATGTTCATATCTAGGAGGTACACAAGGTATTTCCTCAAGACCTCCATTGATGTCAGCAGCTAGTTTAGTTACACGGTTCCATCTCAGTTTATGATCCTATAATTCTTTCTTCACTAATCTTCATCTTTCTCTTTGGCAGCCACGTTTCCTTTAACAATGAGCTATCAAGGGAAGGGCGTGGGTGGTGCATCTGATTTAATTCTACACATGTCGGAGTCATCTCCCGTTTTTAAAATTATGATTTCTAAATTTGTGCAGCTGGCTCTAATCAGGATTTTGTTGTTAATAATTATGCTTGGACAGAATATCTTTAACATTTTCCCCAAACCTTTGGATTAAAAAGTCTCTGTTTAGTGTTTCTTAACTGAAATCTTCCAGCGTTTACTCTCAAAAGACCGAAAGATCATTCGTCCTGCAGAATCGTAATTTTACAAACAAAGGGATCCACGCGGCTCTCAAACTTAAAAGTGCTGGCAGAGAACAGATTTTAATTGTAATAAATAATATGTGTGCTCGAGATTGCATGTCCTTCTGTCGACAGATGCATCTGTAAAGAATATAAATTATTTTACTACTATACCTCAGCAAAGGGACACAACTGTGAACAAAAATTCCTCATTCAGCTCTAAGAGCATCCACAAGTCGAAGGAAAGATATCCTTTAGCTTCCGTGCTTCCTAGTCATTTTTATTCCCTCTTGTGGCGAGTTCCGCACTGTTTATTTCTAGATACGGGGGCTTCAGTTCCTGTCCATCACCAGGTGGCGCTGCCATTTCCGGTGCTCGCGCCGCCGTCTAACCACTAGACCGCTATCTTTCATTCCTTTGGAAGAGAAGAGGCTCAACGCTCTAAACTTAGGATCTGACTGAGGAACTCGACAAAATAAATTGCAAGTGGAAATAAACCCTGGATGCTCCGGCTTTGTGGCGAGACCTGGTCTCTAATTTCTCATTCCTTACGGCCTGGACAGCCATGATTCATAGAACAAACCGGCTTTTTCTTTGAAATGGTATCGCAAAGTCTGAACCTAGAGTCAACATGACCTTAAACATCATATCCGATACTAACCATAATGCTAAAAATCAGAATAAAAAATAAATAAAACAATAAAAACACCAAAAACAATGATAAAAATGAACACTCAAAAACCAAAATGGAACCAACATCTAAGAAAAACACAATCATGCTCCTGCATATTCTTTGCTGAATATTTGGGATGGAGATTAAACTTTTGGAATAAAGAAGAGACAAAAATAATAAAGAATCAAAAAGTTAGCATATCAAAATTCTACGATTAAAACTATTCTTAAATATGGTAAATAAAATCTCGTCCGACTATATCCATTGTACTTCTGAACTTTGAAACAAGGATCAAGTTTTAAAACTAATCTTCCACTTCACCTGGCTTGTGCTTTTTAAATAAAAAACATCGAGTTACAATCGAAGAAAGGGTGTGTAAAATATAAGAAGGCAGTAATCCGACCCACCAGGTGTGAATACTCCAGGTGTTTGATAAAAGAATCGATCACCGAACTTCAGGTCAAAGAACTGTCTGCCTATGATGCAAGCAAAGGTAGGTCCGACAAGCGCGCCCTCTAGCGGCGGCTCGGCAATACCACCAGTAAACAGATCGATGTCATCAACACTCCTGAAAATAAAGACAGGAAATGATAAAGGTATGATATTTCGAAAACCTGGCATCAACCTTAAGAGCAAAGTTTATGAAAGCGAATAGCAAAACTGAAGTAAACGAGAGTTGTCAGTGCTGTTAAATAGAGAGTGATAACTCAAACATCACAGCTAAAGAAAAGAAGAAAAAAAACAAACAAACAAACAAACACAAAACAAAAAACAAAACAAAACAAAACAAAACAAAAAAAAAACAAAAAAATAACAAAAACGAACAAAACAGAGTAGAAAAACGAAACGGAAATTAAACACGGACATAAAGATCTATCACAGATATCTAAACAGAAAAACATTAACAACAAAGAAGCAAAGTTCGTTAGGTCAGCCTGTGAGGCAAAAGGTCATTACAATAATTCTACTATTTCTAGACTTCGTCGATATTACTGTGCACACGTAACATGACATTGTGCAGACAAGTAGACATCATCGTTGGAACTCACATGTAGACCTCGCGAAGTGAAGCCGAGGCTTCTCCGAGAGCCACGGGATCGAAACCTGTGAGGGGCGGCAGTCCACAGAATTGTCGCCAGACATTGTAAGGTGGCAGCCCGTGGTCCCGCCCTCGTTGTATGTTGAGTGCCACCAGATCCAGCCCCTGTCGAGGGATGCTCTCAAACAGACGGTTGCGCAGGGTGGACACGAAGAAGGCGTCTAGGGATTGTGCACGTGTCGCCAAAAGACCTTCCAGTACCTACATTGGCAAAGACGATGAGGTCAACAGTGTTGCTGCTACTGCGATCACAGGTTGCTATGAATCAAAGACCATACAAAAATGTGGCTTACCCTAGCCTTACACTATTTATTCGCTCCTTTTTACATCCACCACTTTTTTTTTTTTGGAAAGAAAGAGAGGAAGGACATGTAATTCTTGATGTAAAGTTCCAGACATCTTGGGTTACTAAGCTTCATCAACGTGTTTTTTCGAGAATCGTTTTATTTCTTTGTTCAAGAGGGAACAAAACTTGAGAAAGAATTGCATAAGTGCAGAATAGCCATGATGTCTACATGACTGCAGGTGAAAAAAAAAAAACAAACTCAAGGGAAGGGAGGTGGGAAATGATGTTTTACCCTGATCCACCAACTAAAGTACAGCCAGCCCTGTAAACAGATGCCACAGGGAGAGAAAGAACAGCGTGCCCGAGATGAGAGGTGAACCCACGACAGCCAACCTTTCACTGTATTGTGACAGTTGCTAACCGTTGCGCTACCGGACCGCACTTTCAAAGAAAGGGAAGAGAACAAAAGAGGTAAAGATAGAAAAAGATAGAACGAACAAGTAACATAATGTCAAGAGAAAGACAGAAATAAAACGAATTAAAAGAAAATGAAGAAACAGTCCTTAATATATAGAATGACAAGAATAAGTTTTTCTCTTGCTGGAGGAAACCTTTTTCAGTTTTTCGTGTAATGATTTTCTGTCATCTAGTATGCAAACATTTCACCGTGTATGTAAACACGAGTCCTCGAACCCTGTTATCTGGATTTTACTTTAATGCTGTCTGGCACGCAAAGTATTTTTATCTTTTTTATATTGAATTTTAGCAGAAATACTTTTGTTTCATTTTGCCGTGTGTTTAACATGCTTTAAGCCTCTTGAACTGATGGTATAAACAATAAAGCTCAATTCACATCAGTTCAGCTCTCCCTTCCTCTGTCCCTCCCCTTTTCTCTTGCCTACCTTCATGTCAGTCTGTTGTCGTTTACAAACGAATAATACCTTTTCTAGATCTTTACGGACGAATTTTGGATTTGCAAAGGTTTGGTGAAGGGGAACATGTTCGTCTCCATATTTCAGGAAGTCCGGCACCAGCGAATGTCCGAACCGAAAGGCGGCCGTGGCGAAGACGTTGGCTATTGCAGGGTCCATGTTGTCGTCGTACGTGACCAGGACGTCGTCCAGCCGCTGTCTCTGGATAGTGGAGCGTCCCAGCACCAGCGGCAACCACAAAGTGTATGTGATGTGCTGCATCTGTGCTGCTAGGATGCTGCGTGCCGTCTGGAAAACCCACTCGTCCACCGCTGCTGGAGACGAGGAGAGGACCGAGGGCAACAGGGCGACCAGCTCCTTGGCAAGACGGTTGTGCTGTCTCTGAAACAGCACGTGCAGTGCACTCAACCCTGGCACCTCGTTGACACGAATATCTCCTGTAAACATCAAAATGTTTCGGGAATGAGGTAAGCTGGTAAACACAAATGTCGGAAATGATGGAAATCATACATTTCTAGATTCATTTCATTAGGTATGAACATACTTCACGAACTGTTGCATGGCAAATTTTCATACTTTCTTAAATTATAAATTCATAACAAAAATTAAACTTCATTTGTTTTAACATGAGCATTTACATATTGAAAATATTTATCCACCCATACATCTACGCATTCGTCCGCCAAATCAACTAAAAAAACACGTGACCGCAGAAATGCTTGCTACCTGATTTTAGACAAAGTTTATCCTCAGCATTGCAGGATCCATCATCCTGTAGTATCGGCATGTCCCCACTGCTCGATTTTAAGAGACCTGCAGTAAACAATCATAGTCAGAGAAATGGAATAGTGTTGCAAGTCGTTGCGCCACCAGGCCGCCCATACAGGGGAGAGAAAGACCGCAAGAAAGATGGGGACTGCAAGTACATAAACGATTTCCTGGAGAAGATGTTCAGTTTGTAACCACTCCCTCCCACAGGACCCACAGGCTATGTGACAACTCATAGAGTTAGAGGAATTAACTTTAAATTATTGGTAAACTGCTCGTTAGAGTTTGCTTTAATAAAAATAATTGCGATATAGATAGTAGAAGCAAAAAAAAAAAAAAAGGAAGAAAATCGAACAGGGGCAGAGAAGGAGAGAAAGAAGGACGGCTGAAATAAGCCCCTCTCTCTATTAGGTATTATTGTGGTTAGCAATCGTGTTTTTATATCCTTCTTTGATGACGTGTTCATACCGGCGATAAAACCGCTCATAAACCCAGCGAGGCATCGATCCCAGGCTCTAACAATGGAATCAATGATCATATCGCTATTTAAACAAAACCTTTTTTAAGAATAGTATTTCGTAGATGAATAACAACTTTATTGGAGAAGAAAATTGTTTATCCACTCCTTGAGAGCCAATCGGCGTTCACCTCTTTTATTTTCAAAGAAGAGGACGTTGAGCTTCAGTCACCTCTTCGTACTTGCCGCCCGTTATATCGTCAAAGACGAAATGAATGTCAGCATATATTTTTTTTTAAATTTTATTTAAAATCTGAAGTTACAAATTCTGTAACCAGGATGCAGTGGTAAGGACCAGGAAGTGTTAAAACAAATAATGTTATATAATTAAGTTTACAAGCCATCTTCACCATCTGAAAGTCGCAGTTAAAAAAAGTTGGTCAAGAATTTCAAAATGTTGATTTTTCTTAAACGATTTTATCGACAACGGTTGCTATTTGTAGGAAAGCTGACGCCATTTCCCAGTCCTGTCTTGACCTTTCCCTCCTTACTTCGAGATCAGTGTACATCTATCTTATCGTCGTGCGCTATCTTCGTCTCATCGCAGTCTCGCGGTTTCTCGTGTAGTCTAAGCTGACCATTAAGAGACTCGCCAGGCACTCGGATTCTTCGGGCTTCTCTCTCATCATTGTGATTGATAAGAAGATACGCTGACATACATGGCAAAAATCGTCTTTTTATTTCTGTTGGAGTTTTAAAAAAAGTTAGCAGCCTCAGAAAATAATGTTCTGCACAGAATGTTCGATTAACAACTCTTGACAGCTAATCGGAGTGAAGACAATATGAGGTCTGGACAAAAGCAGATCAGCAGTTACAAAAGCCAAACACGAGTCTAAAGAGGTTTTACAAAATTGTGAGCAAACTGTCGAAACTTTTTTCCATTCACATGTCTATAAACCTTTAAAGGAAGAAAGCTCTAAACGCATGCGTTCTTTAAAACTTTTTATAAAGTAGAGAGAGAGAACTTTGTGTTACGGACCTTTGAGTTAGAAAAGTTGGAGTGTGCTTTACGCTGGAATAAAATTATATTGATGGCACCTTGACAAAGCATTCGTCCACAGAAATTTTTAACGGGAAACAAAGTCATGGAAAGATGGATGAATAAATGTATGGATTGAAAATTACTACCTTGTCGAAACTCTCGCAAGGCTTGTGACTGCTCATCTGTGCTGCCGTATATCACTGAGCCATCGAGGAACGATGTCGCCTCGTTACGCTGCTCACGTGGCCCTGAAAAAGAAAAATCGAATGGTACACATACGCATATATATATAATTATATATAGAGAGATATATATACATATTCACTAGTAGTATTTTAGGGGGTTGGGAAACTTGGGGGAAGGGGAATAGGTGTTTTATCCTGAGCCAGCAATTAAGACTATATCCCGGTAAGACAGCCAGCCAAGTAAACAGATGCCACATGCAGAGAAAAAAAAATAATAACAGCGTATCCGAGACGAGAGGTGAACCCAGGGCAACCTACCTTCAGAGTATTGGTGACAGGCGCTAACCGTTGCGCTATCGGGGCACCCAAGAGAAATTGGGGACAAAAATATGAAAGGGATGGGGGGGGGGGAGGGGAGAGAGAATCTAGGGCCATGTATTTACATTTATTATCTCAATCACAATATTAATATGTGGTATTTACACCAACAGTTACCTCTGACCTTCGTAAAAGTCGTCTGCACAACGAGAAAAAGGTCAAAACTGACGCTGAGCAAAGCAATCATTAGTAACAAACACCAGTAACTGATTAGCTAATTATGTCTAACGACCAGAAAAAAGCCTGTGCCTTGTTTGTCTGCAATTGATTAGTCATTTCACTTACTGCATGCGTTGTAATTAGAACTACTGAGATCAAAGCCACATAGACGAATATTTTTTTTGTTCTCTTTATGTGTTTTTATAAAAGTGTGTCAATTATTCATTATTTTCTTTGAAAGATATCCAAAACGATAATCATAGTCATAGTATTATTTTAAATCTTTATATTAGGAAAATCAGTCTTAGTTTGCAACCATCATAAATGAAAAGGAAATAAAATAACTAAATACAGGGTTATCTGACATCGCTAAAGGGTTGCGACTCTCATCCACTCAACTTATTTTATTTTTTAAATGCAATCATCCAACGGCAGGAACTATTGTGTGTTTGAATTTTGATCTAATTTTTTTTCATTTTACTTACATGTATCGACTTCTACTTATAGGCAGAATTAGGGGAAATAACCTGTAGTTCATTAGTCCTGGAGCCGTAGTTACTTATCTCCCCTAATTGGCCCTTTACGTTTCCCTACAGAAATTAAATTACAAATTGTTTTTACTACCTTTGGACAAATGAGCAAGATTTGATATTGCATTGTCACCGGAAATGGTGAAAATGTTAGATTTCCAGAACAATGGAAAGTGGGTGACAAATTGATTACAAAATTTCCCCGAAACCCAGACATGCAGACTTACACAGTAAGTTAAGTGTGTAAAAATCTGTAGAAGGGACATGTCAAAACCAATAATATTTTTAACTTTGTAGGGGCTTAATGGAGTAGAATTCAAACTTCTCGCAGAATATATCATTAGTATTTGTGAAACAACAGCACATAGTTGTTCTTGACTTAATACTCATCTAGAAATCATTTCATGGCCGGGAATATTCAAATACAGTTTATCGTTGTGTGTGTGTGTGGTGTCTGTGTGTGTTTGTGTGTGTGTGTGTGTGTGTGTGTGTGTGTGTGTGTGTGTGTGTGTGTGTGTGTGTGTGTGTGTGTGTGTGTGTGTGTGTGTTGTGTGTTGTGTGTGTTGCTCTTTTTCTCTTAATGCATGACCTAAAGGGATGGACTGGTCAGTTTTTTGTATCATCCTTTGAGTGTTTGTCTAATTTAATCCCATTTTCCCTCTACAGTGGGCGCTGGGGTTGTGTCACTGTTGCAACTGTCACACTTGCACTGAACCAGAGGTGGCAGAGTAGAAAAACCTTTAGAGTTTGCATCCCCCCAAAATTAATCTCTTTCCCATCGTTTGTATCTAGACTAAGGCTCTGACAAAGATACGTGAACAAAAATTTATCCTTACAAAGTTTTTTCATAAAATTTTGATCACAAAATAACACAAAGTGGCATTCATTGCCAGTTTATGCAATATATTTTTTTATAACCAACTATTATCCTTTAAAATCGAAAATTGCACTATCTCATCTCAATACTCTTTGATTGTTTAAAAAAATTCATAATTATACGTTTGTGCAAAAAACGTCGCTGGTCCATGTTTCGCCCTAGTGTCCAGATTAAAGAGAGGAAATTAAAAACACATTTACTGCATTTAATGCTAGCATGCACAAATCAATTAAAACCATTCATTATCCGGACAACACCCACTCTCGGCTACAAAGAAAGAAGGAAATGAAGCAAAAAAAAAAAAACGAAAGAAAAGCAGCTTAGAATCGTGAAAATCGTACTTAGCGGAGTATTTCTGTGGTCGGTTGCAGGAAGAGAACGAAGAAAACTCATGCACGTGCTGTCTGTAAAATATGTGTCTCCCGCCGGTATGTCGATGGGAAAACATGCCTCACTGCAAAATACAATTCAAATTCGCCTCATTTAAAGAACTCAGCTGTCAATAGACATAAAATATAGTTCAAATCCCTGAATAGCTGTTGAAAAAGCTAATTTCAAGAGAAAAATAGTTGCATTTGGCATGCTTTAATAGAGTTTCAATATTTTATTTTTAGAACGGTTCAATCAGTGTCAAATGAATTGGAAACTTCGATCTGTACTTTGATGACGAGCAGAAAACTCACCTGGAAAGTCTTGCTTCTCCGCAACAGCTAAGTCCTCCATCTAAAATAAAATAATAATACTGCAGGTTTACATCCCATCTATTTATGATTATCTTGGAGAAAGGCATCCAATCAACAGAAAGTGTAGCGAGAAAGACATGAGAGTGAAGATGGTCAAGATATAGAATAGTTTACAAAACCGTTAGTGGAGTGATGTTTTGGTGGCATTGGCATGGCTCATGCATTGAAAGAATAATCCAGAAGAGCAGTAACGGCGCAACAGCAACCACAAAAACCACTGATCAATAAGCAACACTAAAGGCGACGAGGATCCAGGGAGGGACACAGAGAGAGAAGTCCGCTGGAGCCAGTCAAGCGAGGGAAGATCACTCTCTATTCATGGAAGACTGCGAGAGAACGACTCGTTTAATCTGGGGATGGCGCGACAAAGAAATCAAATCTGAAACCATCACGATGATGAATCAGGGCAAAAAGGTCATCCACGAACATGGTTTATGTTGTTAGCCACTGGGTGATGCATGGTCTAATCTACTTAAACGTCTCCAGGGAACACCAGCAAGAAGCACAGAGACGACTCCTTGAGCAAAAAATACTAAGGACAACAGCATGTCCTGACATCGTGACTGGAAGGTGACTAGTGCATTGCCACAGATTGACCCGTGTCATAGTTCAACTTAACTTTTTGGGTGTTTATTTCTGAACAAGAATTTAGTGTCAATCAGAATTGAAAGGATGAAAGGAACGAAGTTGAAAGAGGGAGCAATGTGTTCATCTAAAGAACCACAGACATTGAGCATTGCCAGACATTGCGAGCTCCAAACAAGGACTGTCACGCCGCGGGCTCCGATTTAGCCTTGTTACCTCCCCAGTCAAGGTAAATCGTATATTTTTACATGTAAAAGATTGATAATCGATGTCGTATCTACGTATTTATGAATGGAAAACTTTTGATTCTTGTGTTGTATTTACGTATTTTTCTCTGAGTAACCATTTTTTGTGATCACAGTAGTTGATTTGTACTGTTTCCTTAGAAATGCGGCAAAGATTTGAGCGTTAAGAGCTGGCAAATTAATGACTGCTGGTTGTTCAACTTTTATGGATGTATCTTGTTAAACAGCGTAAGCAATTTTTGTTGTTTGGCTGAGTTTAGTTTTCTGAATTGAGTAAAGCATCACTAATCTTGATGTCTCCCCAGCGGAAATCATAGCTGGTAGGATTTTGTTTTTGTTGTCTTGTGCTAGCTCCTTTGACCTGACAGCCAATACACACTACCTGGAAAAGCCAGAACAATTGTGTTCTTTGTAGAAAGAATGCACAACTGACCTGAGTGAGAAGCGAACCCTCTTTTTCGGCACGAGGACGGACTACCCAAACGGAAGTATCAATCCTTTGTCGTGAAGCAAGTCCGAAACTTATTTTCACGCCCTTCGCACCGAATATTTCACCTCCTAGCAGATTTATTTTGGTTTTATGCAGACCTAATCCAAATACCCAGTAAAATGTTCAGCTGAAAAGGAAAGGGCGTAGCAGGAATCGGATACTCTGGGACAAGGAACACACACGAGCACAATACTTTTTCAGCATCACAGACATGTTTCTATGAAAAATTTCTCTGCATCAGTACATACCATGCTATTCAATAGGTAAAGTTTCAACTAATTATGAATATGTGTATGTGTAGATAAATGGAAGTATGAAATGCCTATACATAACAATAATCATGCCCCATTTGGAAAGAGAATATGTCTGACCTGATGACCATATAGTTAGGTTCAAATTATATAAACATGTACATTTTCATGGGAGTTGAAGATGTCATTTCATGTTATTTAATATGCAAAGATTCTCATATTTTCTTTATCAGGACACTGCAAGGAGAACACAAGCTATAGGCAATATGTTTGTTTGTAAAATGTTAGCCGCAACCTCTCCGTGAAAACCTCAACTATGGTGGACAAAGCGAAAAGTTGTAAATGTTTATCGTGATGGGTTCACAAGAGTATTTTCAGTGATATTTCAAGAGCGTTTCTTCAAGTATGTCTGTGTGTGTGTGTGTGGTTAAAGTGCTTCGTGATTGAGAGCACTGTTAGGTTTACGAAAGGTCAAAGGTTACACAACATGAATACAGTGAACTGAAACAGTATTCAGACTAAATGTGTATTGCTATACAAGACCAAACAGCTCATCTGCGTGATTTGCTGCTGTTTTCTGCTGGTGCCCCTCCCTTTCCACAGAACCCTTCAGCCCCCTGCCGTTGACTATTAAGCAAACCTCCCACGTGACTGTGTGCACTTACTCAGGGGTGTATTGCTAATAGGCTCTAGGCACGTGCCCAGGGGCAAAGTTCTTGGTGGGGAGGGGGACAGAATTTGGCGGATTTATTTTTAAGCCAGCATGAGACGGGTTGATGGGTTGTTAGTATGTTACAATTATTATATAAAGGAGAACAGATGGATGCAGGGATGGATATAGCGAGCTCACAGCGCTCCCCCAGACCCCTAGATGAAGGAGGGAGTGGCGATAGCACGGGCACTGCACATGCCTCCATTTTTTTGTATTTTAGCGAATAAACTCTTTCTGAGAATTTAATCATGATTTTTTAGCAATTTTTTTCTATCGTTGAAAAGGAGGCGATTATTCTACCAAAATGTCTTGAACTAATTACTTACATCAATTCTGAACTCTGACATCTCATCAGTTTTTTACAATAAATTTTATGTATTGGTTGATCGAGCTCTGTAGAGACTTAAATATGATCGTCCAGACTTTTGTTATTAACATGGAGCTGTTATGCTATCAAATAAGCAATTGTGCGATGACCAGTAGGCTCTTCAGCTCCTTGACCAGTATCGTTCTTCATATCACGACTAACAGCCTTCGTGATATTAAAGAGTTGTAGACAGAGCAAGCACAACCATGTATACCACTATATAACTTTTATGGATGCTGGCTGTCAGGTTGGACAGGAGTGTCGGGACCGGCTGAGTCGAGACATGCTTTTCCACCTCCAATTTCAGAAACAGGAATCGTTCATTTATTTCTTCATCTCCGAACCAATCCTTTAACCTACTTAGCTTGTGGGGCTTCATTCAAGAGAAACCCGTTGAAATGTCGAAAGTAAAAATAAGTGCTTACCTCCTACAGTGGGCGTGCCCGTTAGGTCGTGAGCCAAGAACTGTCCAAACTGCATCAGTAGACCACTGAAGTCACTAGGTGCATCCTGCAAACGGCGACAGGGAAAAATCATTTGAAGAGATTTTGATGTAAAACATGAGGATCCACATCGCTTAGGAAATATTTTATGACAAATGACTCAAAGTTGTTGCCCATAATTATTGCCTTAGACTGTATACATAACATTGAAGAGTGACCAAGTTACCATAATTAGCTTGCCATACCTAAACAGTGATGTTATCTTAAAAGACTTAGCTTCACTCTCAGAAGAAATAGGGAAGGGTGGGCAGACCACGAGTAGGACACAGATAATGACTTTCCAACACTATTAAAATGGATAACCTTCTAGAAAAAGAAAGATACGATGGGATTCAGCGATCTTGTGAGACAGATTCCATTACAGAATATTTACGGTTATGCCATTGATCCATGACAATCCGCATATAAATATCTTACCACATTAAAATGGATAAAAATTAATAAAACAAAAATTATACGTAACACAAGAAAAAAACCGAAAGAAAACAAGAGAGAAAAAGGAAATGCCTAGATGAATGATTTATGTGGGTGAGGTTTCGTGGAGTTACCAAAGTCAACATTCAACTTATCAAACGAAGCAAACGGTGCGAAATGAGAAATGCGTTGAGCAGATGTACATCAACACCTGCTGCTCACCTGTTGGTGAAGGTAACCGGACCTTGCAGCTTGTTTGCTTTACCTTTGATGCTCGTCTGGGCTTCATTTATTATTAGACAGGTGATAAGTAATCAGTCGATGTGAGATGGCAAAGACCGTGTCAGCTTAGGCTTATTACGAGATTTGTAGAACTCGACAATGAAAACCCAGTCGACCTTTCATCTACTCTACAGCCGCATGATTGGCAATCGTATTATTGTCTAATCCTCTTCAGGTTTGGTTTTTAAGTACATGTTCACCGAAATAGACAGTGAATGTGGTGTGTGTGAACACATTTTACACAGATTAAAGTGAAGTAACCTTACCTTGACTAAATGAACTGTTCTGGAAACAAGACGAGGACTTGGCAGCGCCATGGGTTGTCTCTGACCGTTCGTTCGCTTGCTTTGATTTCGGGGAGCCCCGACACCTGAAGAGGCAACAGAGACTTGTAAGTCACCTGTACAAATACCTGATGTGCAAATAGCCCGGATGTTTGTAGTTCCAGTTTCCTAATAGTCTGCCGTCTGCTTGTGTAGAGAAGTATCAACAAATGCTTTATACATATTGACGAAAGTTTTGGATCTCGTACGATTCCCTCCGAAAATATACTCGAACAGCGTTTTCTTATTTGTATTCTTAATTAATCCGTTAATTTGTAATTAAGTCTGACCTGTCTACATGGTCTATAGGCGTACCATCAGAGTATGCAGGTGGGAGATAGCGTTTAAAGGGCTGGAAGGCCGACCCCTTGAGCGGGTGGAGAAGGTTGTTGCACGTGCCATCTGCTGTCCTCGTTTTCTCACGTCCTTCACATTCCTGTCACAGACACAGGCTCATGTGAGCTCGTATACATGCACGTGCCGGTTATAGGTCACCAGGACACGAAAAAATTGCTTACATGTTTGTGTGCGTGTGCGCGTGATGGTATCCCCACCCAAGAACATGTATGTCCTGCCAAGTATATAAACAGGTGGCGACCATGTAGCTATTTCAGCACGTGATGCTAGAATTAATGTTCGCTTTGATCCTCCCCCGCATCACTGGTCGTTTGTACGCTGGCACGTGATAAAAACGCCCACGTGACGATATCATAAAAATTATGAGTGTGTACAGGCGCTCGCGTGTTTTATTTCTTGGTATTAATGTAAGTGTGTACGTGAGCGTGCGTGTGTTGAACTGTCTCTCTCTCTCTCTCTCACACACACATGGAAATCAAACTACACCAAATGTGGTGCACCCCATCTAGCACACTGCCTCAATTTTTCTTCGTTGCATCTACATCAGTTTGGGGCACTCGTCCCACCCCCTGCCCCTCCCCCTGGATGCTGCTGTAGCTACCTCCCCAACCTTGATATCTGCCACTCATGTTCAAGTGCTTCTGTCGGTGCTCTTTCATCTCCTTTCCATCAAATTCACATCTTTCATGACTTCACTTCATCCAAGCTGTAATCCGGCTTAAAAATGATTTCGAACAAACATGTATTTTTAATCTCAATCATTTTTTTCTCTATGGTCCATGCTTTCTACCTTTTTTTCTTTTTCTTTGTGGTACCAGTCTCTATCTGCTAACATGTCCTTAATTCTTCTTTTCTTGGAATATTTTTTTATCCTTTTGAAGAAGTAGCAGGAAAGTATTTATATATTCATCTCCTACTCTTTACACAGTGATGGTCGTATAGATAATAATAGATGACTACTTACAAATTTCTTCATATTTTTTGGAGGAAAGTGTGTCCGTGTGTTGTTAGTCTTTGTTGTAATACATTTGTGAAATGGAAAAACACATTCTTTGTGTCAAAACCTACAACCGATTGTTTTAAGCTGAAACACTATAATAGTCACTAGGTCAGGGTGTGCACCTCGCCAGACTCACCTTGCGAGTAAACGTGTGAATGCTTCTTTGAACAACCAAGCATCGTGTTTGTCCGGTAATATCTGAGGCAGCTTCTTCCAGCAGCGAGCAGTCGTTGACCTTTACTATAACCTCTTCTGCAGGGCGAACGTTTCTTGAAGTCACCTGACTCACATCCGGGACCTCCCGCTTTCCTTGAGCAACCACCCCGAGAGTTTTGGGCGCACCCAGGTGTGGGTTTTTTAACACGATGAGAAGAAATTGCTGTAAACCGTCTTGTCGAGTGCTTGGGAAGCTGGAAACCAGCTTCTTATTATTCCTGAGAGAACTTCCAGAGTTCGTAAAATGTCCTTGACCTGAAGTCAGGGCACGACTTTGAGTAGACCTCGGTGATCGTCGAAGAACAAGATGCTTTCCATCTGCCGGGTTGGTGTAATATGTCACTGACTCATCCTGATTTACTGTAATTTTCTCGCGAGGTTCAACATTGTCGGGACTTTTTCTTAGCCAGCTGCCTTGGTCTGGGGTCAGAGTTCGTAGTGTAAATTTTCTCGGTGACACTGAACTTGAGTCGGACTCCAGCTTTTGCTGACCAATCTCACCGCCGTTTACTTCGTCGTTCTTGTTGCCACCAGTCTTTGCAGAGGACATGTTCATGAAGTCCTGATGAAATTGCGATGAAGCATTGACAAAGTTTTGCATGTGCTCGGAAGAAACTGATGGACTGACGGAAGATGAAAGTTTTGAACTGTTGCGCCGTGCAGCGAAAGGATGTTTGAAGACTTTGTCTTCGCGTGTCGGAAAAATGTTGTACACTGGGTGTTGCTCATCATGATGCCAGGCATGAGGGTCGTCTTTTTTCTCAATATACTGCGTATTGTAGTGTCCATCTCCTAAAAAAAACCCAAAAAACAAAAGTGGTTTAAAACAAATTCTTCACATGATGTGAACTAGAAGTCCGTGTATTTAATGAGATAGTTGAATTCTGTCCTTCATACAGCGTAATACTTTTCAGATAAGGTTTGATTGCATGTTCACGTGTCCAGACTAACTTTTCGACTAGAAAACAGAAAAAAATCATTGTATATAAGTTGTAAAATGGACACAAACACACAAAAAGACACACACAAACCACAGCCAAACGCACGCAAGCTGAAGGCACGCATACAAGCACACAAGCGCATTACACAACATGCTATTTCGTGCATCTGCAAATTTAGCAGCACCATCATTACTGTCAACAGCTGAAAGAGAAATAACAGGCTGGAAATAGCATGCTCCTTGTAAATAGAAAAGATTCGGGGAAGGAACATTGACAGCTCTCTTTGCAAGAATCTTAATATCATCTGTCAGGTGACAACAGTTTTTTCTAATTACTTGCTAAAAGAATACATCTAAAAGTTAACCATACACTGAGAAAAATATATTCCTACTCCACAGTTTCCTCTGAAAAGATAAATAAGAACCTTAGTTATTTCTTAACGGAGTGACTGTATGCATACCGATTGTCAAGAGGATGGCAGTTACACTCAATGAAAGCCAAGACCTCATCCAGTCCTGTCCTGTTGTCCACATGGCTGGTGTAAAGGGAGGGATGTCCACGCACCTCCCGTTGTTTATTATAGGAGGACAGAGAGCCTGAAACCTGATTCTCCGGAAAATCTGTCTTGTCCACCGAGCCACTGTGACTGGGAGGGTCGACATGCGACCTGAGCATGCCTCTCTACCGTTGACTTCATGGAGGCTGTAAAATGTGTTCTTGATATGTTTTTTCCTTTTTCTCAAGTGTTAAATAGAGTAACATTACTGACTGCTTTCAAATCAAAGACATTCCTAATGCATTGACACGTGAGTGGTCAAAACAAATGGCATCGTGGGGGGAGTAACTGAGTCAGACATGAAGCAGTCGTGGATAGGGAGGATAAGACTTGTACACAGGCATTAGTCAGAGGGAGGTGAAGATGGGGAGGGGAGAAGATTGAGATGTCTCAGATTTTATGCCTTTCCCCCCAAAAAACCATAAAAGAAGGACATTCTCTAAGATTTACTTCCTTCCTTCAAATTTGCAGAATATAGAAGGGATCGTTGACTACATGTCTGCGAAATGTCCACGTTTAAGAAATTTGTGTGGGTTCAAGTCAGTGTATTACGGGCTTCATTTCACCTTCTTGTCTCCTTGATTTGACTTTCTTGTATTCTCCATCAAATGGCATTCATTATTCATTAAGAGGGGCATTATAGAAACTATAGCACTCGCAATGGGAAAAGTCAGCACAATTCCACCACAGAAGAACAAAAGGAAATTTGGAAGTTAATATTCAAAAGAGTCAGAGAGTACTGGCAAACTACTTTTCCCTCATCTGAGGGATTGACTGGGGTTATTCAGTGGACTCCAAGAAAAGTGGGTATTCATATTCGGCAGACTGCCAGGAATTTATGTCAGAAACCAATGGCATTCAGAGCGAATTAATTACTAGACTCCCTACAAGGTCTGTAGGAGCACCCCAGAAATAAATAAAGAAAGGACCTACTTTTTTCTGTAATAGAAAGATTGGGCGAGTCTCCAGTGGACTGTAAAAAGTGTTGCAAGTGATCGAGGGACACTGAACGTCCATCAAGTCCCTTTTGGAATGTCTGGTTGTTTGATCATACACTCTGTATACACTTACATGGATGCGGGTATTTGTATGAATGTAATACTTAATAGATGTATTAATACATGATATGTACCTATTCATGTGTAGTTAATATTTTGAGAATTTGTTTTTAAATCTTGATTTTCATTTTTCTTTAAATCTGCGGTGTTTACCTCCCAGCGCCGGAACTCATCCAGCCTACTCAGTTTACTGGTTTGAGATGTCTTTGCACTAACAGACACACACAAACATACAAATACATTCACTCCAATGTACATATTGATACATATTTGAAGTGACAGATAGTTTTGGAGTTTCGTGGGTGAGAGCATTCTGTCAGCATTTAAAAACTTACAGACGATACCGATGAAGGTAAACCAAGTGGTTACTTGTATCTCGAACCCTAAAAGTCGATGAAAGCCATAAAATTACACGGTAGATGCTAGCAAATGGCGCAGACATGTTTAGCAATGAGACATCACCATGGTCAGATGCCTTCAAGAAATGGTTCCTCACTCAGTGTCGGGTCTCTACGACTAACGATAGTCTCTCTGGCAGGACTCGAGAAGATCATTAGCCTCTGAATGACCAATGAGCTGGTGCAGGACAATACATCCAAGTACTTTGGAAAGAAATGGGAGATTACACACTGGTCTGTAGTTTCTTTTTCCAAAATTTTTGAATTCAACTTGGCTTTTTTAAGCAGGGGTCGTACTTGTGCGTGTTTGGAACAGAGTTTCAGCGATTTTATAGGAAATAGAAATATTTAAAATAGTCATAATTGTTAGTAGAAGATCGTGTAGAGCACGAAACAAGACTAGAAGAAGCAGGATTGAGATTTTGTGATTTTTTTGGGTATTTTGAGTGATATGGACTTAAGGTACTCAACAGAAACGGGTTTGAAAGAATTTAAAAGAGAAAACCCTGAGGTTGTGCACGAACATCAAGATCACGTTTTTTATGTTGTCCAAAGAATTCACAGTGCAAACAGGAAAACTTGAACTCCACAGGCCGCTGCACGCATCACCACCCGCCATCCGGCCGTTAGCGGAATATTTCACGTGTGGAGGTAGCGTTGATAATAGCTCCGCAAACGTATTGACGTTTGGCCTCTGTGATCACGTGACTCACCCCGAGTTTCACGCCGGACAGACTACTAAGGACGGACAGCAAGTCCAGTTTGCTGCCAAACTTTTTCAGCATGAAGACGCCTATGGCATTATAATATATGATTTCAGACATCCAGGCTGCAAACATATTCCGGGTCATGAATGGTGCATCAGTCTGTAACTTGTAGCATCATAGCTATCCTGAAACACACATCATAGCTATCCTCAAACATGGCAGATTCAGGGTAAGCCCTGTATACATCTGTACGAAACATGGCGACAACTGTCTTGCTGATTGAAGGGTAGTTGACAGTCCTGATGGACAATAAGCAGAAATAGTTGGACACCATCCTATTCCAAGCCAAGACAGCAAAGAGGTGGCGTGTTGTGATACCCCACTGCGTATGTACCCGAGAATGTTCTAGGTGGGAACGAGCACAAGCCGTCGAAGGTGAAAGTTCAGCAATACTTGCTTAATAACAAAAGCTGTAATGAGAGCATGAGTCCACGGGAAAAGTCTACATCATCAACCTTGGCTAGGTTGGCACCAGCAATGTCTTGGCAGGGATATCATCGAGAAACATTCTGTTGCCGTGTTTATTTTTCTTGTTTGTTGGCGGGTGGTACAAGCTGAGGATCTGGCTCTGGCACCAAGTCATACCAATAAATAATAATAATCGGATTTGTAAAGCCAAGTTTCCCGTGTGAATACAAACTCAACGCTCTGCACACGAAAGACTACAAACGAACCGACAATCAACACAATAAACATAAACACCAGCAAACAGAGAACTCCATGAAAATGAAGAATTGGAGAATGAGCGGAACTGCACTGTTTATTTTACACGATGTTTATGAATGATACATGTTGAGGATTCACGATATTTCTGACAGAAATAGATACTGATGAAGTATTTGAAGTCTTCTAATGAAGGTACAGTTTGAAGAGAAAGAAGAAGAAAATTCCAAACAGTGTGAACCGAGAAAGTTTCTTTTGACGACAGCATTAAACCACATAGGTACAGCACCAGTTGACAATGAGAGATTGATGAATGTGAATAATCAGTGGAATGATCAACTCGAGGCATTCATGTAGGAAATAAGTCAATCAGGTCGAGAAAGCAGGATTTTTTTAAAGAGAGTTTATGATGATTTCCCTGATATGGGGCTCGGTGTCAGGCACAAACGCCATTAAAGGGAAAACTACCCGGATGGTATCGGTTTTTTTCCCATAAAGTATTTGCGAAACATGTCAGCCATCTGTTTTAGTAGGCAGAGTGGAGGAACTGTTGTGCTTTGACCCACAATCTGAAAGAAATTCCTGTTGAAAGAACTAACGGTCAATCGATAATAAAGTAGATGAAAACTGAAAGTTAGGATCGGTGTTGGACAATAGAAATGAAGGATCAAACATTCGATGTAGGACGTATGTGATGGTGGACAATGACAACTGCTGAAGTAACATCCGCAACAAACAAAAGAATTAAAGCAAAAGAAACACCAAGAAGATCAAATTAAAACAAGCTTCGCGTTCAGATAGGAGCAGAGATGCTGCACAAAAATGCAGAAAAAGTTAGGTTCAGACTAGTTCTTGTTTCACATACTTTACAAACTTTACTTATAATCAAAAGTTTGTTAAGGAAATTACAAACTTTAAAAAAAGAAAAACTTAATTAAGGAGCGCCATCTCACATATGCCTGGTTCATCATCAGAAGGCTTTAATCAATTTTCACAGAAAAAGGTCAGATCGTAACCGCCATAACTGACCATCTCATATATCTCGACGGTTTTATTTGACTAGATTGTGATTTCAACCAGCAGAACATTTATATTAGTAACTGATCATCGTCTGATAGTAAAGGAACAGAGTCGCGAACACCTTGTACCAGGACTGGATTGCGAGAGAAGTCAGGTAAGGGTTAATCTAATGATGCGAGCGGCGTGGACAGGACACGATGCAGATGGAACCGCAGTTTACAACCTGAAAAACAATAAAGAGAAATAAGACTAGAACTGTTCCATACAGCAAATCTGTTGTTTGTCAAGCTGCAAAAACGAGAAGTGATACAGGTTGGTGTTGAACACTAGACAACCTGCAATGGAAGGCAGCCGGAGCAGAGCAGGAAACGTGAAGTTTCTGAGGAGGACGTAGCTTCCGGCGACCAACGTGATGGCGGCGAATCCGTTTCCGTGTAACCTGCTGAGCACCCGTAAGCTGAGAACAGCAATAAAGGTCAAAGCGAAAGACCGTTTTACAGACGGATTCACTACAAATGTCGGTCATGTGGAAGAGACGGTTTAAAAGGGTTAGCTATGACTTGGTGTAAAAAAATTGCCAGTTGCTATTGTCTTAAAAAAGTAAACACAAACACTAACACCATTAGTGATAATATCCCTGTAGGAAGAAAACTGAAGGACATAAAAACACTAAAAACGTGATTTATAGAAAAAAAAGAATTTGCCAACAGACTGAGAATAAGCAAACAAAGTATTGAAATAAAAAAAATCATTCAATGGATTCAAGATAAAGAAAAACAAAATCGACAAAATCAAGATGGTTAGATTATAAAAAAATCATGAAAACAGCCCCAGCTGCAACCAATCACTTTAACAAAAAAAAAAAAAAACCACATCTGAAACTCAAATCACAGAACACAGAGAACAACGAACACATGATGAGCCATGATACATATCCCATTAATTAGAGACAAGCAGCTCACCTGTCTGTGTTGAGAGATGTCAGAATATTTGCAATTTTAAAATATGTCAGAGTGTTGTGTTACTGAGGTATAATGAACACTTTAATTAAAACAGACACCGTAGGGGAGATTACTTGAGGCGAGGCGAATACAAGTGTCAGAGGAGAAGTGTATCTTCAACATCTGAATGTAAGTATAGGGTAGCCATGCCTAGTGCTTCCTTCAGTACAAAAGTGTACATTGTACAGCTTAGTGGGCTAAATACATGCTTGTACTCTCGTTATACTCTCGTTATATCTCGTTGTACTCTTGATATACTTAGGACTGACTTACATCCCTTGAGTTTATACATTTCTCAGTCTGTAAGCATTATACGTGTGTGTGTTTACTTGTATTTTTATGTATGTTTGATGAAAAGTTATTTTTGATTTTGACTGTCACTCTTCAGGACCTATGACCTGACCGTGATGGCACACCCTCCGACCTGTCATGGCGCCGCTTTACTGCTCCCTGAACATCATGCTGATCGCATCATCATGGCGTCACTTCCGGTCTGCTCCATGCTCGGGGTCGTCGGATGCCCATGCATAATGCTGCATCATCAAACGAGGTAAATCTATAAAAGCGACTTTGGCTGTTTCCCGTTAGGCTATTAGGAGATAAACCTTCAGTCGTTACTCTCGCTTTATGTGCGTTTTACTCTTTCCCCGGACTCCCGGAGGTCGCAGCGCCGTTACGTCACACGCGTACAGGGGGGGACGAGAGTTTGATTAAAAGCTCGAGCCATTACCTGGCAGAGATTACAGGATTCAATGCCTACTCTGCTGTATTACTTTGTATTGCTTCTTGTATTTCTTTTTCCCGTCTTCCTTCTCCTCCTCTTCTTTCTGGAGGGTTGATCGAGAGCTTTTTTGGGAGGAGGTATGAATGTCGTGAAAGTGTTATGGCAGGAAGGTGCAGTTTATACTTGTTGACATGAAAGTATTATGGTAGCAGGGCGAGGTTCTTATTTGCTGAGGTTTTTGTCAAAGAACAGGGATATTATACTGTAAGAAGGAAAACAAGACTAATTCATTAATACTTATATTTCTTCTTTTTTTTCACAAACCTGCACATTAGTTATTTTTAAAATTATTTATTTTTTCTTTATATCCTTCAACTAAATTTGTTTATGGTAATTATAATAATTGGTGATCTTTAATAACTCAGCACCCCTCATCACCGCTCTTTACACATACAAAACAAAGAAGGTCCATAGTAAGGACGACTGGTACAAACGATAATCTCGTTAGGGTGTCAGGTAGAATTATCTTATTCGTTGTTCCCTAATTCCTCTTTGTGTATTCTATGTTTGTCTTTTATCCTTGTCTGCCTAGTTGTTTCTCCTTCTCCAGATACCTTCTCCAGGAGCATAAAGTCTCACTTCACTGACATTCAAGTTTTTGGATGGCTTCACGACAGGAAGGCAGGAAGAGTTCAGCACGTGGCAGCTGCTGGTGACAGGTCTGCATCCTCCTTCTCTCTTTATTAGATCACAGCTTAGCCCCGAGTTCTCAACATTAAAACCTCCCAGCAAACCCAGCGGAATATCTTAGAAAAAGTGGACTGTTGTTCTGTATTCTTTCTTTCAACGCTAAAACAACCACTTTCACAGTGTCAGCTCTTGTTTGTCATTAATTCATTCCTTCTGTCCATTTTTCTCTCGTTTTGCATATTTACCACTATAGTTACCAATATTTACCAATATTTCTATCACATTGTTAGTTAGTTTTTGTTTTCCTTTGGTTTTTATCTGTATTCTCAACATTTTATTCGTGTTTCACATGTTTGGGCGTTTGGGATGATGCTGAACCATAAAAACATCAGACGACCATCGTAAGTGCCCGTCAACAGCATTTGCATCACTAGCCTCAAATTATTCTCGCAGAAAACAAGTTTTAAAATACTTTAAATCTTTTATGTCCGCGTGGTCGTCTGTTTCCAGCGAAAATGTAGCGGGGCGGCTTACAGGGGCGTCTTGGGCGGCTTGGATGACATTAAGAGGATGTGGATGAGGCGGACACGTGTGGACGCCAGTGCGTGGGCTTGTGTGTGTGTGTAGGCGTGTGTGTTTGTGTGTCTGTATTGGTGTGTGTGTGGGCGCTTGTGTGCAAGTCGTGGGTTCACTGACGTCATGTGCGACAGTCGTACACCTCGACCAACGCCTCGGTCTGTCCGGCCAAACAAGATGAGGACAGACCAGATTCCTGTTGTCAAGAACATGGTCGCTAAGCTACGGGAGGCGGCGAGCCGAGGCGGGGTCCTTGTCAGTAACGATCTACGCAGTTCTCTTCACGACTGTAGCTAAGAGACTGAGATGAAAGTAATTGACTTCAAAGGTAAACAGGAGGAGCAGACTTCTATTGTCGTAGCTATTACCTGCACGCAAGACCCAAACCTCCAGGCCATTTTTAACTGAGCAAATTGGCCAACCCTCGAATCTCCAAAATGCGGAAAGTGTTTTATTATAATTATTGGCAAGTTTATGGGAAAACAAGTCTGGACTGAGCATGTTGTCGAAACATCTAATGTCCCAAACTTTCTCCCTGGAATGGTTTCCTATTACCACTACGCCACACAACTTCGTCCAACTTAAGATTAATTTCTAATTAATTAGATTAATTAAGATTATACCTCCATAACCTAACCTCCTTGCTACTTATCCCAGTCCATAGCTTCTATCAAAGTATCGTTACATCCTTAAGGTCCCTTAGATAAAAAGATAACCTAAAGATTTTCATCGTGGTTCCGGCTGGTATCCGTGATCCAAGTTGTAGCTAAAGACAAGATTTGAAACTGAAATGACAAGAAATATTTGGAACAAACATGAGTTTTGTATAGCTGTCCACTTCCTCTTATCAGATTTCTTGATCATCAGTACTCTTTAAAATAAACCTAGGTCAGACTACCCCTCCCCCCCAAACTGTAGACCAATCATTCAAGAAAATAAAGCTTTAGGTTTAATTCTATAAATAACAACTGAGGATCGATCTATTTTTAGAAATTAGCTTTATTGTCGGCGAGGGTATTGCTCTTTTTATATCTGCTCAGTCAGAAAAACTCAATATAGCTTCTATTATTCCCCAAACGAAGATGTCTAACACCGAGACAACCGTGTATTCTGTTCTTTGTTATTATGTCTGCGGCGCTATTTTCTTAGGACATCCCTGCACCATCTTGGGCCTCCCAGCGGGTATTTGTGTTTAGTTTAGCCAGTTCCATTTTCACGGCTGCTGGCGCGGTTTGAATGTGATCCCGCCCTCGGGTGGTCTGCTGTTAACAAGCTCTGTAAAGATCCACTTGTCTTCTGAACACGTCATCCAGCGCCATTCTACTGGTCTGCAACCTTCCCGGCAATCTCTTGTTTGATATTGGAGCTCATCATGCACGCAGCCACACATGGACATACTGGGTATCAATGTTTACAGTAAAGAAAAGTCACTGCTGAAAAACGATGATGATAAAAATAAAAATAAAAATAAAAATAAAAATAAAAATAAAAATAAAAATAAAAATAAAAATAAAAATAAAAATAAAAATAAAAATAAAAATAAAATAAAAATAAAAATAAAAATAAAAAATAAAAATAAAAATAAAATAAAAATAAAAATAAAAATAAAAATAAAATAAAAATAAAAATAAAAATAAAAATAAAAATAAAAATAAAAATAAAAATAAAAGTAGGACAGTTTTATAACAAAAAAAAAAACAGTTTTATTCACGAACTATTGTCACGCACATATTAATACCTGATGTGCATAATTAAGAAAGGGAAAATAATATAATTTAATAAAATCAATGATATAATCAAGCTGTTTGGTCCTCAGTGAGAAATTCCTGTTCTACCGGGAACCAAAAATGTGTTTGGCCAAGAACATGGTGGGCTTTGGTCTGTTGAGAGCTGGGAAGTGATTGATAACGGAAACCACAGTCCAGAATGATTTATTTCACAGAGGGTCGTTCATCATTCTACTGTAGTTGCAGATCTTGAGCAGGCTGACGACAGGTTCGTATTTAAATAACTAATCAAAAGTTCACTTCCAGCTGCATTTATTCATTACCTGTCAGATTACGTCTGGGCCACCTACTTCAATTCGCTTATCTTCCCTTTGATCGCTTAACGAGCTTGCACTTTCTTAACCACGCATGCTCAATCAGTGTAGGGACTGAAGCAAAATATATTTTGACAGTCAAAGAGCACAGACATGCACCTAATGTTTCAATTTCAAGGCTGAAAAACAACTACATTAAAATATTATTTATAAATTATTAAGGTGGACATAGATGTTGAAATATATGTGGATGGTAAAAGCTTGTTAGCTAGTCTGTGAAGAATGCCTGATGGTGGGACATCCCCATGTTTGACTGTCTGGCTATAATGTGGACAACAATAAAGCAGAAACACTATATCCGTTAGTAAACGATTCGTCTGACCTGCAGTGGTCCTGGGAATGGACAGCTTGATGGATGTAGTGTCTTACAAAGTGGTCTGTACTGAACCACTTCAGGTCCCGCATGGAAGGTTCAATCCACTTGTTCGCCTCCAGGTCTTCTATCGAGTCTTCGTCTTCCATCAAGAAGTCCTTAGAGTAATGTTCTGGGTCACGTGGTATAACCTTTACTAGAACCGGAAGGAGAAAAAGAACCCTTCCAGGATTTTCACCGATATCTTCTCAATGCGATGAAAAAAAACCTCTTTGGATGAGCTATTTCGATTGCAGTTGAATCTTCGGTTGCAGTTTGTTTATTCTCGATCCTTGAATTAGGCCCACCATCGAGTGAAGACGCTGACTTGATGCACCATGTTGTAAACATTTTTTTATGTAATTTTTCGGGTCTCAGTAATTGCTTTTTGTATTTATGAACTGGACTGTAGAATATTTTCTGACTCATTTCATTGGTTGTATTCAAAATGTGCTGATGTTACCTCATTTTCACAGTTTGCTAGCGTGTACAGAGCTACGCCCACCCCACAACCCCACCGCAACCCTACGACCCTGTGATGAGGAGGTCAGGAACTGTTATCTACTTTCCTGACAATCCTCGCTATTTTCGTCCTGTTCTCTTTGTAAGCCGAGTTGCTTCTATTTTCAGCGAAGAAGAAGAAGGTGTGGTGTAACAAGTGACATAAGTACAGAGGGCGTGTGGGTGGAAGGGTCGGCGAGGATGAGGACAAGTTAAAAAAGAAACTGCATCGGCTTCTTTTGATTCCAAAATGTAGCGTTGCTAATAGAAAAAGTTTTCTACTTATTTTTTCACCTGCCTCTTTTACATTTCTTTGTTCTCATTACTTACCCCAAAAGAACGAGTGTGCTCTCTGTCGGCCTCTTTCCCATCCCGCTTGACTGATTGTCTGCCCGCCTGCATATTTGTCTGTCCGGTTGCCTGCCTGCCTATCCATCTATTTATGCGCTAGCCTGCATGTTTGCAATCAGAAGTTACATGACAAGCTTGCAAGAAGAGCTCCAGTTTATGTATGTGCGTGGGTGGGTGTGCATGTTTAAGGTTTTGTAAAAATAAACGCTATCTTCATTCTTCCTTTTCTTTCTTGCCACCAGCACATTTCCTTTTACTGGACTAATTCTTCTTCATTTTCTCGGCAGATTGATCATCCGTTAGATTTTTTAGTGAGATAGGCCTCTCTCTCTCTTGTTTGCTTGCAATCTTTTTCTTTGTCTTCTTTCCCACAATCATTTCAGTTCACTAGTCCAACATTGCGAAATATTTCCTCTAGACACCGCAAATGTAAAGTAAAAGAAAATTTAAAATCCTACCCAGGATTCCAAGAAGGATTTGCGGTTATTTCAGGGTGTGCTGCAGTGGGAGGGAGTGCACCATGTTCTCAGATCACTTGAATTTTACTTTCTACAGTAATTGAGACACAGGCGAGCGTCTAGACGGTTGCTGTACGTTAATATTACGTTGGGATAACGTCCTGTGACGTCACGAGACGTCTTGAGTGAGCCCTCGATAGTCCAGTACCACTTCAGCTGTTGTTTATGTGCGAGGGTCGAGCACAGTTTCCGAGCAACCTTGCAAGGGGAGAGGAAGGGGAGGAAGAGGAAGGGAGCTCACCCACGATCTCCGATACTTCATCCTTTGTCAGCCTTTCTGTCCTTCATGACTTTCCACTGGCTGAGTTATGTTGGTCCTCTTAAACTGTCTTCATCCTTTAGTGACAATTTGTGCCAGACATCTTTTTCTTCTTCGTTTTAAGAGATATTGCAATATTTTTATATTTTTGTTTACAATATTTTATAAAGGATTTTATTGTTACTAGTGGATGATGATGATGTGTGAACAGGTTTCACCCTGTGTTTAAACAATTGTGAAGTAACCCCGATGATCTCTGTGTCTTTTTGTCTCCCGTTCTTTCGTATCACAAAAAATGCTTTCTGTATTTATGAACTGGAGTTTGTAGTCCATTCAAATGGCTCTCATTTATTATATTGCAAAATATGTGTTGGTATTATCTCATTTTCTCAGTCTGCATCATCTTACAGACAACAGCCCTGGCAGCACTAATGAGGTCAGGCACTGTTCTCAATTTCCTGGTCCGGTGGTTGCGGACGGGGCAGCTGCAGTAAGATAATGAGAATCTTATCTTTACACTAAGTGGATGCAAAGTGTTTTAGTTCGTTTTTAATTTTTCTAAAAGGACTGGTGGGCGAAATATCTGAATTCTGAACACATTTTGCTCAGTACAGTTGTTACAATTTTCTAAAGAAGTATCTGTAATTGTAAAGGAGCATAAAGCAGTGTTAATTTTCATTAACATTAAACCTTAAGGTTTATTTTTTTATATGTCATCAGCAATGAGTTAAACTTATCGCTCCTTGTATCCACACATTAAAAACAGTCCTGGCTTCACCTTTAACACTGATGACAATAATAAGCTAATTATGCCATGGTTAACTTCAGACAGCTTGAAATCAATGATGAAGACATAGCAATCGTGAAGACCACTCCTACAGGACTGAGGGTAAGAAAACTCAAAGACTCGTTATGAGTATCTGGTACTGCAATCAAAGCAAGATGTTTACCTCCACATCTCGGGTTTACACTGACCAGCAATCATGTCGGGTGTGGGTCGATTCCTGTGCAATCTCGGGACATAAATCTTGTTGCCCGTTGATTAATCTACCTGGTGCCTGGTAATTAGCTCAGATTTTTTTTTGGTTTGTTATTTGGGTGCAGCCCCTTCGCAATTCTTGTTGCCGTTAACTTCAGTGGCTTTCTTTCTCGCCTACTTTAAAGGTTGCATAATTTATTTTTAAAGAAGTCTGTACCGGTTAATGAATCTCCTCAGACTGTATGTTTGCTTGTTTTTGAAACTGCGTACATGTTGGTTGAACCAGTGAGACTCCACAGTGTTCCACTCGGATTGTGAGCGATGAACAAAACTGACAGATATTGCAAATGTCCTCGCCATAAATATCACACAGACAACTATTTCCCATAAATTTCTTGTTCAGGAAAAAAAAATGGATAAGAGTCACACATATGAAGGCCTTTTGCTCCATGCTTCTTTATGACATTTTGCCAGCCTGGCATCAAGGGGCGGAAGTTTGCCAGACTCGTTCACGAACCTGGAGTTTCATTCTGGAGAGATTTATGCCAGACAAAATAAGCAAGAGGCTTTATGAAGATGTCTAAAGTATGATTATTCTGCCAGCGTTTCGGAAAATTAGCAAAGTAATGGTAATGATGTGCAGCTATTAGCAATTTAGCGAATCTCCTGGTGGTACACAATTCTCTTGTTCGCCACCCACACACTGTGCCATTTCGGTGCTAACCTCTTTGCCAGATCCTCCCTGGCAGTCCCCCGACCCCACCACCAGTTGCCAAGTATGAACTGTTTGCTGTGTGAACTCGGCGTCCTGACAAATGGCGACAACTAGTATGAAGAAGTCTCAGAAGATGACAAGCGTGATTGCGCCATTACCATGCAGCACCAGACCTGAGGCAAGAAGTCCAGACCTCGGGTGGGTGTGACGAGGCTTCCACGAGGGTCAGCTGTGGGTTGGCGTGTAATAAGGGCTGTCGTCTAGCGATTGCGACAAACGACTGTTTATGCAGTTCTGAAGGAATGAAGTGCTGACGTTCATCTTCCGTCTCTTCTCTGCGGAATGCAAAGACATTCTCGGGAGTAGAACTCACATCGCCTCTCTAGGTGCTACGCTAAAAGCCTGTGGGATGCAGGTAAGGGATAGAAATGCATAGTAAGAAAATTTGCCTTAAATTTTGTAAAGTGGTTTGTATAGTTTAAAGCGAAATGTTCATCATGCTAAAGATCATTGAATGACGAGTTCTAGAGACGGGAAGAAAAAAGTTTGTGTAATAAATAAATAAATAAATAAATAAATAAATAAATAAATAAATAAATAAATAAATAAATAAATAAATAAATAAATAAATAAATAAATAAATAAATAAAGGGATTATGAAATTTTTGATACTACAGCGTTACTTCATTCAAACGAATTCTTCTGTTAAGTTCAGTGGGAAAGCATTGGTTTCTTTGAGAAATATTTATCAGCAGTATAAACAAACTTGTGTATAAATGTGTACCCACGTCTATTGCGGAATACGAACCTGTTTACACCAAAATTTCCGCACAACACTTTCTCTCCTTCTCTCATGCACAAAAGGAAACACAACTATGTTGTATACAAAGTCCATCCTGATGATCTGGACATCAACATCACATGCTCATGGACAGTATCCACGAATGAAACACTGATCTTCGTGTAATTGCCATTTCGCTAAAAACGTTTTAGTAGGACGGTTAAGAAAAATATTCCAGACAGGTTTCAATAAAATAACCAACCCTTGTTCTTTCCCCGCCTCACGGGCTCCTGTTGTATTAGAATGATTGGCGGCCCCCGTTTCTCCACTCGCGATCCTGTGCAAGAAAAACATTCATAAGCGCCAGACCTTAAGGTGCACAAAGCTTTTCTTATCGACTTTCTGCGGTTTCGACTTGCTCGTGTTTTACTTACATTATCAGAAAAACCGCCAGCAAAACGACCCGAGAGTGAAATGACAGGAAACTGTGAAGCAGACGTGAGCTGGGTTCACCTGCTTCAGTCCGGACTTAGTCACGGGGATGCTTGTGTGGTTGCCGATGATGCGAGGCTAAACGATTCTGTATCTTGACGATGCCATTCAGCACACACTTGGGGATCGGTTCCAGGTCTGTGTAAAGCAGACAATACAGGTATTCCTTCAGGAGATGTTGATAGCTTTGAAGCTTATTGGCCTCGTTGGCGCATCCTGGCATAAGAGAAAGAATGAAAGGAACAAAGAAGATGTCAGATTAGGAGCTACAGTTGCAAGCGGGAAACACGAAACTGATAGTAAGTGATTGTAAATCAAGCTTATTCCAGGTGTAAGAGAACTTCTAGACGATTAGAAAACAAGAAAAAGTCCATATAATGTTACAGGTGTATAAGGACAGTAATGCCAAGGAGGAGGAGGAATTATTTGGGAATATAAGGCTATATACTCAGCAAAGAAGCCAGTCTTGTAAACAGATGCCACATGCAAAGAAAGAACAGCATGCCCGAAACGAGAGCTGAACCCAGTAAAGTGAATTTACTCAATAAAAGCTAATAGCGATGTTTAAAAAAAACACTTTCCTCCAAAAATCGCCTTTCCTGATAATCCTCGGCTAAGCATTTTAAACATTATTTCATCAGACAAAATGATGAAACATTACTATCTATTTACATTATATTTCATTTTTAAGTAAGATTTTGTAAAGATTTTTTTTATCTTTCTCCTTTACTCTGTTGGATATAATACAACAAGTGAAATTCGTGTCAATAAAAATATTATTTCATAAGAGAGTTCTAAGAAATGTTTCTCTACAAAACAGTGTCCTCATGCCCAAAATCAGTTTCCGGTGAAAGTGTAAGTGCCAGTCCTTTCTACAGCAGCAGTGATGACGACGTGGGTAGTCGATGTCGCAGAGTGGTGTTGAAGATGTAGTCTGAGGGAAATAACAGTGATCGTGGTGGTGACACTGTCCAGGGCTGTTGTCACCCAAAACAACCTGCTTATTATCCATCATTGCATATATTTTCCCCTCACACCGTCAACTATTTTCCTGCAGACCTTAGTTCAGGTTTTTCAGTGCTAGAAAAACATAACTACATTTTTTAGTAGCACATCAACTGAGGTGAGAGAATCTCCTGAAGAAGTTCTATAGTAAAACTGAAGAAGCAATATGCACGAGCCAATAAGAGTTTATTTTTTGGATGTTTGTTAGGAGCGTTCTGTATTAGCTTTTCCTTGTTATTCTGTTCCCCCAAAGAATTTTCTTTCTTTTTCTCTACTTGATGCCCTCAGTCAGAGCATCTCAAGGCCAGGAGAGAAATTGCTTACATGTTTGGTTGTGGAATGTAACTGTGACCCTAAGCCACACCGGTCGTAACACTCCATCATCTGGATATTCTGTCCCTGATGAAGCTGTCTTCTGTGTTTTCAAAACTTCCTGCTGTTGTCCCTGAAAATGTGAAAAAAAACTTTTATTCTGCCAGGAAAGCTTGGAATTAATCAGTATAACAGAGGAAAAGGGTCTGAGAATATTTTTCCCCAACAATCCAAAACTTTTGCACTGGGAAGAACACTTTGTTAAGAGACAGTCGGCACAAAGTCTTTCAAGGAGAAAATTTAAAGAGGAGTTGTTGTAACTTTTGAGGACAAGTGTTTCAGACAAAGGTGATCACTTTACTTTGATCTTTAGTTCAGTGGTGCCTGCTATTAAATTTATTGATATGTTTACCCAGACAATTACTTTGTTGACTAGAACTTCCATCTTACGGCGACCTTCATCTTTATCTAAGAATTCTCCTACGCTTCCAGACTGACAGACTTCTCCTGTAAGCAGTTCAAAGCTTGTAATTATTGTAGCAATCCTAACAAACAGCCACCAGAGGATGGAAACATCTTCCTATCTACAATCTCATTCCAGACGCAAAATTGCTAGGAAGTAAAGAAAACATTATCATGATGATTATGTTTATTTATATTTTTCGCTTTGTTTTTGTTGATTTGAGTTTGTGAGCAGAAATGTGTGTGTTTGCGAGTATGTGCCACCTTGTGCTCGTGCTTCTAGAGTTATTGTGTTTGTTCTTGCATATTTTCTCTTCTTGTATCTGGACAGTCCCATTGTCTAGAAGCAACTTTCCTTCTCCAGACAGCTGCCTCGTTGCCCAGCTTTGTCTGAGTAGCTAGTTCCTGTTCTGGAGAGTAACATTTCGTCACCTTCCTTTGTCCAGACACTCATTTCCTTTCACAAGGCATTCATATTTTGCTCTTAGTCCTTTAATTGGAACTAACAAGTCTTTTTTTCACTTCAGCCATTTTCGTCACCACCTTCCAGGACGATGTCCAGTTCCTCTGCTCAAGCCTCTAAAACTTTCCCCAAAACCGATGTCCCAGCTGCGAAAGTGTCATCAGACCTGATAAATAAATAAATTATTTTAAATGCTATCAAAATATTTAGTGTCTTGTAGGCAATCATCAATCATCCATCATCCATCATCATCATCACACAGCTTGGATTTTTGGAATGAGAAGTGGTCAACAACTCCCTCAAGAGCTCCGTAGTGCCAAGTGTTTGTAACCTTTCCCATCTCGTCCCGTCATGCCCAGCACGTGGCGTTTTAAGTAAATCACACCTGCTGTGCTACATTACAAAACTTTAACGACCAAAAAAAAAAAAAAAAGTAAGCGCATGATGGTCCCACTCTGTGTAATGAACACGCAACACTTCAGACCTCCATCGACCTGTGGATTTAATCCCACTGACGCAATGAGGACCCTCCTCCATCCTTGTCGTCCTCCGTCCCCAACCGTCTCTACTCCACCAAAGCCCACAGCCCTCACATTTCTGAAAATAGCTCGAGGTCGCACGATCGACTGCAGGATGCGATCGCTGGCCGGGCCCCTGGAGGAGGATGGTTTATTAGAAACGTGTTTCTGTCGAGGGCAATATGTGAGGACCGATACTTGAGATCTGAAAATGCTGAGCGCTTACGTGTACACACAATGTGTGTATGCATTCAGCAGGGTGGCTAAATGAGCAGACTTCACATGATTGTCTGGTTGTGATTGTCGGGCACCCTGCTATCAGGTTATCATTCAGAAGCAGGAGGATACTGTGTCCGCGATGAAGTCTCAGATATCACAATGGTTAATGCTAACACACTCGCTCATGTAAAGTATGTTTATTCTAATCTGTCCTTCTATTTTGTCTTTGGTGGATGGATAAGAAATATAAACAGGTAACATTGAGTACAGAATTTTGAGATACTTCTCTTCCTTCTTTTCAAAAATATTTTATTATTTCCTTTTTTTATTTCTTGTCCTTGAGTCCGTCTGCCCTTTTATTTTCCTGTTGTCTTAGTTTTTGTTTATTTTGGAATTCTCCTGACTGAGATGAAAGCAGCTGAACTATGGACAGTAACATACGATGATACAGTAGGGGTATGACGGATTATCTTTGGAAAAGGAAACATTGATGAAGCTTGAACTAAAGAAAACAACTAATTTTTTTATTAGATCGCTTCTTAATAAAAATACAGGAGAGATCAGCTGGACAGTCGCATTGTGGACAGAATGCAATTTTATTGGAATTTATTCGTCACTGAGGATCCAAAAGAAAAAAAAAGATTATGGTGAAGGTATGGCGAAATAAAGAAGCCGTTATGATGTCTGATAGTCACAAGATAATGTTCCTTTATAACGATTGGTCGTCTGCTTCTTCTGTCCACGTCTTCTTTATTAGTATATTAAGAGTCTTCCGTAAAATGGACATGCTAATACGTTTCTAGTCTCGGTTTCAAGGTGTGGAAGCCGTATTTGACAAAACAGTTAAGCCTTAATGTGTTTTTCTTCTTCTCTTGAAAGTACTTTCTTGACATTTAGGAGCCAAAAATCATGACAAGCAAAGTAATCGTCTGGTAAAAAAGTTGCACATCTCTGAAGCAAGATGTAGTTCTCTTAGAAACAGGTGTGTTGACTCAAAGAAACAAATTTGTCTTTCAAACGATGATGGTGCGTGACCAAAAAAAAAAAAAAAAAAAGAGAGCAAAAAGAAAAAAGAAAAATGAAAACCGCCCCAAGCACGAATTGTAGACTTCCTCCACACGTCCAGATATGCACGCTCTTCAATATATGCGCCATCTGGAAACTTATTCCATTTGTTTCCTCAAATTTAATGAAAACAACAACAAAAATTAATACACTTGTTAGTGTCCATGAAATACGTAACACGCACGCCGAGGCACGCTCAAAATAACATCAAACATTTATTTTTTTTGGAGAAGCGTGATACAGATAATCTAAATTAAATTAAATAATGAAATTGTTTATAATGAGCTGACGAGACCGGATAGTGTCTAATCGGATGGAAAGAATGAACTAGTCCGAGAGAACTGTGCAGTGCTTCAAGTTAAAAACAGTTGACATGTTCTGGAAAGTCTTCAGTCCCAAATGACAAATTTCAAGGAAGAGAAATCTGTCTTCTTCCTGAATCGACAATTATCACGCTCGACAACTACTGAACCGGATATGCGTCTGTGAGTTTGTCATGGTTCCTGTCTCTCAAAAACCTGGCACCTGAGGCCTGAAGGTTTCATCAGATTACACTTATGGTAACAGATATCTATTGTTTGATGTTCATCAATAGTTTGTTTGACATTTCTTATTCCGTTTGTTTATTGATGTTCATATATGATGTTTTTTGTTTATTTCCCATCAGGTTGGTGAGGTGAAATAACTATTGTCATACCTACACTGTCATCATTTTTGTTACCAGTACACAGGCCACCAGTCACACACCAACTGTCATTTAGATGATTTTCTAGTTTCAAGAGTAATGAAAAGATTTCCACCCTCACCCCACGGAGACCACCAGGTTGGCTGTCCACATGCACTGTCATTATTTTTACATTCAGCCTGGATGTCCGTTGTAGCAGAAGCTGCCTCCCCCAAACACCCGAAGCCAAGGGAATTGTAGTCAATGTGTTTGACTTCCAATTTGAATAGGTCATCCGTCGTCTCGGTGACGGCCTCCTTCGGGCGATCAGCGGGAGGTAATCCCAAGAGCAATTTCTTGGCGCACATCCACTTTCCGTCCGTTGTCCACCCATATACCCCATCTTCTTACCGAGGGGGTTGATGTCATCATTTATGAAGACAAGCTGATGTCCAGGCTTTTCTTTTAAAGTTCTTTGCTGCGCTTATGGCGGGACACGGATTTCCGCAGGTCTGGCTGTGGTCATCTGACTACGCAGTAGATGGCAGGACGTGTATACCTTAATATCAACTCAATTAATAAACATAATTTCACTAAAACATTTGGCTGTCCACCGGAGGACCTCCTCAGGCGGGGCCAAGACCTTGGCGTGAGTTCACGAATGTGAAACTCCATCAGCTGTCCTCCACATCTGGTACTTGCCGAGCCAGTTATGGGAAGACATGATATTACAAATATTCGCTAAGTAATGTTTGTTCAGCAGTGAGCAAGGAAACATGGTTACAACACTGCAGCCTCATTACTTACCTCCCACAAGCTCCTAATGGAAGAATACTCCGTTTCTGGTCTTGTTTAATGTCAACATGTACCCTAGACTCTCGGTTTGAAGATGTTTTGGGACTAGCTATGAATCCTTGCTAGCTTCCGGTTAGTAATGAGGGCACATGTCAACCTCAAGCACACCCTTAATTACGGTTACCTTCGGCTTTCAACGCGTCGGGCCAAGAACGCCACCAAGCAGAATGTGCAAAAGAAGGGGGAAAAGAATAAATGAAAGAAAACAAGAGAAATTCAATTCTTGCGTTGCAAGCGGAAATCGATGAAAGAGTTTTAAAATGTTACCGCGGCCATGTTGCAAAAGGGCGAGGACTGCAGGAAAAAGGTCTGAAGATGATGGCGATGTTGAACTCTTGGGCTTTCTGCTTGTTATCGGCCTTAACTGCCTCGCTTTCATTTCCCGTCCACTTGAAGCTGCTGATAGTGCTATCTCCGCACAGGCTTTGAGAGGCAAAGTGCCAAAACAGGCGTGAGGCAGTCTTTTCACAGAAATACCCGGTGCCACCCGCTGTCTATGATAGATGTATGTTCTGTGACAGAGCATCCTGAGTCATCTGCATAGCAGACTCGTTTATCTGTATATACATCTCCTCTTCGATTGTCCGCGGGTTCTCCTCACATCATATCACTAAAAGAACTAGCTCGTGTGATTTTCATTAAATTGAAGTATATTTTGTAGTTTCTTCACGATGGCTGTCAGACAACCGACCTGTTGAGTCCCAAATAACAAGGTCCATCGTTAACTTTACCGAACGATTTTCTCATCTGGTAAATAATACAACTTTTGTTTTGCCGACAGGGGCACAGCTGCAGAGTTCACTTCACCGATGTGAACTTTTGACAAAGCAAGACATTGAATTGTGGACTCATCTTACCTCACAGATCCTTATTGTTTTCTCCCGTCCATCGTTCCTAAAGATTCTTTGTTGGATAAAATAAGCTTTATTTAAACACCTATCTCGCTCAGCCTCCCATGAAGTTCCTGTAAACTCAGTTATTCTGAGAAACAAAAAGGATATTCTGGTCTTTTTGTTCAATGTCTTTCTCTTTAGAAACCTTCCATTCATTTTTAGTTGCATATTTTAAGTATTTATCGGAGGTATGTGGAAGGTTTTTCAATGAATGTCTCTTTGTCATGGGTGTTGAAGGTGAGTGTGCATGGCTCTCGTCCAGATGAACAAATAGTTTGAGCGATGACATGCACACAGTTAACAGTTCTCACATCCTCTGATAGACCTTCTGGAAGTCTTGTCAGATATTTCTTTTTCTTCTTCTCTTCCACTCTGCTATCAGTTTCGAGAGCGCTGAACTCGGATAACAAGCTGGAATCACATTTTCTCCCAGTAAATGCGTTTTGAGAATAAGTTTGAAGACTGACAGCCTGGCTGTCTTCCCATCCCGCCTGATGAAGACCAGGGTTGTTTACTTCGTTCTAACATGTCCACCGAAGCAAGATGGTCCCTTCGCTAGGTGAACTCACCTTATCCACACTGAATTCTTTCATCCTCCCCTTCCACCCCACCTCCCATCTCTCACAGAAGGTCTCACGGTAGGGTGAGCTCTGTTCCTGGAGACGAGAACCAGCCACAAGGTGTGCTTGACACGTGACCCGTCACTGATTCAAGCCACGTGATCCTGCACAAGTGCCAGACATGGCAGGCAACATTAAATAATGTAAATTCCACATTTGCATAATGCCGTTTATTAATCTGACCATTACTGACCGACTTGTAGGTGTAAACACACTTCCTTTCATTTTTACATTTGTGAAGACAGATTTTTTCAATCAAAATTTAACTCGATAGCAGTTAAGCGAAATTGCTATTTTCCCCTGTGCATGTTCCAGACTTGTCTGGCACCTGGTGGCGCTCCCTTGAGCTGCTTCAAACTTTAACTGAGGCTTAAGAAAAAAAAAAAGAAACGAGATGGGGGAGACAGCCACCCACTCACAACCAAAGCCCCGGACGGACTTAATTATCGATGCAACATAAAGGGGAGATTTAGGTCATCCAGTACTTCTCGATTAACGGAAAAGTTAGGCAGTCCTTACATCCAGTACTTTTCGATTAACAGGCCGGAGTGTGATGCAGTCCTTACCATACGAGGGTGGAAACCATTTCACTGACAAGAGAGGGTAGAGCTGTTGATGACGGGCGGAAGTGCTTCTTCTGCGTGGAAGACTATGAAAATAAAAGTTGCAGGAAGTTAGCAGTGGCTTATGGCATGGAAAATGCTAACTGCTGGGTTGTTGGATGAGTTTCAGAAAAAAAATTGCATGGCAGGGACGGCTGTCTGTGAAGGGTTAAAGTAACGGGACTTCCTGCAAGCGTTCTGGCTCTAAGACAGACACCGTGACTGAGAAAATTTACAGTTGAATAAAAACAAGAACATGAGATTGAAGAAGCTTCCATTAACAAATCACAAAATTAATCGCAACGTTCGGATTAGAAGAAAGGGAAAAAAGGATCTTTTAGCTCTGAAAGAAGGAAATAAAGAGATCGATCTGACACTCACTGTAGCAGGTGTAAACTGAAGGTAATGAAACATTTGAAAGTGTATCGTGTTGTGTAAAAACCAGACATCTCTTACACTTTTCTCTGAAATTAAACACAAGCAAAAAAAAAAAAAGGAAAACTCAGGTACTACATTACACGGGCGTAGCATTGTGCCAGCTGAGCTCAGGCCCTGCGGGATGCGGATGCTGGGCCCATGTGGTAACACTCACACCGCCTCTTCAGTGCCTGAAACACTATTCAAACATATTGGCTGGCTGGCTGGCCGGCTGTGTGCAGCTGTCAAGCGTACACGTATGACACCACAAGAAGCCAACAGGATGCTCGGACATCCAGCCTCAGACTCCTGTTTCCCGTTTATAATTATTTGCAAACTTTGCACAAGTGAGCAGGAAATTTATTTAATGAAATTAATTTGTGATCTTTTAATAGATCCTGTAATGCACACTTGTTCCTTAATTATCTTACAGAAGAGAACTTGTTAGCCTATGATTGGAAACATCTACACCAATATAGTGTTCAATAACAATAACGAGCTCGATGCCATCCCAGGCACATTTTGTTTGGTTGTGCAGGACATCTTGGACCGCAATGATCATGTATCCTCCAGTCTTTTCCGTTAATGACACTCAGATTAAGGTCATCGACTTTGTTAGTTCCCACATGTAAAATGGCAAAGCATATTTTTTTCACTTCTGGACCTTTACTTCGACAACGAAGGCATCTGGAAAGATGCAAAATCCTTTAGGCGATGGCGCACCAAAAAGATGCAAACAGTACAAAAACTGATTTACTAAATTAATATCCGAAGGTACTGGCCTTTTGTAACTCAAGACTCTCGTGTTGTGTAGACGATCCCTCATAGGAGTTGGAAGATAATTATCTGAGAAGGACCTTACAAACCTCAAGATCCACATAATTGCGTGTCAAGTTAACTGCCTTCAATGGAAGAAATAAAACCGTTAGACCAGTTGGCACCTCTTGAACTGAAGGGGAACCAAATGAAGACACGTTTGCGCATATATTGGCCATTCGCTTATAAAGAAACATAAGTTCTTAATGAAAGAAATACGAACCTTACACACTCATGTCTAAATCACAGCTCCACCATTATTGTCAATATGCGACAGTCTGCTGCCAGCAATTTTTTAATACCTCGTGCGATGATTACCAGTCAGGTCTTAAAAACGAGTTGGTAAAGGTCTGCTGATTATTGCAAACACAAAAATTTCCTGATCAACAAAGTAAAAGCCTTCTTCTAAAAAAACAAAACAAACAAAAAACGGACAGTTTGTCGAATAAACAGGCTTACAAAAATAAAAACAAAAAACCATTAAGCTGAATATTGAAGTCCTACGCCTTCAACCATATTCCCCAGAACTCAGGCAAGTGACACGAGTGGTGAACTGTCTTGTTCCTCTGGACACACTCGAGATCATAAGAGTAAGGATTCAAAATCCTTCAAATAGTTTTTGGAGAAAATGATTCAGATTGTTAAGCCTAATAAACGACGTTGCATCACATTGGTACTGGTTTTCTGAGTACAAAGCTTGATTCTAAACAGAGTTATGTCCTTTAAAATTTTCAGACAATATTTAAAAACAAACTTTCGAAAGAGTCATTGAAATCACACAGGTCTTGAAACCGTGATACTCGCTGTTGAGACCTCGAAATTGCTTCAAAAAGTGCGATAGTTAGCCTTGTTAAATTATCATTCTTGATGTGCCATGTTTGACTGTCTGCTCACTGCTTTTTTATTCCTATAAAGCTATATTTTAAAATGCATTTATTCTATCAAACTCTATGGTACGCGGGGAGGAACTCTGTGCCCAGTTAAAAGAGGATAGACTTCTTTTTCAGAACTATTTGTCAGTGCTAGGCTTATTATCCAAAGACAGAAAACAGCTAAAACTAGTCATGCGAATATTTATTCAACAACGATGATCTTTATTTCATTCCACCCGAAGAAACTTTTAAAATTTGATATCAATAGGTGCGTTGGAATAAAATCGTTCTTGATCGAAATTTCATTAAAGATATTACTCTGTAAGGACGATGTAGATGGCGGATGTCTGGTGCGATGGGTGGAGACTGAGTGCTTGCTGCAATTAAAATTGTATGTTCAGCACACAAAACCATGGTTCAAAACCATTTTGCTGAAGTGTATAGAAAGTCCGAAGCCAGCAAAGGAGGAAAGAGAACAAGGTTTGAGCAACAGAAAATATGGAAATACAAAAGAAAGACTAAGAAGAACAAACAGCCCTACGTCAGACAGAGATATAATTAGAAAATAATGGGAATAGCGGGACAAACGAGAGTTCTTTAACATTTATTAGAGCAGGCAGGACAATACATCAACAGAGCCACGGGAGGAAGACTCCGTGAACTCGCATCTTCACCTACAGTCCATCCACCAAAGAGGAGAGGAAGCAGACAGAAACAGGCATTTAACTGAAATTTTTGAGTACATACCTATCAATTCTTATCAGCAACTGTGTATGATCCGCTAAAAACTGCGGAAATATATCCCAGCAAGCAGAATTGAGAATATAAATGATACAATCGGACTGACTAGACGAGAGAAACAGGATTGGCTTCATGTCCTTTCAATCCAGCACAGCCGGTCTCCATCCTGTCGTCCCTCCAGCTGGGAATTTCTCTGTAATTAACAGCACCTACTGGGTATCGACCCTCCCAGGTCGAACTGCTACAGACTATCGTCTATCTGGCTACACACCGTTACTTTGACTTGATTGTGAGAACAGATCCGACTGGTGGTAGACATTTAACATCTCATGGAACTCCAAAACTAATTCATATTTAGAATAAAATTCAGACTCCACAGTTATAAACACTTTAAAGTTAAAGGGTTACTCAAGGCTTGTAATAAGGCTGTGGCGACGGTCAAACGTTTCAAAAATATATTTAGTTACAATTACAGAGCACGAGAGCGATACAGGAGAAATAAAGGATTCGTTTCTCACTTAATTACCACTTATTAGCACTATGTCGGTTGCCGATGTTTATAAACATTGAAAAAATCCAGTGAAATCGACCTTTGTGTCCTTCCGCCGAGTAACCACGATAGCTTCCAGAGATGATCAAGCAGAGGAGTCTTATTGTGATGTCAGAGTCTTCTTGTGACGTCAGTCTCCTTATGACGAAGTGTCTGAGGTCATTGCGAAGATTTGACGTCATTTTATTCGTATGACGCACTCTGTGTAAGGCTTGTAAGGCTCTGTCTGTCGGAAACTGATGAAAAGACAATTTTGAATCTTTTCCATCTTTTCGTGGCAATCGGGTGCAGCACATTCTCGAGGCATGGTTGTCACTATGGAAACCACACGTCATAGGGTCACGTGACGGAGAACGAGACTTCGTGGAAGCAAAAAAAGAGTCCCGTGTTATTTCTCTTATTAAACACAACATTCTACTATCCTTTAAAGTTCTGTTTACACAATAGTCAACAATACAACTTATTATTTTTTTGTACAAAGCTGTGTGCTACTTTTATTTTACATGTAGACAAAAACATGGAATAAGACAGAGACAAAGAGCAGACTAGTATTTGTTCCCAAGCAGTGTGTGTTCTGCCAAGCACGCCCACAGATTCTAGAATTCTGGTGCTCAGGCCACATTGTGTGGTTGAGTTCTGTGGCGTGGCATGAAGAAGGCGCGCGCGTGTGTGTGTGTGCGCGCGTGCCTGGGTAGCGCGCGACACGTTGGCCTGTGGACATAAACTGCACCCGACACGAGTACAGCACCAAAACGTGCGTTGGCGCGCACCCCAAACCATTTCTCAGCCCTCCATCTACATCCTTTGCCTCCCAGCAGCGGAGATTCTTCCACACGTGAATTTTTCCCGCACGCTCGTGCAGTGGTGAGCCTAAAAATAATCAGCACGCACCGACGTGTAAAAACTCGTATTACTGTCACTTTATCTCAAGGGATAATTCTGGAAACTTGTTCAACATCTTTAAATAACTTTTTTATTAAAAAAAACTGGATGATAAGTTTGGTTTCTAATTAAGAAAATCCAGCTGTCGCGAGAAAAAAAAAATAGGAAGACGGTGTGTTTGAGCGGCAACAGATGTATAAAATATATTCCTGGGAGAGCTTCGAACTTTCTGGCAAACACTCTTCTACACCAGGAGTACTCTTACTGTCAAGCACAACGATCTCAGATGATTGAGAGGACCGGTTATCACCTTCGTCTGTCAAAATGTTGAATAAGTCAGAATAATAAACACGCCAAATCGACGTTAGACAAATCACAGTCGTAGAGTGAACAAGGGGATCAAAACGTCAGCAGCAGACAGACAGCATCAGACGGACGCCCTCGACAGTTTTCTACAAACAATCCATTCATCGTCAGACTGACGGACAGGAGGAATCAATGATTCCATGTTATCGTCTTTTATCTCTGGCTGCCATGGACGTCGTCATGCATGGTTGAACATTTCACAGCAGCTTCACTCAGTCTGATTCACAAGGTTCTGGACTACTTGTGTGTAATTAGGTAAGTGGCTCGACGTTTCTAACTCCCTTTTGATGCTTACTAATCTCCATCCCTAAAATACTCTCCTAAATCAACGTGTGTGTACGCGTGTGTGTGTGTGTGTGTAAAAAAAATTATAAGATAATTCTATTTATTACCTGTTTAGTGTGTGTTCTCTTCCACCTCAGTGTAAAGCGTGTTGAACCCGCCGTTGGTGATGAGAGTAGACATTTCGCAATTAATCAAATCATGATTAAAGGTAAACTACATCGTTTGTGCTTTACTTCAGCAGTTCATTCACATTTCTATGTAAAACAAACTTGTCATCTTATCTACCAACAGGAAACTAATGATTCATTTAAAAAGACGAGGGTTCTTGTAAACTTCCGACTGTAAACTTCTTTTGACAGAGACACTTACAGGCTTCCGAGATTAAAATATTTTTTTACAACCTCTTGCTGTCTGAGGAGCCTTAAATTTTTATTTACTATATTCCCAAAATGAATAGCTTCCGCCCACCAAAACGACTGTTGAAATCTCTGAGGTTCTTTTCTTGTCGTTTCCATGTGCTTGTGAGCTTAGTTTCTCGCTGAAATGTTCGTACCACAGCTACTGGCAGTAGATACTGGGAGTCTACATCTTTTTATTAGATGTTGACAGCGCCGAAAAAAAACACTCGACACTTTGATACAGACAAATAGACATAAACAGACAAACAGAGAGACAAAAAGACAGACAAACCGTTGCAATGCTTGTTGTCTTGTACAGTGAAAATCATTCGGTGAGTAAAATGTGTTCAGAGTTGGGTTTGTACAGAAAATACAAGCTGGTCTTGCGAAAGAATTATCTACCTATGCGACCATGTGTAGGAGTGAGAATAATTAAGCGACCTGGTGTAAGAGTGGAATCAATACTCGACAAGGTGTAGGAGTAAAATCAACACTCGACAACCTGTAGAAGAACAATAAATTCTCGATAGGATTGTAAAAGTTCTTCGAGAGAATTCTTTTTGTTTGTTACAGAGACTTTTCTTTCTTTCTCACACACGCACGAACGAGCACACATTCGCGCACTGGTACAAACACGCACATATGCATTCACACACGATCAAACTTAAATAATTTATTTATTTATTTATTGACTGCTATCAATCACTTTGAGGAGAACACAGATGTAGCAGCTGATAAGGTCCGCAACTCAGGCCTGTCATCCTTTGGGCAGGGCAGGTCACAGAGCGAGAGGCCGGGTATCTCGTGTTTGTAACCAATTTTACCTCTGACTACCACGGATTCAACATCTCTCCAAAGCACTTTGAAGAACAGTCTTCGACAGAGTGTCGTGCCAGGTCAAAAGGTCAAACTAGACCTTTTATGCCCCTTGACTGTTGGGAGTAGTCGTTCCTGGTGTCCTACGAATGTGGTGACCGTGCTTCCTACAGACACTGATTTTCATGTGATTTGTACAACATCCGGAGCTGCCTTCTCAAGCACATTTTCTTGAGTGCCTAGCATCTCCTCTCAGTATCGGTAATCAAAGTAACCCTTTCACTCCGTTCAGCAGGACTGGTTGTACCAGGGACTTGTACAATTGTACTTCCTAGTCAACCTTAGGTTATTGCGGTGGTACACCGTGTCCAGCCTAACCATTACCGGTAATGCTATCGCATGAAGCTTCCAATTTATGATAGTGGCTTCCAAGCTGTTGACTTCTTTTAGCTGGACCACGTTCATGGCGATCGCTACTTTGCAGTGACAATCACCATGATCTTTTTTCTTTCCATTCCATTTCCGTTTCCATTCCACATGCATGTAAACTGTCAGCTTGCTGGTACGATCTTGGTGTTCTCTGTTGGGGGTTGCTATCAGATTCATTCCATCTGCAAATCGTTGGTTGCAAAACCGAATTGGGCATGTGACGGTCATGGATGGTTATTTGCAAGATGTTGCCATCAACAGATGTCAAGTGTCGCAGTTGGTCGTCTAGCAGAACTAGACTTGTTCAGTTTTTTTATATTGCTTTGACTACTTGAACGAGACCCTCTCAAAAGTTTCGTGTTAAAAGCCATAGCCCCTCGCTTCAGATAGTCAAATGCTTTTTTAAAGTCTATGAAGGTTTGATAGAGATCCCGTTGGTCTTGCAAGACTTTTTCTATCAGTATGCAACAGTTAATAGCAAAAGGTAAAGGAGAAGTCAAGAATATATCAGAACATATCACTTACCAGTTTAGACTTTGTCCTTATAAAACTGAGCTTGCCGACAATGTCACGAACAAAGGCAGTATGAAGCAGCCTGTCCGCCTCCAGTTTGCCCCTGTGAAGATATCCCAGCGAGCTTCCTCTCTATTATCTACCTCATGAACTGCTTGGTGCTGTTTTCATGCAGCAGGATCCTAAAGCCTTCTGTTTTCAAAACTTTTTTAAGATTGACGTAAATGCCTCAGGCTTTACAAACTGCTTAGACAAGATACTACCGAAACAACATTCATTAAAAACAAGCCGTTTCCAAAGTGTACACTTTCGTGATTCTAGATTCAACCCCAAATTTTGAACACAATGAAGATTGTTTTTTCCTAGTTTCTTCTTATTCTATCTCCGACCACACACGCACACACCTCTATCATCGTTGCCCACGGCACATTTCAGATATGTAAAACTCACTCATCATCAACATTTTAAAAGTTGTTTATGTTGAATGTGACACCACTAAAGTATTATGTTGAAAGTAACACTACTAACGTCTTATAAACGAGTTAAACTTTCTGGATGGCTGAAGTCAGATTCGTCCAATTAGAGTTTGAAAAAGGTAAATAAAATTTACATTGAGATAAGTAGGCTGGCATTTCTCATCTACGGTATACTGAACTTCATGTGTGGTAAAAGCATCTAAAGATTGAGTGCAACATACGCTTCTCAGTTCAGCACCAGCTCACATGTCTAGCGAACGATAACGAGCAGCGTGCTGAACATTAATTAGTTAATTACAGCTTCCTAATTAGCAACTACGCAACAGCTTTGTAGCAGCTCGACAGACCGCCTCAAGTTGCGGCACAAACATCACACGGAGCTGCCAGAGTAAACAAAGCCAGAATAGAAGTGTAAACTCGCAAAGTCCTCCGACTGCCACATTCCTGTTTACTCTCGGGAAACACTGTAGATGTGCTCCCACCCTGAGAAAACACCGACTGACAAATCGTGTATTTATGATGAGAACTCGACGTGTCTGCGTGTGTGTTTACACGTGATAAACACGTGTTTCCAACTTGGATAATTTATCCACCATGACAGTGTGTAAAGGTTGGCAGCACGTGACCTGTAAAGATTGTCCGTATGTGACCTGGAAAGGTTGGCAGCACGTGACCTGTAGAGGTTGGTGGCACGTGACCTGTGAATGCTGGCACCACGTGACCTGAAAAGGTCGGCACCACGTGACCTGTAGAGGTTGGAGGCACATCGTCTGTCGTGGCTGGCGTTTTGCTGTCACTGCAGAATCCTGACGATCTTCTCGTTGCTCGTTCATCACTTTATATTTGCATATCTCCGTCTCCCCCTGCCCCCTTCATTCTGCTACCCAGTTTTTATCTCTCATTCCTCCCTTTCATCCCTTAGCCCGGTCTCGTTTATCAGTCACCTTTTAAAGTCTGTGTTATTTGTCTGTCCGTCTGCCTGTCTGTTGTATGCGTGTTTATCTGTGTTGTATCTTCCTTCTCTCCCTCTTTACTTATTTTTTCCTATCTTTTCTATCCTCCTTTCTTTCAAGAAATGTCAGTGTGTCCTTTCCCCTACCGATTTTATTGTAACAAACTGTCTCAGGTAAAGTTGCTTAGTTGCATAACAATCATATTAAAATATTTTTACAAACATTTTCTATCTGGTTAATCTATGGATATTCAGGTGTCTCTCATTTCGTTCTTCCTCTCTCCTTGATTCAAACCAAACGGATCAACAGTCGTCTGACTAACCTTGGGTGCGATTGAGAGGGACAAGAGACCTCCTGACCACGTGACACGTCTTGTCGAATTTGTCTCATCATGCCATTTTTTGCGCAACTCTAGAATTAGCTTGGTCTGCGAGAAAAGTTTCAAAATAAAAAAAGAAAAATATAATTTTTTTTTCTTCTTCAGCACCACATGAACTTCTAATAAAACTCATAGGGATGAAGTTAAATATAGGATGTTATTACTTCTGTTGTTTTCTTTTGTGAATCATAATAACTTCATAGCAGCAGGTTTGACTTGGGTTCAACACTAACATCACACTGTCTATTTTTCACTAAGTAGCAAAATTTTACAAAAAAAAATCTTTTTCCTTCTGTTTCTTGAAAGAGAAAACAGTCTTTGTAAGAATATTGCGACTTTAGTTTTGTTAAAATATCAAGCACAGTTTTTGCTGTTGTGAGGGTCTGACTATAAATACGAGACAGCAGGGAAATAAAGGTGACAAGTTATTTGGTCACAATGAACATTCACATCAGAGAACAATCTGAAAGAAAGAAGAAAAGAAAGGAGGGGGAAGATACAGTAAGAATAGTTTCCCATGAGCTTGCACAATATTCCTGAAGCAGTGCCAGCTCTCTCTTGTCGTCCAAACAATGGTCTGAACTTTGCAAAGGGCCATAACCACTTACAGCAAGGTAGGTTAATTGACCTTCATCAAGGTGCGGTGCGCGCGCAACCCTGCACAGTAAACATGTGAGTGAGAGAAAAATCACGAGAAAACACGTGACAGGAAAACATTTTACAAAAATTAATGGTGCAGGCTGGAAAAGCTCTACGTATCCATCAGTTCTGAGTGAGAGAAATTCCAGTCGAAAGGTTATGTGTTAAAGGGATACTTAACACCACGTGCCACTGACGTCATTTCCTGGCCAGCGCCGCCTGTCGGGGCTCAGTTTACCCATGAGTGGCTTTGCCCTAATATAGTGAGTGAACCAATGAGTTAAGTAAACTCGACAAACTCCAGTTTCAGGAACCACTGAGTAGATGAAGTTAACTGACCGACTGTTGAAGGAATTTACAAAAGAAAGATGGCGACTGCGCCTGCGCTGTTCAGCTGAACGAATCATATTTCACAACGAAAATCAAACAAAAATCTGCGAAAAATCTAATTTATTCATTCTGAACAAATGGTTCAGATGTTGGAAAGCAAAAATATTGATTAATTTTTTTAATGGAAGACAACTTGACACACTGGGGGATGGGAGGAGCTCGGATGGGCGTGATCTAATTTAACGGCAGGAGAAAATAACACAAAAATGAAATATGGCGGCTAAGATATTTTGTTTCTTGTTGAAAATGAAATATATTTTCTTATCATCATTTCAGTTTATGAAATCAGCAAAAACGGTATTTACTATCGCGGCAAAACATTAAATCGAGAAACATACAAAAAAGAAACATAAAATTCCAAAAAGCAAGTAAAAGGAAAACAAATATGTAGACAGTCAACATTATTCATTCTGACGAAACAGTGTTTAATACAAGACGAGAAAATCATTATTATTTATTATTTGCTTTTACATGACCAGCGTAGAAAATAAACGAAGGTCGATATGTTGATTGTGATATTCAGCTTCGTTTTTCATGACGACTGCTACCTTCAAATTGTAACTTCAGAAAAACAATATTTACTAAACATTTATGAACCATTACGTCTGTGTAAGTTTTTAATTATCTGTGGGTAATATTTTGCTTTCTCTTCTACTTTTATAGAACTAACACAATCAGGATTTCCGCCATAGCTTGTGAGACGTTAATCGAGACCCCTCCCATAAATTATTGGCTGGTAAAACAATCAGGGTAGACCTACCCCGTGTCCAGAGCTACAGGATGTTATCCGCTATCTACAAAGAGCCAATTTACCCTGCATGGGTAGGATAACAAGCTTGATAAATACGAATCCTAAAGAGTTTTTTGTTTAGCGATCCTTGGTGGTGGTCCTGGAGCACAGCCTGGACAATTATGCATGGTGTACCCTGTCCTCAGCGGATTGCTAGGCAACGGATCGTGAAGGTCCTCTGCTTCGTCGACCTTTGGCGGTCGTTAAAAAGGGAGAGGAAAAAATCTTCCTTGAATAGCCTTCCGTCGGCTTTAATCTCCAGAGTCAGATGTTCTTCCCTTGTGTGCAGACCTGGCTACAACCCTCGTATGGACACACACTGTCCATCGAGCCACGAACCGTGCATAAGATACGGTCTATGGTCTGCAGACGCTTCCGATGGGACTTGGTCTAGTAACTTAATATCTGTCACTTTAGAGATCATTGGAGATGAGATGTTTATCGGTAGGGACTGGTCAGATTAATCAAACTGTAAAGAACTGACCAATAAATCAGGAAACCACGGAAAGAGTTTACAGCTTAATAACTTGGCCTGATACTGTGCTGGCCTCTCTTAATACAGCACAGGGCAGTTTATCCGAGAATAGTGAGGTTAAAACCTATCCACATTTAAGATTTCACGGTAATTTGACTCCAGTGATTGGATTTTTATGTTCTCAAAATTAATGGCACTCTTCCAAACAGAAGCAACGAAGGTCGCCTCCTTGACCTGTTGAGAGGAACAGAGGTTATCGGGGCATCCGTCCAGAAAGCGGATACGTCACTGGGGCAGCTGCTCCCACACTCGGATACACACCCCGGATGTACAAATTCTGGATTGCTGACTCTGATCAAGTCATCCAGTCGTCACATCTTTTGTTGCGCATGCACGATGGCTGATCTTCCCATCATCGGAATTCTTAATGGACATCATTTTTTTTTCTCATTCTATTTGATTTCTATCAAATTTGTGGCGTACCGTGTGTTTTTTACCACTACATCTTGATTGCAAAACGGCACGTGCAACCCATAACAAGTTGGTACCTATTGCTTTTTTTCCTTCCACATTATTAATCTTTTTTTAAAAAAAAAGAGCTAAGGATTTGGGGCGAAGACCAGACCCCTTAGGGGATGATTCCTCTGCTCAGAAATGTACGTTTGGAATAACAAGGTTGAAGGTGTTGATTGAGCATTACACATTGATTTTCATTGAGGATATAGAAGCATGTGTGTGTGTGTGGAACTTGGTAGGTGGCAGGCCCTCTGACATTCACCTAATCGCACGAGGCAGTATGGTGGAGACGTTCAGTAAAGCTCCTGTCGAGCACCTGCTCAGGTATTTCAAATCCCGTTCTTGTCTTGAGTGTCATGCAGTAAAATACCGACAAGTATGTGCGATTCGTTGGACACCTCACCTACCCCAGGCTTCCAGTGATGTTACTCATTCCTCAGCCATGACAACAGGCGTCGACTCCCCTTTGCTGTTCCCGTCGACCATCGACGTCCTCATGGAAATTGCAATGGAAGCTGTTCTGAGGAAACACCCATCGCGACCTCAACATCCTCTCGTGCGCCTCACCTTTGTGTTCACGCTGGCCTTAGAACAAAACTCGGTTTGTAAAACAACTAACCACTTCCTTTACAGCCTAGTAGCAAACACAAAATTATTATAGGGAATTGAAGGTAGAACGATTGTGTTAGTGCATACAAATCCGTGTGTACTTGTCTACCCGTGAGTGCCTTTGTGTACTCACACGCCTGCCATTATGTGTGCTTTTGTAGGCTGCAGATGTAGTTAATTAAGCAAACCCGAGCTGTTCATAATAAAGCAACAATTCTCTAGGCGTTAGAAGCCCCTTAAGCATTTTATCCTTTTGTTACTGGGGAGCTGCAGATGAATGAAATCTTTTATCGCGAAACGAGAACAAAGTAAAAGCTTGCAGGAATTTTGTTCAGCAAACGAATCGAAAACATGTAAAATAAAATGCACCTTAAGGGCAAATGTTGTTGAACATATTTGTTCTAGGGTCACAAAATGGAAGACCACATAGCTAAATAAAGGATATGTACTCATGTGACACAGAATTGTAGCTTGTGAACCTCTGTGCAAGAGTGTGAGGCAGGACAAGGGAGTCTTCCTAGCAGCTGGCCTCAGCAAACATTACAAACCTTGTTGCTGACCTTTGGAGTATAGAATCCAAGAAGTAAAAATCAAAGTAACCAGATATAAATGATGCCCTTTCTTTAAAGATCACGTGACATTCGAAGCACTAAACTCTGCTCCAGACAAATACAAGGCTTTCTTATCAAGTCCAGATAAAGCACGAGAGATGTTGGCTGTTGACCAAAAATTGTTGCGGCAAAAGCAGTAGTCGTTCCATGCACACCACCACCACCACAGCAACAGCAACAGCAGCAGCTACAGCCAAAAGTCACATATATTTATTTGTCAAGCCATAAACTGCGACTTCTGACACCGAAAACAATGAAATGAACTGTGATATTTGTGGAGCCTGCAATTAGAGCTTGTTTAACCAAGTCGCCCCAGCTTCAGGCTGTTTAAAAGTACATTGTACTGTCGACTGCTGTTACCTGATATTTATGGCTAGTGCATCTGGTTTCACTTACCGTCAGTTCTTATGTAGCAGATTTCTCTAATCTCTCATATATCTTCACGTTTCTTCTAGCCACATCAGAAATTTTGTTATGAGAGACAATATCTCCATCGAGTTTTGAAGCTTAATGTGGTATTTGTGACATGATTGATGTTATTTAATACTGGTTCAAACGTTTGTAGACATTTATAACATAATTGTTTTTATAAATTAGAAATCATTACCCTCACAGCCCACCGCCTTGCAGGGGTCAGAGGGCGTGCACGTCTCTGTGATCCGAGGACACGGTTTTTGGTCTGGAGCAATAGAAGAGATAAAGTTTGTAGAGCATCTAGCTATAAGAGCAGAAGAAGCTGCAGAAGGACAGCACATAGACTAGTTTTACCAGACCACAAAAACGCTAACAGGAAGTAGAAGTGGTAGTCAAGACCTGCCTTCAAAACCCCAGGATAGGAACATCATCACTAAAGAAAGTAGAGAGATGGAAGGAGCACAATGAACAGCTATTCAGCCAACCAAGACCTCCTCTATTAGCCAATATCTAAGAAAGTAAAGAAGACCTGGACATAAACCTGGTCCCCATCACCATGACCGAGGTAAAAGAAGCCATCCAACAATAAAACGCATCAAAGCTCCAGGGCATGATTGGATTCGCTCTGAAAGGTTAAAGTTGGAAGCAGAAGAAATACCAAAGGTGCTATGCAACTTCTTCCAAAAAATATAGGATACTGAAGAAGGACCAGATAAATGAAAAAAGCATAATCTTGAAACTCAAAGAAAGGTGACTTAGGAGACTGCAACAAGTGTCGAGGCATAAATCTGTTATCATAAACAAGCAAAATCTTTAGTAGAATCATTCTGAAGAGGCTGACCACTGTTCTTTGTGACATTATCAGGCAGGAACAAGCATGCTTTGGAAGAGGAAGGCCATGCAATGATCAAATCTTCACCTTAAGACAGATCATAGGACAAAGCACAGAGTGGAACAAAACTCTCTTTCTGTGGTTATAGACTTTAGGAAAGCATTTGACAGCATACACCTTATGGAATGCCACCGAAAATAGTAAATTTAATAAAAGTACTGTATATAGACTTCCATCCCAGGTGGATTGTAGCAATAGTAAGCAAACAGACAACTATAATATTACCTTATGGTGTTTAACAGGGACGAATCTGTCACCGTTCCCATTTATACTGGCAAAGGACTGACATAAAACAAACAAAAACAAGAAAAGAAAAGAGAAATCGGTTGGACACTCGTCTGTGCTGGAAGACCTAGATTATGCTGTCATGTTGTTACACTGTCCAGACAAAGACAAAGAATCGCCATAAAAGGTCAACAATCTAACCAAAATGCAACAAAAATAGGTCTTAAATTAAACGCAGGAAAAACAGAAGAAATGAGAGAATGCCAAGTCAACAGAACCATCTCAATCGATATCAAAGCAGAAGAGAAAGTCCAAAAATTCATATCCTTTGGAGTCTAGTATCAACGGATGAAAATACAGAAAAGAATGTGAAGAACAGACTCATCAAAGAAAAAGTATGCCTTTTCCATGCTACACAAAATGTGGAAGTTAGAAAGCTCGAAGGACGAATACACAATTTGGGAAGCAATGTTCTGTAGGTCTTACTCTATGGAAGTGAGTGCTGGAAGATATCAGCAAAAATCAGGCAGAAACAAAAGACCTTTGAATCCAAATGTCTGAGAAACTTTTTCAAGATATACTGACCTAACATCATTGCTAAGAAAGAAATCCTTTCAAAAGCCAGCTGCACAAATATGACAACAATTCAAAAAGAAGATGGAAATGGATAATGTGTACACAATGAAACAAGAGGCACCATCTTTATTGGAGAGCTGATGGCAAAAGAAAGCGTAGTCGGTCAAAAGAAACACTGCCATGGTCAGTAAAACAAGAATTAAGAGACCAGAAACTTTCTTGGAACAGCTAATGGAAACGACTTGATAGACAACAATGGAGCTCTAGTGAATCCTTTTTCTACCAACTTGGGTACAAGTGAGAATAAGTAAGTAATCTTCACACATGTGCTGATGTCCATACAGATATCTCTTTGAACAGTACAGCCGAGGCTGAAGGAGTCGACACAATTAGTTCTTGTAATGTCAGAGCCCTCCAAGCACTAAAACAAATGGCAGCTTTGTGTTGTGCTGCTGCTGGTGGTGCTGCTGTGCTAGTGAGGCACAAAATGGCATTAAGATGACAGATGATAACATACAAATGCACTCCACACATAAACTAATGTCACTAGGTGTACTTGATGATCACTACCGTCGACTGTCTTGATGAAGAGTTACGCCACCTGCTCCATGTGTGCTAAATGTGACTTGACCAGGAATGATGGGAGATGAGCCAAATTACAAAAGGCAAAATAAACCAACAAACCTACAGATGGATCGTTCTGTTACATGTGGAGACTTAACGAGGCCAGAAATTAGCGACAAACACCACATTCTATTCCATCAAGTACCTTTTATGTTTCCCAAGCTTAGCTTGTAGCATCGGCCTCCTTGGAAAAAAAGCAGAAAATGTGGAAAGAACTACCTTATGATCTTTGCATCACCAAAAAGAAGAGAAACTCTCATCAATGACAGTACGAGAATGTATTTAGAATGGGTTTTAGGGTTAGGTCCTTTTTTTTTTAAAAAAAAAAAGCCGTTCTTTCAAACTGAAATAGTTCTTTTTGTCTTGCCGTGAACTTCAGGTTCTAAGGACCTCACAGCACATCACCTGACTGTCGGCAAGGTGTCTATGAATTTCTAGACTGTCTATTTTAACTCTCACCCACGCTTGTGAATCCATTCTGTCTGTCATATGTGTAATTGGATAATGTAAGGCAGTAATGATGGCGGCAGAAGGTAAAGTAATTAATGGACCGACTCTGAGTGCCTCCAGGCGAGGATCGGGGGAGAGTCAGGACTGAGAAAAGCTCGTAGAAAGTTTTTTGTCAGATGCATGAGATAAAACGTGTGTGTGTGTGTGTGTGTCAAAATCCGTGATTTGTGTGTGCTAAATAATCTGTATTTATTTTTGTTCACTTTGATTTTCTTACATTCTTTGTAAAAAGAAAGAAGAAAAAAGAAGAAACCTTAAAAAAAGGAAGAAAAAAATTAATGTTAGGGGGATAACGCACAAACTAATACGATTATGGCTAATTTCTAAAAAAAAAAATAAAAAAAAATAAAAAAAATCAGCGCGACCTTAATTCCGTTCTAGTTTCTTTTTTATTTGAATTTTGGAGTAGCAGAAATCCACTCCCCAGGCAGATCGACTTCCCAACTCAAGCTAACCTTATCACTCCGCCATAAGTAGCAGCAACCCTATCTCTCGACTCAAATGCCATGTTCCGAAGGATAAGATAGTTCACACGAAGGTTGTCAGAGAAATCGTTTTTGAAATCCAGTCGCGGTAAAGTTTCCAGTTCTGAACTTATGGTGGTTTATGACTTGCAAGACATTCAAGACACTGAAAGCACTCGGTGGACATCTGGACGAGATTAGTACTGTGGAGAAGCCAATGACCTGAGCTCACACCCCATCTGACACCTCAGATGTGATCTTTCCCACTAATTAATTTGTTTATTGACGAGACCATGACCAATCACTTGTCAAGATCGCCAACAAATCGCGAGGCTTTTACGAGATCACAAAGAAATCAAAAATAAATTACTAAATTCTGATAAAAGAGCAAGTCCACTTGAAGACACTTTATAAGTTTACTCTTGCCAGTAAACAGTAGTTTGAAACGACCGCAAAAATACACTTTTTGACAAAACCTTGTGTGTCTGCATCCTTTATAAAACTATCCCTTATTGTTTTATTAAAAGTTTTGATAGCTTCTTTAAATTTACTCATTACTCGCCAAAATGGTTTCAATTAGAATAACCAATAAGAAAGTTAAGGCATTAAACAGCTTATTAAAAGAGTCTTAGATAAGTACAAATTAACAAGCAGTTGAAGGATTTCAGTACTACCTTGTAGTTAAGGGTTTTTTTCGGTTTTTTTTTTTTTTTCAAAATTTGTTTCTTGCCCTGTGTGAAATATGAAATGCTGGTGGAGAAAAATAATATCTCCATTTATAAAAAGATCCCATTAGTGTCTTCAACGGGGTAAAAGTCACTTTTTCTGTCTTTGAAATTACTTTTTGTGCTATAGAAAAACCTATTTTGAGCTTGAGACTGTCTGCTGTTCACATTATTTATTTTACTTCGAAGACAAAAATTCGAAATGGCATTAATATTATGTAAAAACTCTAAAGACCATAAAACTAGTCCTCGAATTTCTGGCCCAGAGTTCAGTGCCATTGATCTCAAGACTAACCCCCAAAAATGTACTCCTTGTTCTTCTCTCTAGACTTGTCAAAAAAAAAAAACAATAAGTAAAAATAAATGAATGCTTCGTTGTATTCATCATTTGCATCAGACTCTGGGTAGATAACAGCAGTGGAAAGAAAACATAATTTTTCTTCTCGCTGTTTTCTTTGCACGATAGGCTGTGAAAAAAAAAATCAGAAAAAACAAGAAGTTATGCTATCAAGTGAAACAAAATATTATTTTGTGATATTTTTATTATTAGACTGTTTTAAGAAAAGCAGAAAGGAAGTTGTTATTATTGTGTAATATAGCTGAAAGAAAGGTGTTTCTTCTCTCACAAGCCTCAGTCTCATATTCAGAATAGAACAAACAAATTAAGGTGTTGTGTGGTGTCTCAGTATTGCAGACTGATTTCATAACTTTTCTTTGTTCCAATGAAGATTATTTTTAATTCGAGAAATAATGAACGAGCTCTTGTGTTCAAAAAGATCTGATGAAGCCCCAGTGAGGTGCGGAAAGCATTGTTCAAATGGATCAGAATGTCAACTGATTGCACAGTTTTATCACTTCGTTCTTTCTCCTCTACTTTTGTCTCCTCTTGCTATTGTATACAATTCTTTGATTGATCAAACAACCAAATTAAATTGTGATATTTATACAAAAATAAATAAATAACCAGAAAGAAAGAAATAAAAACAGACAAATAAAAAAAAGAAAGAAAGTAAAAGAGAAAGCAAAACAAAAGAACGAACGAAGAAAATAAAGAAACAAAACATAGTCTAATACTGTTTTAATCTCGTCCTCCCACTCGGATGTTTTTCTCTGCTGTTGTTGTTTGCTGTTTTCCTATATCTCCTAGAAATCTCAGATGTCTGTAATCAAAGGAGGGCCCTGAGAAGCAAACTCAAAGCAGCCTCCAAATAAAAAGAAGTGAACTGTGCTATCAGGAAATGGATAAAGGCAGCCAAGGAGAACTGAATTAAAGGTGAATGTCTGAATATAGAGGAATTAATGGCATCAATTTACAGCTAAAATAAAACCTGGTAACTAGGCATTCACCATGACAGGTCAACACAAGACCTCAGTCATCCAAGACAACAATGGCCGCCTACTTACACAAAGCACTGCAGTACCTTACCGACGAAAATAAATATTGCAGAGCTTCCAGCTGGAGACAGATGCTAACATCCTTCAAGACAACCAGACTAGCAAACCTGCAGACCTACCAGTGCCACGGGAAGAGTTTAAAAGACCATACGCAGCCTGAAGGGTGGAAGGTCACCTGGCGTGGACATCTTCTCAGATGAACTGCTCAAGCAGGGTGGGAATGGAACATATAGGTCTTCTCTCTGCTTTGTGAAAAAGTGTCTGGGAACGCCAAGAATGGAAGCAATCACTAGGTATACCGATCTCTAATAAAAGGAAACACCAACAGTTCCAGAACTACATAACAATAAGCCTAATCAGCCACCCAAACTCATGTTGACAGTAATACAGAATGGCATCAGCTTCACTGCTAAGGAACTGCCAGTAGATGCAGGCTGGCTTCAGACTAGACAGGAACACAATTGTACAGATTTTCGACTGTCGTATCGTTATAAAGAACCATCTTCAGCATCAGTGGTACGAGTATCATAAATTTGTAGACTTGAAAAGGCTTTTGACATAGTCTGCCACCAGAGGGTATGGCACGTGATGCAAACGTTTCACATTGAAAGGGTCTCTTCGAACTCATCGAAGTGCTGGACAATAGATGAACGACCTGGGGACTGCTGGATAACTAACTACTAGCTTACTTTCATACCACAGTAGGTGTTCGTTAAGGGAGTGAGACGTGGACTCTGCTCCCAGACACCGAGAGGAGAACCAAGACATTCGAGAGCAAATGGCTGAAGAGGCTGCTTCAAATCTTATACAGAGAACATAAAAATAATGACTTTGGATGGTCGCTACACTGGTGTTACACCTGGAACCCTTCCTTGCAATAGTAAAGCATCATATGCTGGTCAGGTTCGGCCACGTGACCAGGTAGGGCACCTTGTCAAAAACAAGCTAACTTGGAAGGGTGGTCGACACCAGGGGGGCGAGAGAAAGAACTGGATGATGGATGTGAAGACGGGATTGTGTCGTCCTGTCAGGATCGGCTCACTATAGCTTGTGAGTGGCAGGACCTGTCACCTGTATATCTATCCGTGTGCTCACCCCTCACCCCAAAAAGACTGGTACCAGTCAAGGTACCAATGACTAAATGACTATCTTCAAGCCATTTCCGTAATAAAACGAAACTCACTGTCTCGTTAAACACCCCGTGTCTAACTACAGTCACTGTAATTGGCTAGTTACAATCTGGCCGTAAGATGAAGACTTCTTGCAGACGGCATCCGACTCCCATGTTTCCCATAATACTCGATGGTATAAAAAGTAAGGTTGAGCTTAATTGGTTCTCAAGACATCGGCAAAGTTAGAGCACTGGGGCCACAAGTATGTCATTAGTCGCCATCCGACCCTCAGTCCTCCCTGCCTACTTCACTTCTCACAGGGACCGAGAATCATCACAAAATCAATTAACTTACAGTAAAAAATGAAGAAAAAAAAAACGTTTGCGGTGCAAAAGTAGTGTTATGAAGTATGATCTTTCTCTGTAATTATAATTAACGTGTTGTAGATGGTTTCTACAAGATTTGAATGTGAATGTTTCAGAATCCACTGGATGAATTTAGTATTTACGAAATGTTCAGACATGATGATGGAAGGTGACATAATGGAAGACAGTTCTGAATGTTCCAATACAGCAGAAGATTGAGTTCATAGTTCACTTCCCCATGAGGTGTAGTGTGGTTTTTTTTCACCATGGCAGAGTAAATTGATAAGAAGAACTAACACATTTGTATCTGTATATCTCCAGCAATATCTGTAATACTTATTTTAGACTAGATATAGAATACTGACTCGCCCCAAGTGATTTGTTCTGAAAACTATCGGCTGTCATTTTCTTGTGAATTTTCCCTTTTCTGCCTCATTTTGAAGATTATTCCACTCAGTAACTAAATTGCTCCGACTGTGCAGCGAAGTAGTGGAAGATTTGTACTCTTGCATCTGCCGGATTCTTGATGTCCCTTCTCTCTGACAGGTTAGTTCATTATGGGAGCAACAATGAAAAGTGGAGAAAAAAATTGCCACTTGTCACGCAACCCTCTACACTCACTTTCTCTTTCACTGCCTCATTCTTTCTGTATTTCATTCACAGGTTACTTTTTCAAATGTCCACATTGTGAAATGTTGCTCAATGTATTACAGACATTGCAATTACACCAACCAAACATAGTCTACGTCCTTTCTTCATACTTAAAAAGTATTTCCACACAATCGTGTGAAGATCTGTCAGATAGTGTGGATGGGATAGGTGTCAACTACAACCACAAACGCACAAGCATGGTCATGGGTCTGATTATTTTGTAATATCTAACCAGCGATGCTAGCGTCTGTAAAGATGGCAGTATAGTAAACCTATGACATATGAGCCCACTTCTGTCAACTCATGTATGAGATGGCAAAGAAAAACTTGTTTCTATTCAGTCAGACACGAGGGGAACTGCAGACACTCGTTCCTTCACATGTTGACTGCATGCCAGTTGCAGGAAGTCCTGGTCGCTGATCTGTCTTGCAGTCTGTCCCGGAAATTCCGGTTAGGAGAACAGGCGTCCGGTAATCTTGTCCTCGCCTCAGACCTTCTGGACTGGCTCCTCTGGACAAGAACATTAAGCTCACCCTCGACCTCTCCGTGCAGCCAACGGATCCCTTTGGTCCTCGGTTATCGCACTCACTGGCAAGATTATCGTTCCTTCCATTATTTTTGAAGTTGTCGAACGTGTGTTTATGCCGATGTCAGAAGAAAATGAGCTGTCAGCGCTTAATAACTTTGCCAACAGTTTTATAGATAAAGCAAACAACAACAAACAACAACAACAATAATAACAATAATAATAATAATTTAAGAAGAGGAAGAAGAAGAATACGGATACTGAAATGTGTTCTTGTGTTGTCACTTTTCACAATAATACTAATAAAAAAATAAATAAATAAATACATTATTTGGTAAACTTTTATTGAATTCATTGACAATTATATTTAAAGCATCTGCAAGAAAGATTTATTAAAATTCAAACAAAACAAACTACCTGGATGTGCTAGACAGTGCAACACAAATACGTTTCCAAGAAAGACTATATTAAGAATATAAGAAGAGAAAAAAACTAGCTTAAAGGTGTTTTAGATATATAGAGGTTATTGATGAAACTAATCACATTTCCAGCCTGCATACCCAGAAACAAACTGATGACTCCCAAATTATGGCGCTGTCAATGACACCAGACACCACCACAACTACCATTTTGTATGTCTGAACATCTAGGAGAAGTGCGTCTACTTTTTAAAATATTAAGCCTGGTGCTTTCACACGGTAAAAGACTATCTGCCATTGATGGAAATGTAACTTCTTAGAGGTCTCTAATAAATCTGTCGATACCCTAGGACATCGGTCCATCCGTCCATCGACCCAGCAATTTCGCCATCACACCGGCGGCTTGACCATGGTGGCCCCGGTAATTCCGTGGGACACTCCGCGCGCACAGAGAGTGGGTCTGTGCAAGGGATTGATCGTCGACATCGCCATCTTCTTTTTGACAGCGCCGAGTTGCCGTCCCTGGCCACAATGAATGGTTTTTGGTGGAGTTAGTAGGAAGAGCTGGTGCGGAAACTGAGCTGTCTTTCCCAGTGATTGCAGTAGGGGTAACCCCGGCCTCTGTCTACTGAAGTAGAGATTGACCTACATGCTGAATGACTTTAGGGGGGAGGGGCTATGGTAGGGGAGGCGAATGTGGAAGGGTAAAAGCAAGAAACAAGGAGACAGAGCGAAAACAGATTCTAGAGAAGTGATAGACAAAATGCCCGGGTCAGACTGAGAAGGAGAGAAAAAAGAAAGGATGGGGAGAGATAGGGAAAGGGAGAAATGTAGAAGGTTAGCCAATGTCGGACACAAGGTAAATAAAAAGTGAGATTCTCGTTCTCTAGTCAGAAATATGACTTGCACGCTAACAGAGTTGATATATCGACACAGTTCATGTTACCCTTAATGGTATCCATGCGTTGGGAGTATTGTTTTCTGTTGTAAATATTGTATCAGAGAAGATAGAAATGTCAGGTCCACGTTAACTAATGTTTGTTCAAGCTTCTAACTCACAAAGCAAGGACTCCATGTCTATGAAGAGCGTGAACGAAGTCCTTGATGACCCACACCTTCTGGCCAAGAAGAGTGATTAGCAGATGCATGTTGTCCTGAAGGACACAGAGTTCAAAGTTTCAACTTAGCAACAGTCAGAAATCTTTGCAAAAGCATGCAATTTTTTTTTTTAATTTTCTCTCCCATTGCGAATCATTCGCTAACGATTGTTTTCAAGTGTAGACATTTAAGTTTCAAATACAGACCTGGGCAAAGGCCGGCCCGCGGGCCGGATCCGGCCCTCCTCCTGTCTCTGACCGGCCCGCCCGCTGGCCCACCCGCCAGTATATATACTATGTATACAGTATTGGGTAAAACTGAGTTAACTATATTAGTCCGGCCCTCTAAAACCATCCCGATTTCTCATGCGGCCCCTTGGGAAAATTAATTGCCCACCCCTGTTCAAATAGCATGCCAAGCAGCTATCTTCATTTTCGGGTGTCCAGCTTTGTGTCTCGGCGAGCTCAGTGCGCGAAGTGTATGGTTCAGAAGCGGATATCGTGCAGCTTCCGCGATCACCGTCCTTGTAGCAGGTGCATTACTCTGATACTGGAACATGAAAAGCAGCCCAGGCTCTGCAACAAAACATTGTTATCGATGTCGCCATCTAAACAGTGGGACGAACAACATTGCGTGTCCTGTTGATCCCCGGTACACCTCTCACTAAACTTAAATGGACTCTAAAGGCAAACTAAAACTGCTTAGAATCGCGTAAAGAGTAGGATACATTTGAATCTCGTCTATTTATATGTGTGTTCATGTGGAAAACGTTGAAGGTTTTTAGTAGAATGTTGTGTTTAATAAGAGAAATTACACGGGACTCTTTTTGTGCTTCCACGAAGTCTCGTTCTCCGTCACGTGACCCTATGACGTGTGGTTTCCATAGTGACAACCATGCCTCGAGAATGTGCTGCACCCGATTGCCACGAAAAGATGGAAAAGATTCAAAATTGTCTTTTCATCAGTTTCCGACAGACAGAGCCTTACAAGTCTTACACACAGAGTGCGTCATACGAATAAAATGACGTCAAATCTTCGCAATGACCTCAGACACTTCCTGTGTGTGTGACGTCATAATGAGACTGACGTCACAAGAAGACTCGTCTGCTTGATCATCTCGGGAAGCTATCGTGGTTACTCGGCGGAAGGACACAAAGGTCGATTTCACTGGATTTTTTCAATGTTTATAAACATCGGCAACCGACATAGTGCTAATAAGTGGTAATTAAGTGAAAAACGAATCCTTTATTTCTCCTGTATTACTTTCGTGCTCTGTAATTGTAACTAAATATAGTTTTGAACCGTTTGAACGTCGCCAGAGCCTTATCACAAGCCTTGAGTATCCCTTTAAACACTAACCCACAAAGCAGCATCTACAGCAGATGTGAAATTATTGAGCTCTAGAGACCAAACAGTTGACACCATGCGGGCTAAAAATTCACACCATGTATGCTTAAAAGAACTTCATATTTCGAAAGAAGACAGAAGTCCTTCAGTAACATACACCTGAGGAAAAGGTTTCAACATTGGAACACTAGACGATATGGAAGAAAAATACAGACGAAATAATCCGTTTTCCTATAATATTCCTGCCCCACAGGAGCAAACAGACCGTAAAGGTGGCATACAAGTTGTACTTACACCTTACACAAAGTTTAACACACACACAGTACTTAGCTTGTGTCTGTATAAGTTCATATGCAATCTCTTACGAGCCAAGAAGAACAAAAACTGAACAAACGACTTTCACCCAGCGGACATTTTGTTGGGGTTTTTTTTTCGTTTTTTTCGCGGATGACATATCAACATACCATTATCGTGATATAAAAGAAAACAAAACCAAAATCACCATTGCCTATTTCCTCATCATCAGATCCACAGCCTGACAGGGAACAAGAAAATAAACACTTCTCTGGAAAGACAAATTATTTTACTTTACATTGAGTTGACTCGTCGGCACGCGAAGTGTCGTGTATTGTTTGCATGAAACATATCTCAGCTTTCACTGCTCCCTCTCTCCCCCATAAAACGCTTTAAACTGTTTCACAATCACAAAAAAGTTTGATTTGTCCTTTTTGTTTTTATTTATCGAAACATTATCGACCTTATACCCACAAAACCATTCAAACTGTGCTGAAAAGAGGACAAAGGTATCATAACATCCTTACCTTATTCATGAAGTTCTCCTTTATCTCTTCCATCCTTTGTCCTTTCACAATGAATTGTATTAGCAAAATATCAATTTCATTGAAGGAAATACATTTCACAAACATGTTTCATCAAACTTAATTCATCCTGGATCCACGCATTCTTTCAACAACGACAAAACGATTGCCTTTCTTGCTGTCCAGGTCATGATCTATTCGTTTCCTGGATGAAAGAGTTTGGACAAAAGATACAAACACTTCTCTAACTGCCTTTTGTTGGCAAACCGACGGCAGATTTAAGGAAATTGATTTAGCTTTGCAATTTTTTTCCACTTAAACTTCTTCAAAATGTCTAAGAAAATTTAGTAAACGTATCTTACCCTACAGACACGTAGCAGAAAAATTCTGACAGCCAGCATACCAACAATAATAAATAAAGTGTGATTTATACAGTGAGGGACCACTCTTCTGTAGGAGCATGGACTTGAGACAAGAAGACATGGACAGAATGCGAAGAACGGACGGAGAAAAAAAATGCCAAGTAATAAACAGACAAGTAAAGAAAGACAAGCTAGAAGACATAAAGAAAGATCTGGGAACAAACAGAAAGGATGGATGGTATCACAAATCTGCTGACGAAGACGACCAAGGTGGAGTAGTCAATAAACTGTAATCCCAACTATAGACAACTGATCAATAGGCGAACAGTAAAAGAAAAAAACTGGAGAATGGACTAGCATTTTGTTGATTGGTGTGAAGAGTAATGCTCATGAAGCAGATGTGTTTAAAGAATTCGATGTTGGATTGGTGGTGGATGTGGAAGGGAAGAGAGTTCAAGTGTTTTGCAAAAAAAATCCGATGACCATATTGTTGTTCTGGGGACAGGAATAGTTAGGGTATGGTCTTCAGTTAAAGAGTGAAGTTGTTTAATACTGATTCTATTAAAAGAAAGAAACACAAACACTCCTAACATTGAAATTATGAAAGTAAAAGCTCGAAAAGTGTCTTTGGAACTGTAGCTTCGTTTATTTCTAAACATTTTTTTTTTGGTCGGAAACTGAGGTCTGCGACCTTTTTTCCGAGATATTTTTTCGGTCAGCTGGAGACACTGTGACGATGAAGATGGCTGGCCGCAGGTAATTAGAGAGCAGCATCCCGCGACTATGGAATCCCCTGGAGGTCTGTGCGCCTCCAAATGGAGTCACTGCTGCGTGAAATGTGAAAGCTCTTCTGGAGCTTCCGATGGGTGCAGGGACTTCCAAGTGCGGGGATGAGTGATAGTGCGGTCACTGTGCTCCAAGGGGCAGATGGACCTAAAACCTAGATCCAGACGATAAAAAAGATGAATGTCAAAGGGTTAAAAAGGTACATGCCAAAGAAGTAAAAGACATGTTCCGGAAGAAGATTGAGATTGTCTGAATCAGCTGTTCAGTTAGTTGGGGACGTTGACCTGCTCAGATGATAAGCTCGAACAACTACATCAGGACGGTTTTGTTTTTGTCCAAACTAATAATTGAGTGAGGATTGGTGTAGAAATGGTTATCAGCTCAAGTTTGACAAACGAGAGAAAACTATGGGAGAAAAAAGAAACACGAACTGCCAAAGACAGAGAGGGGGAAGGGAGAGCATCAAATACTTTTCAAAGCGTGTTAATCACTTTCATGGTAGAAAGACTGGCTTCTGGTAGATGGGAGCAATATTAGATAGATAAGTAACAACAAGGTTTCACAATGCAGACGACTGTTCCCCGCAGTGACAGGGACGAGGACAAAATGTCGATGGAGCCGGCGAGCCGAGCTGCTCCAGACCCACTCTGACGTCAGCGTTGTATTGGCGCAAGCGTCCGATATCTGCACATCGCCACGTGCTGCACACTCTCCCACATGAAAGTTACTCAATCGTGAATGATGGGAGTTGATAAGTAAAGATAACCCTCTCTCGTAGTCTAGGCACTCTGCGGCTCTTGTTCCTGCCAGTGTCCAGGCGCTAACTCGACATGACAGGTACCGAGGTCCGGGAAGTGTCAGCTGCGAGACTCGTTATGTCTACAGCTGGAAGCCATAATGCAGTCTAGAGCCCTCGTCTCACGGCAAACCTCCTGTCTTGGACCTGTGCCCCAGCAACCCCATCACCCTTCTCTGGAACTCTGACAAAAACTCACTGGTCTTCGATCTGAAAGCAAACACACTAAATCTCTGAAGTTCTAATTAAGCTAATTTTATTTTTATTTTATTTTTTGTCATATCTAATAAATTAAAGTAAACAACTAGATGCTTATTTTTTCTATTTGTTTCTCACGCAGTTTGTGTTTATCTGTGAAAAGTCTGAATTTAATATGTTTGCACTTGTCTTCATGGCCGACTCTGTGATTTATAGCTTGTTTGGCTCCTTCCTGAATTGACCGACTGATTAATTGATTGATTGATAGTTTGGTATTGCAGTCGGACAATTTGGGAGAGCTTGGTCCAGCTCTTGTAGTCCCTCCTCCCTTGTTCAGTCTCCGTCGCACTTTCTTTATTAGTCTTTGCGTAGCCTCGTTTTGGTGACCGGCCGCAGGACCTTGCTTTGTCTGTCGACCCCAGTCTGGTTCGTCTGACAATTCCACAAAGCGGTGATATTTTTCTCATGTCTGTGATTTATTCCCCCCTATTTCGTAAACAGCATTGAAAGTGGCGTCCTCCTCGTTGGTTCTCACCATGGTAGACAACTTCTATTGCCCACAGCGCCCTCAGACAAATGATCTGAGCTCAGAAATCACCGGCAGCCCAGTCGACCCGCCCCCTGGCGGCGCTCCAAGTCATAAAGGCGGCCCGATGAACCCAATCTCTACGCAAGACGCAAACATCCCAATATACAAGGCTTTAGAAAACCTGAGAGCATCCTGTGAAATTTATGTATTGGCAGGCTGAGGATTAACCCACACCTCATAAGGTTGAATAATAGTTATGGAGGCATCGCACTTACGGAATATTGCTCTACCCACACTCTTCCAGGCTTAATCACCTGCTTCAAATTATTTATTCTCATCTTTGGGTCATCCTGTATGACCTTTTCATGAAGTAACCGTTCTCTGTACCGATTTGAACCGATGAGCTCGCTATTACCATGCTATTTTATGATATTTCACAGGTTTCTGATTTATGTACTGCGCTACTTCGGGTTTTACCCTCGATTTCATTTTTTTGTTCAGTCTTCACGTATCCTCTTCCACCCGGTCCTCCCAATGCCAGCAGAAGGCAATCACCCCACAAATTGAGCTGTCGGCCATGGGTCTAAACTTTGCTGATTAGGAAATCTGTCAGTCAGCAGGGAACTTAGCATGTGCAGCTTCATTTAAGGAATATCCACTCGAGCTTCCGCCGCAACTCTTGGGGTTGAGCCGAAGGCGAAGACTAAATATTCTTTCTTTTCTCACTTTTATCAGTGGTGACGCCGTGATGAGCGCGCGAGGATAAACGTCTCCAAAGAAGAAAAAAAAAATAAAGAAAGAAAATGTTGATGAAATTAGAAGGTTCTGATTCTTACAGAGAAAAAAAAAACCAGGTCGGAGATGTCTTTTTTATTCTGTCAAGATTTTCTGGATGCATTTTTGTTCTTGTGTCTGGCTGCTTGCTTGCATGCGCGGTCCCAACGTGCGTGAGCGCGGGTAGTTGACGAGCGGGGGTAGCTTTATAAGGGGTATGCAGTAAATTGCTGCACTCAGAAATCGGCGGAAGCCTGTGGCGCCCCCTGGTGAGGATGGAAGTTGCAGACAATTGCGTGCAGTCTGCACTGTGCACAAGCCTATCAGCCATGGTATGGCAACCATTTCCTCCGGCATCGGATTCTAGCAACACGCACAGGACGGGGGTCCTGGTGATGAGCAATGAACTTTACCAGTAAGCTCTTCTGCTCGCTCCTCTTTCTCTTTCTCTTCTTGCCAGTTTTTTTTTTTTTTTTTTTTTTTTTTTCACTGGGGAGACTTATTCGGTTAACTGTGGATATTTCTCATAATTTTTACAGTAAAGTGTGTATTAACAGCGCAAATACAAATTATGTGATACATCTTTTAGCAAGAACCGCTAGGATGCAGCAGCTGTATTTAATAAAACAATTTTGCTTCTAAGTTAGTTTGCCACCCTGAAAATTGTTGGTTTATTACACACTTAAAGATAGTTTAGATTTATTAGACATTTAAAGAGATAGGCCTCAACACACTTGGTAAACCCAAACAAATGCAAAAACCAAACAAAAAAAATTACAAGACTCAAAAACGAAAGGAAACGAGCAAAAACAAAAAAAAACAACACAAAAAACCCAAAAAAAACAAAAACAAATAAACAAAAATAAAAACAAACAAAAACAAAACAAAACAAAAACAACAACAACAAAATGAAAATAACAAGTAAACAAGCAAAAATAGAAACAAGATTGTAAATATCATGTTCAGTTTGAGTAGAGCTGACATTTATGTGTGGGCTGTTTACACTAAGGGCAAACAAAGTGTCTGTGTTTATAGTCATCACTGTAGGTAAAAACCTCGATAGACCTGTCAGTGTCAAAACATCCTCTTCTTCACACCAACATCACAAGACAATAGAATTCAGCGCTAAAAGACAAGGTTCGTTTTCTTCTTTCCACTTGCATTTTTTCTGTCTTAATTTATTTGTTTCGCTGGAGTGTTTTGTTTCGTTTAGTTGGATTGTTTCGCTTTAATCTTACTAATTCCATCATTTATTCTGCACAAAACTTCCCTCGTGAACAGATTGAACTTAATTAATTTTCTTGTTTTTTTTTTTAATTTTATTTTTTTGGTGTTTGTTCAACACCTTTTCACGCGTTGTTGATCATTGTGACCTTAAGTTTGTGAGTGTGGATATTTCTTACAAAGTAAAATTTTACAAGCTGTTTTGACTGTATATGTATTTTAAAGAACTCCAGCTCACTACATTCACTTCACTCGCTCAGTCACTTCATTTCTCCACTCTCCAAATCACTCCACTCGCCAAAAACATTCCACTTGCTTGCAATTATTTCACTCGACCCCAATCACTTCACTTGCTCCTAATCACTCTACTCGCCCCCAAACATTCCACTCCTCCCCAATAATTCAACTCGTCCCCAATCAATCTACTCGCCCCCAAACATTCCATTCATCCCCAAACATTCCACTCGCCCCCAATCTGTCCACTCGCCCCACCGACACCTCTCACCAGTTCACACCCCAGGTGTTGCCCACACAGCAGCTCACCATCTTCACTTGACTCATCGAAGTCCAGAGCTTGGCTTCCCTCCCTACCTTCCTGTGCTAATCGTTGGTGGAGGGGCGAGGACCTTACCCCAGGACACCTCAAGGCTTACATAGCAACGGATTCCAGAAGTCTTGACTTCCAGAAAACCGACACGAAAGTGCACTTGTGTGCATTGTTTTTTAATGTTCTCTCGAGCCATAAGATCGTGATTCGCTTCCAACCCAGCATTTGATGAGCCTCCAAGTGTACTGGTGAGCACAGGAGAACAACAAGAGGGACTGCGCCATGACTGATGGACATCACGCGACCTCTTCACGTGCAAAATATTCTTCGTCTGCCAGGAGAATAAATCACAGCAAAACCAAAGCCTTGCTACTGATGTCGACCCGAGCTCGTACACACCCCCGGAAGGCTACAATTAAATAATAGAAACGGCAGTTAAAGCACGCGGCAGGAGACGATTTATTATTCAACATTTCTGCAGTGGAAGATGTATTTTTGGTGCGTGGAAACCAGCGATGCGTGGAGACAGGTTCGTGTGGTGAGACCACGAGGTGCCGCCAAGTCCATGTCTCTGCACGTGCGAGTGGACAGAAAATGAGAGGAAAATCAAATAAAACTTCAACAAAGAAAAAACAAACAAGATCCAGGACACATTGGATCAAGCAAGAGCTAAAACTGTCGGATACTGATGACAGCAACTGCAAGTTCTCAACATCAACAAGTCAACAGCGACAAATGTGATTCATTAGAGTTTCTATAGCAGAAGTAGTAGTAATAAATGTAGTAGCAACTGTAGTAGTTGAAGCAGTAGAAATTCGAACTTTTGTTCATGTTTAAATTACATTAGGCTTGAAGTAAAAATAATATTACTTTTTTATAAATTTTCAAATGGGGCCCATCGCAGGAGATGACGGGAAAACACTCAACTGTAGACGAGGGGTTTGTCCTGTGTGAAAGAACAAGTCGCACTCATTCACAGAATGTGAAGTAAGTTTTCTTACGTGAAGGAAACATTTGAACAAGGACACTTCCATTTGATGTGTTGCTTTACCGAGGTGGCGATGTTCAAGGTTTTCACGAGACAAGTCTGCAGGCGGTGACGAGTGGAGAGAGGTCACGCGAGGTCACGAATGACACACGTGTTCGGAGACTTGAGAAGTTTTTGGTCGGAAATTCTTTTATCATCGTCTTTCTTTTTTAATCTAGGATAATATTTTGCTGTAAAATTTCAGTATTAATTCCGTCTGAAGCAATAATAGCTTAGTGACAGGATCCCACACTGTAGTGAGCGTCTGAAGATCTTCGGGACCGGACGTGGGTGTCACGTGGTCTTGCTCATCGCATGGCCAATGGAAGGTCGCCTGAAACACTCTCTGGGGATATTTGATATAAAGAAGGATGAATGGGTTCGGGTAGTGGAGACTGAAGGCTTGGCTATCTCTCTTCTTCTTTCTACCTGTGCAGTGCTGCTTGTGCATACTAATGCCGCCTTCTGTCTCCATCCTGCAAGCTGTTTTTTTCTCCTCCATCTTTCCCTTCTCCTTCAGCAGCGTCTTGTCAGGCCATCATTAGGATTCACATTACACACGGCTGGCTTGCACGATGCTCCTCGTTCTTTTCCCCACACAGAAAAATGATCATACTGTACATGGGTATAGCGGGTCTTGCGGACAGTTTTATGTACGGGAAATAATGGAGGTACACACGCTCGTGCAAGCCGGCCCAGCATGGGTCCTCATCAATCAGCTGTCTACACAGTTTCGATCTTAACCGATCGGATGAGAGAGTGCATGTGGGCGAGAAGAGAGATGTCTAGGGCTGAAGATAGCCAAACCTTTCTGAGATTTCAGTAAAAGCTGGAGCACGATACCACCTTCTGTCCAGACATTTACTAATGGCCACAGACGGCTAAAAAAAAACCCACTAAGACAGTGAACTGTTGAAATCCTTGGATTATCCAGGCTTTAGCCGGGGACTGTGGCAAGAACACTAATCCTTTCTGCCAGGTCTTGAAAAAAATTGAGATTTTCATCAACGTGTCCGGTCCTGTAAATTTATTGCGCAGTGTATCACAGTTGGCACCCGGGGTGACAGATGGCAGTGATTTATTGTAAGGCAACTGAGGGGGTGGTGGGGTAGAACTGATGTTTGTCATTATTCATAATAACATTTATAACACGCTGACAACCACTTCCAGCTTCTTTGGGTAAATGTTTGGGTAACATTTTACTGAGGTGGACTTAACACACACGAACATGATTATCTGCCTTCCCACCCACCGCACGCATGCGCACACAGAACAAAATAGAGGTAAGGAGAAAGATAAAAAGCTGTCAGTACGAAGCAAAGCTACTATGTGTTTATTCTTCATTACCCATTGTCTATCCTTATTAAATATCCGATTCTTCAAACTTTTTCATTTCTCGTTGTTTTTGTCTAATTTTTCTCATCTCATCTCTTTATTTTCGATCCAACCCTTCATCCTACAAGGACCCACTGACATCTGCCTATTTTTTCTGCCATAACATACCCTAGTGATAATACCTTTCTACAAAAAATTCATTAATTTTTGGAACAAAGACGATAAACATGTCTGTCCAACCCAAACTCAGTTTTAGTGAAAGTTGAGATAAGAAGCTGTCTCTCACAGACTCGGCACTCTTGTAAATTTGCTTTAGCAGAAAAATAATCAGCTTTATATGGCTTAGTTGAATTAGCATTCTTATATTACATGCCAGACGGAAACTGGAGTTAGTTATGGAAATGGAATACAACATCTGTCAAGAGTCATGAGAAAACACTGTAGTAACAGGAGCTGCGAGGTCCGAGGAGAGAAATGCGTAGTAGCAGGAGAGAGAGAAAGTGTGAAAGAGAACTTAATCTAACATAAACCCTCGACTTGTTTTCTTAACTTGCAGTCTCAGAAACAACCTCTCCCTATAAAAGCATGCACCTCTCTAGGATGGAGAATCTTCTTCCAGCGGTTTAGCTTCCCGGCTCTCACTTCTTGAAGGGAGGACAAGAATTCTTCAGACATCCTCCCCGGAGGCTCACCATGCTCTCTTTGCACGCAGATATTTAGTCAAAGGACTGCGGGACGAGGCTGGGAATCTCATTCGGTTTGCCATTCTTTCCGTTTCTTGTTTTCTTTTGACAGGTCTTGTCACTCCCCTTGGGTGAGCGTGTAGTCACGTGACTTGCTTGTGCATAACGTGGAGTGCGGTGCTCGTGTTTATCGCTTGTCAGTCCGTTTGACAGCGCGTGATCGTTGGGTGGAGCATCCAGAGCTTTTACATTCCAAGGTGGAATCCATGGCCTCGGAATTTTTATCTATGGCACCAGACCCTCCTCTTCTGCTCTCTTTTTTATAAGAATAATAACTCATGAACAAGCTTGCATACACACACGTGCGTGGGCACACATAAAATATGTACATAAAAGGAATACAAAAATGTGCACTTACTCTCAGCAGGTACATAAGAGTCAAGGTTGTAGAGTAGGACTTCAGAGAAGAGTATTATTTCAGAGAGGTTTCGAAAGAAGAAAGTGGGAGTTTCTGACAAGTCTTGAGAGGCAATTAGTTCCGGGTGAGTAGGAAAGACAGAAAAGAGAATGAACCAGATGATTTGAGCCTTGTTCTAGGAATGCCAGGAGGAAAGGAAATGAAGCAAAGTAGGCATGTAGCTCTTCAAAATTGTTGTACTCGGAGAGAATGCCGAAACGGGGCGGACCGATATTTTTTCAATCTTTTTTCATTTTAGAAAATATCCTCTGTTTGCAGAACAGAGAACACACTTTTCCTTCCTCTCACTCCTCCCCCATCTCTCGGTCTATCTGATGACGATGAATGATGATGACAATATTGGATGATTGCTAACAGTTGTTATAGACATATATATATATCACACAGACGAGCTCGTGCACGCATAATATATATATATTGAGACACACACACAGACACAGAGGACGTCGAACGCACGCACGCACTCACATCCTCTGATGAATTCCCTGCCTACTCATTTCCAGACACGACTAGTCAGAATGTTAACCCAAAGCCACGGGAGGCTTCATTCAGCTTTCTGTCTTTCCTGTTTACTTTCCTCGTTTACAAAGTCCTTTTCTGTTTCTCCCCGTTGCTACCATTTCCATCGGTGTGCTTGCTTGCGGTAAGGAAAGGAACACAAAAAGAACAAAGGAGGAGCATTCATGGAGAACAAAGCTGGGAGACAAAGACAGATCGCTTATCGACTGGACTTGTAGAGGACAGCCTCTCCACCGCCACACGGACACGCACCGAGAGATGGCGACAGAACCAGTTGACAACGAGGTATTGTCCGACAAAACAAAAGAACCAGCTACCCTGTGTCGAACACCCGAGACACGAACCTCCACCAGACAACTTGCCGACAATACGGCTTTTTTTAGTTGTACGAAAATCCACTGAACCATGGTTTTGTTAATGATTTATTTAATAAATTTACTCATTTTTTCAGTTGGTATTTATTAATGACTGAATTGATGCACGTGTTTCAAACAGTTCGAGAGCTAGTTATTATCTCGATGAAAATTAATACTATATTTAATTTTATACAGGTCAAGATTATTCCTTGCGTTTGATTATATTATGCTTCTATTTTGATTCATCTAGTGAGTATAAAAAAATGGCTTCTCTCCCAAGAAAGGTTTTCCTCTTTGCTTAGCAGCACTTGTGTGGTGGAGCAATAATTCCAGACCCGGCATGCAAAACTGATTATCCAGATGTTCTTTTAATTTAAAATCCTCCTACGATGGCTCGAGGATAAAAGTAAAACACCAGCCAGTCAAGGAAAAAAGAAGTTTATTTTTATGAAGATGCTCTTCTGCTACCCAGTTCAACTTATACTTAACCGAATCTGCTGTTAAAGAGGAGAACACAGCTCTCAGAAGTGGTCCTTAAGTTCACTTTTTGCCATTGCAGTTGGTCTTGTAATATTCCCCACGAGTCCCCAGGTTACCTGTAGGTGTGTGCACCGCGCACCTTTGCACGAGGAAAGCTGTTTATCACAGCCGCCATGTATTTGCTCATTTATCTCTAGTCTCTACCTCCATCTTTCCTTCCTTTTCTCTGCCTCGGTTCTTTCCCCACCGCACCCCATCCAATCTTCGCGACAACCGCCAGTTGTGCGTAAACAAGATAAGAATCTCGCCGACACGACTTGCATGTTGGCAGCGGGTGGGTCTGAAATCTTAGCACGATGCTCGTTAGTTTATTTGTTTCTCTTATGTTTATGCCCAGTCCCTACCAAGAAAACGAGCTTGATCGCGGCCACAAGGGAGTGAACCATGCGTCGCGTATCACAGTCTGAGTCTCTGAGTGAGGGGAGATAATTCATCTGTAGTTATCGCTCACTGCGTCTTTCTTAACGTGCTTTAAATTCCCATCGTCTGTATTTAAGTTTAATTAGCTATATCTGAGTCCATAGTAAACACAATTTATTAAATTTATTAATTTGTGTTCACATGCCCTAAATACAAACATTTACGCCAATCGTTCATTCCTGAACCAAGAATTGATTTCCTCCATTTCTCCCGATGTCAGTCATGGACATGAGCCTCCGGAAAGAAGGCCATTGTTATTCCCCACCCCTCTTTTTTTTTTGTCTTTCTGTCGTGTGGCTTTCTGACTCATCAGATATATCTGTCTCATCTCTTTCTCAAATTAAAAAATACAGATTTGGTCCAGCTCTCACGCGACATCTTCACAATCCCGTTTGTTCAGACGCCCAAGAAAGGTCACAGGTCAACTTTTTTGGATCTTCTATCTGTCAATCGACCTGCAGAGCTTCGCCGTTATTTGCAGTCGTGTCGGCCAGCTGACTACAACAACCACAACATGTCTTTCTCCTCAGTCACTCGTCTGCATAATATTTCTTTTCCCCAATTTCTCTCCCCATCAAACCTTCACAACATCCACCTCAACTTCTCCTAGTTCGCAATACAAACACCATGGCAGGGAGCGCTTGAATGTCAACAAAACAATTAAAATGCTCATACTAATAATCCTTGTGTGAGGTGGGTAAACAACGGCCAACCGTATGGAAAAACCTATTTTAACTTGTTTTTTGTTTTTTTAATGGGATGTGGTGACTATTGTTGAACTGATTTTGGTGGGACTAGCGACTTTAGGTTATTCAGTTTTAATGATGTTCGCAGAGTAAGAATAAATACGATTATCTTTGAATTTTAAATAAATAAAAGTTTGAAAGTAAGTAAAACAGTAGGTTGTCATATGAAAGAAGTTTCCAGTGTTCATGACGTAGTTCATTAGAAGGATTCTAATTACTCCGTCAATAAGTTGTCATTTATTATAATGCAGTAAACACTGTGCAAACTTTCCTTCCTTCTACCAGACCACACACAACTCTGCCTGGATGTTAATCTACCTCGTATATCTTGTGCTGGCGGACCACTTACCCGGTCTCTTTCTCTTTCTGACATTGTCACCACACTTCCAGAGAGAGGGTGAATGAGGCCCTCGCCATGGTGAGACCCATTAGGATCACAAGTGTCACGCGTGACCTGTACAAACACAATAGTCGGCTAAGGGCAGCTGCTGTTGCCAGCGAGCATGCTTCGATGACTCAAACATTTTCATGAACGAGAGTCGCGAGGGGCTTGGAGGCTGGGCAGCTGATGTTGCACATCTCATGTTGCACATCTCTTTGCGGGGTCGACTATGCCAAGGCCGGAACAGGAGCTGGGAGCACGGCAGGACACCAGATATTGCAAGTCATCTGCTAAAATTGTCATAAAATGTTGAGCTTGGCTAACTGCTTCACGTTGATCACGTGACAGCACTGTGGTAATATTCCTGGCCGCCAGCTGCAAGCAGCTGATGACTGAAAGGTTTTGCTTGTTTTGGCACGTATGAGTCTTGTGTAGCTGCCAACAAAATATTTTCGTTATTAAGTGTCATACTTTATGTTTTGCAGTATTTGATTTAGGTGTGCATTATGGTTTTCAAACTTTGAACTCTTAGCCTCGGGACTTGACTGAAAGTGTCCCAGAGACAGACAGACGGACAAGCTGACCAGCATCCTGTTCTCAATCACGACCATCACCGATGTCCATGCTGTCTCTGTGACTGCAGGCAATGATCAGTACGATTCCGACAGTCTAACATTCATTTCCAACACGAGGCACAGTCTCTTACAAGTTATTGAGCAACAAAACCAATCTACAACTTGGTACATCTATTAACGGCGCCACCGCCAGAGGGCCTGTAAGGTCGGCACTCAACAGAGTTCGCTATTTGCTAATGGGATTTTCCCCCCTAGTCCCTTTATTGTTCAGTTTTCCTCTCCTCCTGCTCATAAACGTGCAGCACTGGACGACCCTTTGCGATTTCCCTTCTCGATGTTTTGATGCGTCGAGCCCCGGACTAACGAACTCGTGTAGCGCTCGTCCTCGCTGATGACTGTGCGAGTGGTTGGGGCGGACAAGCTGGTAGAACTGTTTTGCTCATGTCTCACCGTAAACAGCGGGTTAGTTGACATGCACGATCCTCAGCCAATGGGCTTCTACTGGCCATGAAGTTCTTGCAGCCTCCGGTCACGTAAACACGGGGTAGGGGGGAGGAACAAGGCAAGGGAGTAGAGCTCAGAGATCGGGGCAGGTACGGGTGGGAAAGGAAGATTTTCATGGAAAATCCATTTCTGTTGACTGACATTCATTCCTGTTTGTTGTTTGTAAATTTTTATGATGGTTGTCCGGAAAAGCTTGGTTTAGTGGATGGATTGGAGGATGGTGGTGGTGATGGGAGGGAAAGGTAATTATGTATGTGTATCTGCGCATGATCGTGAATATGCATGTTTTATAAAATGTACAGTACAAATAATTATTTTTTCCATGTTTTTGCGTCTTTGTATGGTCTCAAAATATGTGCAAGTGGACATAAGAGCGAGAAAGACTATGTGAACGTGTAATTGTCTCCCCTGCTTCAAAAAAAGTTGAACCGATGACTGCCGTTCGTCTCGACCGGTGCTCATGACTCTGTAACCTGTAACATTAAGACATAAACGTGGTATCTGTGTGATGAGAAATAGCCGGTAATTTCCCCGCCAATAGCAATCACCATTTGGGGCACGTGACACACGTTGACACTTCACGACTCGGCGATGGCTGCTCTGAGCGGATCGTAACCCGTCGTCGCATTCATTCATAGCTTCACCACACGATTCCCCGTTACAATAATTGGCTGTTATCGTACACGCTGAATATTTAACATCGAGGATTAGAGACTGTTGGGTAGAACAAAGAAACCTGATCTTAACAAGCGAATTATCAAACGCAGACGATTTTCTCGACCGTTTATTATTTTAGACAAACAAACATCCTCACGCAAGACTTGATGATGTAGGCGGAACCTGTCAACTCCAAACAAAGGAAGGATCAGCAGCCATCACCTCCTGGGAGGTATGAGGTCCCAGGTACTTTTGTTTGTCCCGATCATCGAGACAATTGACGGGTGTGGATGATGGTTGAAGAATGTCTGACGGCTTGTGATTGGTTGCTCTCCCATTGAAGCCGTCAGTTCATAAAGAATCTGACGAACATAGCATTTGATGGACGTTTTCCCCTTCCCTGCCTCTCCATTCTTCTTCTTCTTTTTTTAATTTTGTGCATCTGCGACTGCAAAACAAAAGCACGAGATTGCCTGTGTATTCCCAAGGCGTCGCGAATCGTAAATTACGATAAAAGGTGGACCGGCAATGCAAACTGAATTTCTTGTGATCGAGGGCAATCTGGCTTGACGATGAGATATTTTATATCATTAGCAAGCAGTTCGTTTGGTTCAGTGGCAGGTTTATGGCCACCACTACAGTGGAAATTCCACAGGTCACCAATAAACAGTAAGTCAGGGAACAGTCACCGAGAACGACCACCAAACATCTGACAATTCCAGAAATCGCTCCTGCTGGTAGTAATGAACGGATTGCAAAAATGGATGAATTTTTAAAATATATTTTGAATTAAGAAAGGATATTTTGATACATATTTTCCAATAATATCAGTGGGCGAAGTTTTCAGTATAGTGCAAGGTCTTTAACTGAGTAAGAGACATTTTATTTTTTTATTTCTTTTTTTGGATGGTCGAGGGCGGTACGTCCCGTACCGCCCTCGACCATCCAAAAAAACAAAAATTCTGATTATGATAAAAAAAAAAGCCAGCATTTCTGAAAGGGAAGAGTCACTGGAAAAATAAAATCCTGACAACAGGAGATGCACAGCCAGATGATATTCTGTTGGTAAATACGCAAGAAACGAAGCGAAAGCATTTTCACTGGCTGGCGCTGGTGAGATCACGTGACCAATTTCACGGCTAACCGCGGGGCTCGTGTTTGTTGTTCAGAGCTAAACGGAAAGTCGAAGTATTGGAAGAAAGGAATCGTGAGCATGCGCATCTATTGTGGAGGAGGACTCGGTGTTCCTGACTTTGACGACCTCCATCTCCTCGAGCAAGAAACAGTTTCAGGTACACACATGCTCTGAACACTCGTTCTCTCACACACATACATGCCCACCCACGCACACACACAGAAACACAGAGTAATAAAAAGTGGATAGAGAAAGGGAGATAAAGCGAGGGAGAATATATGGAATAGAGAAGTGATGATCAGGGTATGAAAGTGTAATCCTGATGGATTGAAAAAAAAAAAATCTGATACTGCGGGTCTTCGTTTTACCTGCTGATCAATTTACAATTCCAAATAGTTTCTATTGAATTTAGCTCATGGTGTGATCAGTTCTGCGCATGGCTGCCTGTACTAGGGTGTCATGAACAGGAAATGCTAAAGCAGCGACCTCTCAATAATCAATGATGTCATATCCGCGGCAAGAACGCTTTTGCGATTGGGTTCATCGATGACAGAAGCTCTGCACCACGTGAACCAGTCTGTTCGCCTGGTTTCTATGTGTTCAAGCTTCTTTCAACACGAGGCCAACGAGTGTATTCGTTCAGTCATGTCGTTTAATATTTTTCTTTGTTCTTTCTATCTGTAAATGCGATGTCAGGATAGTCGACAGGGATTTTCCTCCACGCCTTCGTTGTGAAAATGTCTTGAGAACCACAGCCACAGTTGGTCTCCATTCATCATCTTAATTGATATGTCTGAAGGAATTATTTATTGGGCCTGAGGATAAATTTGTTGTGAAAGTTGTCAGGTCTTCTCCAGCCTATATTTTGCTGAAATAATGACCTGATTGAGAAAAGAATTATTAAATATTTATTTTTTTTACATCCTTTGCTTCTTGAACGTTTTTACCCTCCCATACCCTGCCCACCCCCTTCTTGTCTAAATTCAAGACAACTAGGTGTACATCCTAGATACTAGGATTATTTACATCATACATTTAAGATTTTACTGCTTATCTGGATGGCAAACCATTAGTGCAGACTCGTGTATTAAAAATATATTCACTTGGTAGTTGTGTGACAGATCGTGCGAGTCTTGTGAGCTCGTCTTCCTTCTCCTCCCATCATTACAACACCCGATGGCGAGAGCTCAGGGGTCTCGTGCGCTCTCCCCACGAGAAGACATTAACTTCAGCGCTTGCATCAGGTTGTTTGATGATGTCTCCCTCTTCCACCCAAACCCCTTCCCCCCACTACACCCACCCCTTTGTTTCCAATAAGAGGTTTATGTTCTTCCTTTTTTGCCTTCCACCTTAGGGGGGGATAAGAATTTATACATTGCAATTCCTCTAGTTTCTTCCCACATTCCGATCATTAAAAAAACATCTTCCCCTATCATCTTCAGGCCCGTGAAGTCACAGACGGTATCTACCGCAATGTCCCGGACCAGGAAACGAGCTTTCGCGCATGCGCATGCGCCTGTGTGTGTGTGTGAGAGAGAGATTCGGGTTCAGACACGATAATTTTAACGGCAAAGTATTTTTATGTGGCTTCCCAATTAACCATAATCTGACTCGTGCATGTAGTCATTACCTTCCCTATCTCCTGTCTGCTGGGCAAAAGGGAAATGCACAGGTTTTTTTTTTCTTTAGGAAGGGGACAAATACAATTTTCTTTCAAAGATATTTCGTCAATTCCAGGTTAAATATGTAATTAACATTAGTTCGTGAACTATGATATGTTCAATATATAACTGTAAATGAGTAGCTATTTTTAGCTAATATTTCGGTGGACTTCATTGAGGAATCTTTGCAAATATTTCTACAAGGTTCTCTGAGACATAATTTGATCAGTGCATGTGTTTACATGCTGGAGCGGTTCCTATTAGATTATTGGTGCATTTATCCGACTCAGAACTCAGTCTTTTCACATTTCTATCAGATCCATCATGTGATATAATTTGCACAAAAACTACTTTAGCACTTTCATAGACTTGTAGCCGCTTTTGCTGTACGAAACTGTGTTAATAAATGTGTGTTGCTCTCTGTCCTAATGATTACAAAAAAGTATCAAGACAGAATTGTTTCCTTTTGTTTTGATTGCCTCAGTTTTCTCTCTGGAATGCGCGTGCGAAGTGTGATAGAAGCTGAGAGCGTGCAGACTCGACTTCAAAATTGTTGTTTGTTAAGAGATCTTCTACTTCCAGTTCAATCTTCAACACTAAATTGCAGCAACTCTTAAGTGTTTTCTGACACTTTGATTAAGCAGCTTAGTTCACTTTATATATTTTTTGTTTTTTTTTGTTGTTTTTTTTTCATGAGAGAAGTGTTTCAAGAAACTTTTTCCTAAATTCATTCTCCTCTTTGCCTTCAAGCGCAAGAACAATTGTTCAATGATTTAACTTTGATGATCGAGTGATATTTTAGCATTATTTAGCTCTGTGTATTTAAAGTATTTCATGTTATTTTAAACAAAAATTCGCACTAAGTGACTGGGAAAAGTTTGCGTGACTGGAACCTCTTATCGAGAGCAACAATAAATTCTGGAATCCTCCACACGGAGGTCTGAAGATGCTTTGCAGTTTGATATCAACATCCTTGATGTTCTGTTTACTTTCGTCCTGATGGCGTGACAAGGGTTCATTGGAGGGAATCAACACAACCCGAAGCTAAGAGGCTGCCTGTCATTATTTGGCAATCATCCCAATTCACCATCAGAGATATGTGGAAACATTTCTCCTCATGACTACCGCTCTTGTACGAGGAAGAAATTTAAAAAAAAATGATAAAACTTCTCGTCGTGAAGATTAGTTCTTGAAGACAGCAATCAAGGTGTTGGGCAATGGCTCGGCATCGGTAAGTTTTCATGTGCATTTCTTGTCATCATCCAGCAGAAAGGAGAAAGTTATTGCGAAAATTAACTTTATTTTCTACTGACTCTCCATTATCAAGACAATTCATCGCCATTATGAGAGCAGGCATTTGCGAGACTTGTGGACATCATTCTAAATCTTGATGCAGAACCAACACAACTTTCGTTTTATTTTTGATTAAATGTATTTTCTCTGATTGCGTGTAGAATTGATGCATGGATATATATATATTCCAATGAACTCCAGATATGTCTTACTTAACAAAATTATGTCCGAAACTTTCAATTATTTCAAAAGCGTGAACAAGAGGCTGATAATATGATGGCATTTCCCTGTTTTGTAATATTTTGTATGTCTTATTTTTAATCTTGTAAATACACTTAGTAAATTAATTCACTTCTAACATCACCATGTGTGTTGTCAAAGACATTCAAGTTTTGTATATAAATGGCTATTTGGACATACTGTCAAATTTTTATTCTTCTTACTAACATTCCTGAAAACTATTTCTTAAATATTGAAACGAAAAGTATCACGTGATTTTGTCAGTTTGTTCAAAAGATACACTTATGAACAGTTTTGTCTACATGTTCTTGAATAACTCAGCGTGTATGTTGATTTTGGTATATTTCATACTTTTACAGTCAGAGTCAGAGAATAAAGTAATTTATGGAGCTGATAGTTGATATCTAGGTGAAGTATCTACATCCAGTGTCGTCGTGAGCACAATTCAAAATTCAAAATTAATTGCTCACAAAAGAAGCTTTCTTCCCCAAAATTGATTTTATCTCCATTGCATCCTCTGCTCCATGGAGTTGTAGAGCTGATTAAATAAATTGCCCATTATGTTTCCAAGGAGAAAATCTTTTTTCTGGATATTCTTTCAGACTTTTTCTATTTTAGGACACTCGATATAATAACATAATGATAACCTAAATTTCCTAAAATCGACCGACAGACACATGTTTATCTCCATCCTCAATTTTCATCGCCATAGGCAGGTTTTTAGAGAGGTTGACAACAAGTTTTAAAGAAGTCTTAAAATAATTATCTGATGGTACTCCACCAAGAACAGAAACATGACATCTAACGAGCGAGCTGAGGTCAGGGGTCAGTAGTAGTCTGACGTCCTACTTTCTCCACGTGCGTCGGTTGAACATGGCGTCATGTCTGCCCCCCACTCCTCACCACTCGAGACATGAGCCCACCTGCCCACAAGATCTTATTAGTGCACTCCTCCTCGACAAGGCCGGTCACTCTACACCTGTCTGCCATGTTCTCATGCTGATCTCCCCTGTCCACGAATTCGATCTCAGGAAAATGTCGTTTAAAAAGATAAAGTACGGCATTGCATATTAAATTACACTTGTAGGATGTTAATTTGCGGGTTCGGAAATTTTTTTTTATCAAAGTTTGACTGGAGCTTATAGTTGTGAAAGTTAAGAATGATGTGATGGCTGCATTTACTTTGGGGTGTGGGTAGGATTTAATGTCTGCTTTTCTCTCACGATGGAATTTGGGGGAAATCCAGCAATCAGACTGAAAGATTTGGAAAATAATGATCCTCCTTTAATCCATGATCACGCAGAAATATTGCTTTTTTGCTATTTTTCCTAATGGCTCACATCACATATATTTATTTTTAATCCCAAGTTGTTGTTTTTTTGTGTCACGTGATTTGCTCGGTCTCCGGATTATGTGGATGGAGGCCATACTCATGTGGGTGTCTCAAGCTTAGATGAAGGCAGTGTTTCAGACTTGAGAAAGACTTGAGACTTGATATAAAAAGCGACTAAAACCCTTGCAACCTTTCAGCAGAATGTCATGTCGTGCTGTCTTCTTCCATCAAGAGATTTTACTGGACACGAGGACCCCTCAGACAATCGAAGTTTAATCAGAAAGTTTCTGCTGGAGTTTTTAAAACTATGATATAGTTTTATTTCGTCTCTGTACCACTTGCTACAGATTTTTCTTTCCTTTTCTTTGTTTGTTTAACATTTTCATTAATTAGACAATTTAATTTACACATACACACGGAATAGATATATAGAAGAAAAGGTAAGGTGAGGAAGAGAGTTGTTCTTACAAAGAGGTAATCCTTTGCTCATGATCGTGACCTGCATGCACTCACAGAAGAGAAGGATCTCTGTTTCACAAATCCATATTCACTTTTTGAACACAAGTGACCTTTGACACGACCTTTGCTATAGCCGCGTTTGATCTTTGAAAAGAACCGACAAATTATTTCACGGGTCTTCGTACTGTCATTTCCAGGTCCAAAACATTCCTTGGATGCCATTGAAACATTGTGGTTTTATCTTCCATAAAAGATTATTGCCTCCGACATGGCTTGAAAGGTTTCTTTTCGTCACGCCATCATCGGGTTTTGTGTCTCGGCTTGTGGATCCTGGATCCTGGCCACGAACAAATGGACTCTGGCCACCTAGCGGAACGCTGAGACGTGTTCGCCGACATTGCTCGGACTGGGAAAATCACAGCGAGGCTTTGATCAATCATGCAAGCTGTACCGGAAGTGACCTCACATGGCGCAAGATTGCTGCGCCTGGGGAAAAAAGATGATCTTGTGGCTCAGCAATACAAACTAAATTAGTGCTTGCAAGTTAATAATATCTCTTAAGATGTATTTCACGCCAGTGTCTTTAACTGATGCCATCATCGTCATCGTCGTCCTCATCATCATCATCATCCTCATCATCACCAAAGCAATCTTTTAGCACAGCAGGATCTTATCTTCACTTCTGTAGGATTAGTTCATACATATTCTTAATCCCTGCAGCACAAGAAGAACAGGAAAAAGATAATAATGATGACGAGGACGAGGGAGAGAACGATTATGATAATGATGTATAGTAATTTTGAATTCAAAGACCTCGTCATTCTGATCTCTGTCTGACGCTCTTACTTGTTTCTGTATTTTGTGTTGCGTAATCCTTTCTGAGTCCTTTCAGGCAGATTAAATTTTGTTTTTGCCATAATTGAGTTCTGAAAACTTTTTGTAGCAAAAATGCCAGCCCTCGCCATTTCTCAGTTTGACCTCAGCCAAGAAGAATACTTTACAGAGAAAAAAACTTTCCTTTAATGTTTACTCACATTAAAATCTGAAGAAGATTAAAGACGTGGAAGTCTGGATTAAAAATATATAAATATGTGGTCTGAGAAATTGTGTTTTTAAGGGGTGGGGGCAACTTTGGATCAGAAAAGTCAATTTGAAACTTTCTATCTTGTGAAGTACAGTTATAATTTTTTCCGCTGAGACTGCATGTCATTCAGTAGATTATCACTAAACATCTTTCTTTGCTTCTTGCTGCAGGTGAGCTTGGGGACGACGATGAACACATCCATGGCGGTGCAGGACCACAATGCATCGGGAGGCAACTTCACCTTCTACTCGCAGGCTGATGAGGACGCCGCTCGTCAACTGACGGTGGCCAAGGATATGTTCTATGCATCGTACATGTGGATTTTTTTTCTGCTTGGTTTCCCAGGCAACATTGCATGCGTGGCCACAGTGCTGCGCATGTCCACCCTGTCCACGGCCACCCTGTACGTGGCGCTGCTGGCGGTGGTCGACGCCATCGCTTTGCTCCTCAAACTGGTCTTTCATCAACTCATCGTCAACAAAGTGACGCTGGGAGACGTTGGGTGCTCACTCGTCAGCTTCGTCAACATCACCAGCTGCTACGCCAACTGGGTTCTTGTCCTCGTCTGCCTGGAGAGGTTCCTGGCTGTGTCCTTCCCTCTGAAGAAGGGTATCTACTTCACGAAGAGGCGAGCGTGTGTCATCGCAGCCGTCCTCTTCCTCTTCATCTTCTTGATCCACACCCACCTATTCTTCATCTTCGTCCCCTCCGGCAACACGTGTCGCTTCGGCGTGATCTGGGGGGACGCCTGGAAGTGGATCTCTACCCTCATCTACTGCTTTCTTCCATTCTTCTTTCTCCTCGTCCTCACCACCCTTATCGTGGTGGGCCTCCGGCGATACCAGGCGGCGCGCAAGAGCCTTTTAGGATGCCAGACCCAGAAGCACTCTAAGAAAGACAAGCGGAATGACAGCTGGACCTTGGAACACACCATCAGCATCATGATGGTGCTGGCTGCAGTCGTGTTCCTCGTCCTCACTCTTCCCATCTGTGTCTTCATCATCTACACTGGTCTCTACCGAGAAGGAGATAATCCTCTGGAAAAAGCTCGGCGCCAGTTCGTGGAACAGCTGGTCTACTTCATGCAGGACCTGACTCACGTGGTCAACTTCTATCTCTACTTCCTGGCCGCTGACAAGTTCAGGTCAAAGTTCAAAGACATGATCTCTTGTCGACCTACGTTAGACCGCAAGCGCAGCGACACCAACAACAGCGTTCTCCACACGCAGTACACGCTCGCCAACTCCACGGAGAATATTCCCATGAGTGAAATCGCACTGGTATAGTATCAGCAAGACCACACTTGCCAACACCTCGACGAAAAATATTCTCACGAGGGTAATCACGCTCGTAAATGTTGGAGTTAAACTCGGTTCTGCCTTAGCTGAACCCTCTCCACTTCTCCTGAGAAATTAATGTTTTAGGTTAAGTTTCGGGGGTCGGGTAGGGAGGGTGAAAATACTCAACACACAATGAAACTCAACTTCTCTGTCACAATGGCTGATATCAAAATTTGAAATGAGAAGTCGTCACGGTGTACGAATCGGTTGATGCGTGACCAACCTGAAAAACCAGATTCTGGAATTAGTGTATTGAGGTTTTAGTGACACGACGACAGTAGCTACAGTATTATTGATACCAAGAGGCCTGGATCGTCCAATGGTCCAGTTGTGACTCATCAAGCATGGCGGATGCAGGAGTTTGTCAACAGCTCAAACAGTCGCAAGCTGCAATAAATCATTGATGAAGCAGCGGGCAATGCTGTGAAATTCCCACACGGAGTATCGTTAAATGGCGCGTGAAAAGCAGTTTGAATATTCCAAGAGCGTTTTCTGGTGAACATGGCAATACCAGGACTCGACAAAGACTCCACATCGAACGTATGCTAACACCTAGCCGATCCTACAATTTCTTGCGAAATGTTGCCGCTATTCAGAGAAATTAACGGCTTACGAAAGCAATAGTTTAGATGATGAAAATGTATGCAGGGGTGTCATCTTCCACCATCATTGCTTCATCATCCCTTTCACGGGGGATGCGATCGCAAAACATCAAAGAGTTTTGCTGGTTCAGTGAAGTTGTGCTAAGCAAGTGCAGTGAAGCGGATAAAGTTCCACCATTGGAGAAGTAAACAATTTATTCTTGTCTCTATTTCATTTGATCGTAAATGCTATTCATTTATTCGTCCCTGGACTAGAGGACGAGTGGTTATGCAGGTCTGATGGCAACTGATTAAGAAAGCAATGAGATGGACGAGGTGAGAGAGAAAACTCCGGAATGGAAGGACCAGGCCACTCCTTGTGTGGAATTATTTCCATTACCATGTAGGACGGTCACGTGGACAAAAGAGAACAGCTTTTGCCACACTAAAGTTGAAAGTGGTTAATTGTGACAAACTAGGGTGGCCACGTGCAAAGTTACTGGTGTTCTCGATCCATGAAGCCAAACATCAGACACATGGTTGACATTATTCCAATGGAGTTTTTCTCACATAGTAGACTGTGTTCAATGCACCATCTTACTGACATTAGCTGTGAATGTTTTACCTGCCATCAGATAAAGATCAAAGTGATACAATTTACTTGCTCAAGAGTTAAAGAGCCAAACTTTTGTCAAGAAACATGAGAGGTGCGGTAATAATTCACTTTTGACAGCGGCCATCATCTGACATTTCGAATGAGGATCCCATGTGTTAGTCCTCACCAGACGGATTTCTCTCATGGCAAGTGAACCTTTCACTCCATTCACCGATGTTTTACAGACGAAACAGGACAAAATGACAGAGTAGAAGAACAACAACCTCGGAAAGTACAACTTTCAGTCAAGAGAAGGAGAACTTAGCCAAACATTTCGTGAAAAAGGAGGCTATACCATTGCTCTAGTGTTCTTTCTTTGGATCTCAGAACATACTTCAGAGTCTTAGCTTTGGATTTTTATGTGAGCAAAGAAACACTTCTGATTAAAAAAAAGATAAAATTTCGCTCCTTCAACATTTCTTCGTTACTGTGTTTCCGACTAGCTTTTTTCAGTTTAGGAAAAAGAATGTTTAAGACATACTCAGTCTATACTTTTAGACATACTCATTTCCATCTCATCACAACGGGACGATCCATTTCTGAATTCGTTGACTTGGAAGCTAGTTGTGGCTGGGTGCAGTCTCTACCCTGGTCATCCTACAGTGCAGGGAGGTGGGTGTTCGAGGGAAGTTTCGCGGGGGGAAGAGATCCATCAAACCGCCAGGTTTACCTTCACGGTCGCTCTCTACCCGTGTATTGTACATTTTTTCTCTCCTCTCCTGCACCCAGTGATCACTTTCCCACCCCACCTTCAAGAAACCAGAATGCTAGGTATGCGAACGTGGGACTGCAGTGATTAATGCTGACAATCAAAAATATGATAAATGAACATTTGTGTATGAAGTTTCTGGACACATCCACAGTCAGTGGTTCATGTCTCCTCAAGCCAAACACTGATGTGTATCTAAATACAACCCTTGTGGTACATCACTCCCCTTGTATTGTCAGACCCTAAACTCTTGTCACTAACGACAACCCCCGTCTCCACTTGTTCCCTCCCTTTGCATATGTACTCTTCATTGATAACTACCTTCCTATGTTGCTAATCATTTTTAGCAAATCCTATCCTTTAACCATGCGCTGTGTTTGTCTAGTCATATACCTTACCTTTCACCTTTGGCCACAGTGCCATTAACTCTCCAATTCTTTCTGTTTGAATTTCTACCTAAGGTATAGCCTTCTGCCCTAGTCTTGCTGGTACTCCATGCAACAGTGGGTGGCTACCCCTATCAATCTATCTAAACAGTTCCATGTACAAGTGGACCCAGGTCTTACTCGTACCCTGATTATTTCGAGTAGCCCTTACACCAAACATGCTCAGGTCCTGTTTATCAAAATTCAGAATCTTTGGGTCTAGAAAAGCAGCAAAGCCTATTTGAATTAAATATTGTAGTATTCTACAAAATTATATCTATTTGAATGCTAATTAAACTATTAATTTAAAACTTTTAAAGTAAGTCGACAACAGCTGCATTTCTTGAGCATCTGGCCCATGAGGCTGAGGGTGGGTTGAGGAGAGGAGGGTGTTTAATCATACTTCCACACCTGTCTTCAGGGCAGCCGTACACATTCTTGCGACATCACAGGTAAGGTTTCCTATAAAATGAGAATGTCACATTACTTAGGTTCTTTTTTTCCTTAACACAGAAGAGCGTATTGATCTCGACTCTTGCAACTCTTGTAATGGCATTTCCTGTTGATGCAACCACTGCTGGACACTCCTTGATGTCTTGAAAAGGATTTTGCAATAGCTTGGAAAAGTTGCAAAGTCTCACAGGAGCTACAGTTAAAAGGTGTCTGCATAATTTTACACTGCAATTAAAGCAAAAAGTTTTGTCATGGTGAAATCTTTGACATTGTAATGATCATTAAAAATGTCAGACACAAATGATGCATTCAGTGTGATGTGGACAACCACTTGCTTCCTTGTAGCTGCACAGTTGCTTTGTTAGGGTTGGAAAGTCTTTATTAAAATGTTTGATAAATCTGTCTAATGTCTTTGTGCCAGTGTTTATGTGGATGTTACAGCGACATCGCTGGCACTGAGCCCAGTCCCACAACACCACCATGGACAGAAAGAATCCTATCAACAGTCCGACTTTCGGATACAAACTAATTGGTGATACTCTTATAAGATTCCCCAGCAAACCATCGTCTGAGGAACAGGCGGTAGAAAATTTTTTAGTCTTTGGTAACTCAGAAACTGGAGTTTTAAAGATAGCATCTACAACGCCTGCTGAAGAGTTTCCACCCTAATTTTTAATACTACAAGCTTTTGCTTCCAGCAATGTTTTTCCAGTTTCGCAATCAGCAACAAGATAGTAGCTGACTGGCATTTCTTGATACAATCTTTCTCTCCTAGCTTCAGCATCTCTCTCTCTCCACGGTGTCGTGTTTGATTAATACCACAGATACCTGTCTCTGTTGCCGGAAATCACATCTCTCGCTCTCTCATCTGTCCTTTATCTCAGAAACAGGAGATCGTGGTTGGAGTCCACTGCTCATTCCTGACTTGACTACGATGTGGTTTGTTCTAAAAGACAACATAAAAGATGCTTGATAGAGCACTCCCCAGTTGTTTAGATTGGCATTTTGCACAGTGTACTTCATTATCCGTTCAATTAATCGAGTTGACCCCTAACCCTTTCTCCACTACAACTAAACAATGCTCTTCTCCTCAGAAACACTCGTTTTATTGTATGTACAGCGTTACAATACTTTTGTTGTCATCTGTCTGATGATACGGTTTGTAATCATTTCTCCTACAACACACTTTTCTGTCGTCTGTCTTCATCAATGTCTGTCCGACAGTACACTGTAGTCTACTCACAATTCTCTTTGTCATCGGCTTCTGGCAATACCTTTGTCATCAAAGATTGCCGGGTATCTCTGGCTGTCATAGCAACCCATCTTCTTTAATCTGTTTACAATGTTTGTCTCTGTATGTGCAAATGCATGAATATGCGTGGAAGACAAGCAGGAAGATGTTACAAGAGGAAGAGAAAGAAACGAAAACATAAATTGAGGAAATTGTATTCTCTATGTTGTTTCTTAAATGTTTCGACACTTGACTGGTTGTGTCATATTAAAATATTTTATTTTTGTTTCATTCAGCGCATTGTTGTGAATATGTTGCTAATGGCGATGATATTGTATACTCTGTTAAATTATTTGTTGTTACTTGCCTTGAAAACTGTAATATAATACAGTGTCCAGGTTGCTGTCCTTTCCGTGGCCAGCTTGTAAATGAAAATTGTTTCCTGTCATTTCGTTGCATGTGTCGTAAAACTAATTGTAGTTTTGTGAGTGATATTCCTTGCACGATGTGTCTTTATGTAAGATTCATATCAAATCCATGTGATGACAGATTGTATAACAGTAAAATAAACATCGTCTCTCACCGTAGCTTTTGTGTTTAAATATATTCGTGAGGCTCGCATGGACGGGTGGAAGGCATGTCATGATTGGATACACGCAGAATACTTCAAGTGAGCATGTGTCTTATTTGCCAATAAATTTCCTAAGCAAAAATGAGTCTGGATTTCATAAACACTTGCCTTGGACGCAATTTAGGACTTGAATATGTGAAAACACCAGAACAAGATCGGTATACATTACTGCACTGGAAAAAAGTCTGAAAATTTGAACATAAATTGTTATGTTAAACGTTTTTGGTTACATTACTTTACACTTTCTCCAAAACAGCCCCCTGGCAACTTTAATTTATTTGTTATTCAAATAATGGCAGTATAGTAGCCACCTGCATTCTCAAAAATAATCTAGCAAAAAACTCACATACAGCCACAGTTGTGTGGGAACATCGAAACAGAGGCGATTAATGATATAAAACAAATAAAAACATGTTGTAATGTTTAGTCCATTGTTATGACCAAACAACCCTGTTGGAAATCATACATGATACAATCATACAATGTCATATGGCTACGAAAGGAAGGTAGGTAGGGGGAGAGAGAGAAGAAGAAGAGAGGGAGGAATAAGGAAAATGCTAGTAAGTCTCCCTACACAAAGGAAACTCAAGAGCTCCACAGACGGTTTACATAGGCGGAGTCAGGTGTTACGATGCACGTGCTGCTTGTAAAAAAAATAAATAAACCATCAGCAGGTACAAGCTGAGACAGAAAAACAGAATAAGTTAATACCATACAGTCGTAAACACACTGGAGTATACAAACAGAGAACACCATTGTGGTACACAACAACAAAATCACACTGGAAGATATCAATCTCAATGGCGCCACTGACACTGAAGGAACAAACATACATCGTGTGTACAATCGTCTGTCAATCACAAATTAAGTAATGGCACAGGTGATGTTGTGTCCATTCTTACTAATTTTAATACAGCTTTCTTTCTGTTTTTCTTCATTTCCGTTTCTTTCTTTGTCACCCACTCTCTTTCTCTTTATGTTTGTGTTTGTGTGTGTGACTACACATATCATGACCATTTTTTCATAGTAAACTTTGTGACACTGTGTGTAGCTGTTAAGACCCACCATGTGTCCCCCTCCTACATTTGACCCACTGCAACATGCACTTATAGCAGCAGCGTATGATCTAGCAATAATTAGAATTGTACAAGTGATCATAGAATAATTACTATTGTACGCGTGTGGTTTGAGGTAAATATGATTTGACTAGTCTATTTAATGAGAAATTCTGATAAGTGTGCGGAGACTACATTAAGTCAAACCTTATCCAGTCCTAACTGAATACTGGGGTCCATTCACACACCCCGAAAACAGATGAAATTTAGAAAGGAACACGTTGGTGTTGTGAATGTACGTCCTCTTGCTGGGATTTGGTTAATTCACTGGATATAAGTTTTTCGCACTTTGTGTAGGAAGTCTGGACTTTCCCGTTCCTCTCTGTGTTGACCGATGTTTACTCAAGCCTGTTATTATATTTGTAAATGTTCTCACCCTTTATTAACTGTCAAAGAGCTTCATTAAGACTATTGTCTATGCAACCCTAATACATTTAACTTTTATTATCTAATGAATATGAAAGCAAGCAATAAAGGTACTAGCTTAAGAAATTTATTCAGAGTATATTTTATTGTTTCAGTAACTTGATACTCATTTGTGTTTTTAATATGTATGTAGATGTATTTAAATGTAGTGTTAATTTGACACATTACTACGCTTGCAATTTCAGAATGTCTACATATTTCAAATATAGTCTGTTATTATGTAACATATTTCTGATTTGCATTCTATTATCGATGTTCACATCATGGCTACGAAAGGAATGGAGGAAGGGAGAGAGAGAAGAAGAGAGGGAGGAATAAGGAAAATACTAGTAAATCTCCCACCACGAAGGAAACTCAAGAGCTCCACAGTTTACATATGCGGAGTCAGGCGTTACGATGCACGTGCTGCTTGTAAAAAAAAATAAACCATCAGCAGGTACACGGCTGTGGGTTGAAAATAATACTTTACTTGCAAACTTGTCAAGGAAATAATTGTATAACTTGAGTCGAGAACACTGGGACTAACATCAGAACCGACTTCAGTCTCCACACGAGAGCGACCCGAAGCTGTGCCAGGAGTCTGGAAACATTATTGCCGAGGTGTGTCGGTTACGGATGAAGCAAACATTGCAATCAAGACAAATAAAAGGCTCGCCTTCACTCCTATGAAGTATATCCTGTCTGCAATCCATTAGGCTAACTGGCACTCAAGACCTGAACTAGGTTCTAAACGCCAGATAAAACCCTACATCTAAAGCAGTTAGGAAACGAGGTTCTTGGGTGTTTGCTTGCTTTAGCCAGTTCCTTGATCGTACATCACAGGCAAGAAATTTCGGAAGAATAAATAAAAATGCTATGCCCTATGGCGAAACAGCTATACAAGAAAAGCATGGTGACACCGCATTAATAAAAAGGTCCTTAAAGGAAGGAAGAGATGAAGGAGAAGTAAAGGAGAAAGAGGCAGAAAAAGTGCATGAGAAAGAAGACTGTTCACATAATTATATCTTAATTTACGAAGCTGTTACATGTCTTTTGGAACACCCTATGATTAGTCCAACTCACCTCAACACATCAAGCTACGTAGATACGACGGGAAAAGCTATAAGCTGATTTGTACCACATACACCGCACATATATATATACACAGCCAAATACACATATATACCCGCAAACACACACACATAAATATATATACAAATACACGCAAACACGCGCGCGCGCGCGCGCGCGCACACACACAATCACACGTTTCTGACAAAACTAATACGCTCTCTCTTTTTGCTTTTATAAGCACACAGTGCTGATGCCATTGACTATCTCAAATCACATTTCTTAGCCAACTTGTAGCAGTGTTGATATCGTTAGATGGAAATTGTGGGTGTTGCGAAATGTATGAGCGGCCAGCGGTCTAAGGGATGTAACTACATTTCACGAAAGCATTCATTTAAATCCTGTGTAAGCTCCCTTTATAGGGAAAAAAACCAATTGCTGCACTGCGTTCTCTCAGAGTCACAGATACAGTTTTAGCTACATATTGTACCCGGATACCTCAAGCTGTTTACCTCCTCGAGCTGTACTCTGTTCATGTACATATCTGCTTTTGCAGTGCCTGGTGGTGTTGACCATGACTTTGTTCCTGTCCGTGTTTATGTCCATCCTGCATACACTTAAGTTCTTTGTTCTTTGGTAACTTAAATGAGGAAGTAACAATCTCCCCAGTTAGTATCCAGGGTGGCTTGTTGACAAGCCTGAGTACCCTTAGGCAAGAAAAGGGAGGGGCGTATGTACCAGTGTAGAGTTGTTGTATGCGGTAGGAGCGTAGAGGTGTTACAAGGTGTTACAGTATGCAGGTTGCTTTACAGAATGATGCAACGGAAATGAGAAGCAGTTACTGTCATCTCTGTGTTAATGTATTGCATGTACAAGATTGCTTATGATTTAAAGAAAATTTATAAATGCATTGTCCAAATCACCTTCAGTGGTGTCTACTGATTGCATTTTCTGCAGCTGACATACTGTATTTGAGACTTAAGAAGGAAAGGGAAAGGCAGGCTCTTTTTTCCTCTCTTACTCGTATTCGTTGGGTTGTCCAAAATAAAACAAACTACACCAGAGCCAAACTAACAGCGGTGTGTATACGAACTCTGACCTTTTGCTTCCAGAATCAGATTTTATTGCACATTTACAGATTACTTCCAAGAAGTGTATGATGAGTAGCTGCCACGGAAGTGCAGAGTGTAGTAAGAAAATGGTTTAGTAGAAAGGACATCGAATTCATGAGATGGACACGACTGTCTTTTTCCAGATTCAGAGATAAGAAACAAAGTATACACAACAACTGGAAAATAAAATAATAATACTACAGTGAGGACACTAGAGTACATGCACGTCGCACTCAAAACTTATGTGCACACATAGACTGTACATGCGACTACAGGCCGAATCTTGATATCCCCGCTTATCAGGAAAGAAAGATAAGAGATGTAGGGAAAGATAAAAAAAGCAATAAAAAGTTGTTTTATTATCATTATATATTGGCATGGCATCTCTGTGCAGGTATACAGCGTGTACATGCGTAAGGCCACCTCTGCCTCTAGCAACGAGCGAGAAGGCACTCAAATAAGGTTCTCGCCATTTAAAGGGAGAGAAGAATCTTTTCCTCGTCCAAGGATAAGCAGTAGTGCTCTCCCCTGTAGCAACCTCGTCAACACTGGCAACTACAAAACGTTTCTGTTCTATTAGAAAATGCGTGCAAGATGATGATGATAATAGGCACATCACTAAATGAGTTACTACTTACAATAATAATGATGATAATAATAATAATAACAAGAACAACAACAATAACAACAGCAATAACATATGGTCACCAACTTTTTAGCTATTAAACAGAAAGGCAGCGGAACTCTTTCCACTGTCATATTCACTACTCACCCACTATTGACTCCTTAAAAGTTTATTAATACTTATATCTTCCATGAGAAGTACTGTAAACAACAATCCACATGATGCTCGTTTATTTATTAACCCTTTCTTTTACATCTTTGCCGTCTGGTGACTTGTACTACTTCTCGTTTCCCCTACAAGTTGATACAACCATCCATGATGATGATGATGATGATGTCTATTTGTAATGCGCAGGTATCCATTCAGAAGAATGCTCATTGCGAAGCAAAAAACAAAAAAAAAAAAAAAGAAAAGAAAAAAATCCATAAACTAAAAATAAAATCTATCCGTGTCTTGGCATACTGTCTGTAAAAAGCTTTTGCATGCTGTTTATTGAGTGTGATCCCAAAATTTAAAATAATGTTTGTAGGTTTGTTGGTTTCAAGATTGCAGAAAGCACTCCTATCTCGAGTATCTAGTTCCAGACTTCTCCTCCAGGGGCACATTATCTCTCTAAGCCTTACACCTGTTCACAGAGTTGCCGTCAGGAGGTTATCTGGGAGGACTTCAGTTTTCTCTCTATTTATCATTCTTTCATGGATGGGAAAATCACCGCTGGGTGAAAATCAACCAACGGCTTTCCGAGACGTTTAACTCAGACGATATTTATCATTCTTCGTAAAGTTTTTATCCACACTGCATGACTTATTGCTAGTTCACTAACCCCTCTTTTTGCATACTCTTATATATATAGATATAAAGTTTTCTTAACTAACCTATCTACAGATATACAGTTGTTATGTGTGTGCGCGTTCTTAGGTAGATGTTAAGTGAATTTGTGTGATATATGTATACACATAAGGAAGGTAAACTTTTTTTTATAATAATATGTAGCTTTAAAAAAAAGTAGCTTACATCGTTTGCATTCACATTTTAAAGTTCTGGTAAAATACTTTTATGTTGAGGATTCATACATGTCCATTTAGTGTTCAGTGTATTGCTAGGGATCTGGTACAAACAAAACATAGAGCCAAAGCATATTAAGAATAAATTCCTTTCATTTCTTGCAAATTTTGCGCCTTTCAAATGACATTTTTCTTTCCTCTTTTTTTTTCAGTGTCGAAGTAAAACCTAACACTTTACATTTCTTGGTCTGAATGTGGTAGTGCACCGTATCATCGATCAGCTGTTACTTTTCACAAGACATTTTCTCACGAGAGTTACGCCCTTTCTCGTCTCCGGCGCCTTTTCGATTTGTTATCTGCTGCTGTTTCCTTTCGTCTTCGTCTGGGTGTTACTGCTTGATCAGCTCCTTGCTCTTGACTGATGATTTAACACCCGATTCCACGCCTCTTGCAGTCTTCCAGGCACAAGCAGAATCTCGGGGTGGAAGCTCCTCTCTGATCTGTCAAAGAAAATATCTCCAGGGTGTTGCTAAGCTGAATGGATAATGTCCCAAAAGCAGCATTCCAGTTTTTCTTATGGTGACTTCCTGTCTTTCTACAAATAGTTTTGCGTATCAGCTTATGGTTGTCTATCCCTTTCAGGTCGAAGCTGTCATGAACCTGTAAAGTTCTATCCCATTATCGTTTCCTTTCTTCAAAGTCATACATGAGACCTTTTCAACGGACAGTTTATAGGAAAAAGTGAAAATAGAAATATTTAGAAAAAAATCTCGATAATCTTCACTGTAGCGGCATATCACGTGGACAGCTTCTTGTCTTGACTGCCAATGGGTGGCTTTTGAAGATCATCTGTGATGTCCACCAGCTTCCTGGTCCTGGTCGGGGCTGTGGCAGGGGCTGCTCCTCTGGATCTGTTGTTGTGTCTACTCCCTGAAGGCTAATAGTGTTTTAGCTAATATCATAATCCTCCAGAAACTCATTGTCTCAGAGACTTTAATCCTGTATAAGGTCCTCTGCTGCCAGGTTGAGGATTAAAATTAAAGCTGAGTTCTACTTTCTCAGCGAGCTAGACCTTTAAATCGACTTTCGAAGCAAGCCAATATATGGAAGGTATAATGGATGTATCATATCTTCTACTTTTTTGCTTTTGTGTTTTTTATTACTTTATTTCATGTATTTTTGAAGATGTCCAAGACTTCCACTTTTCTCTCTCCAGGTTGTGTACGCATTTGAAAATTTTAAAAAATTCTTCTCTTGTTGTGACTTTTTTCATGAATGAACATCATTGTGTTGTTTTTCAACCTCTTCGCCTCTCTTACTTCTTTGCTTGTGTTTATTATGTACTTGCCTCTGTATCTGTTAAGCTTTTATTAATCTTTTCCCCTTCACCCTCTTTAAATCTTTTTTCCTCCTTTCTCTTATTCATGGATACAGAAGCCGCTAAATTCCCGCCTTCAGACACATGTTGTGTGTACATGCACAGGAGCATGCATCCCAAGCACAAGCACGCAGGTAGACATACTCATCTACAAATTTACAACCATGTACATTTCTGTCAAAACACAACCAGCCCGTGATTATTCAAAAGGAAGCTTTCCCCGTGCCCGGGGTGGGTATCGGTGGCGACTCAAAGGACACAAATACACAGACGGCGATCGTGACTACAGTTCAGGCCCCGCTCAGTGTCTGGAGGGTGGGTCTCTGATCCGTTGGCCTCTTTCCAGTTCAGCGTTTGTCTGTCCCTGTGCTGCAGGCCACACCAGAGCAGCCTCTGCACTCACTTAATTGGCAGATTTGTCTCCAAGCCCCCCCTGGGCTGAGCTTAGAGACGAAAAGTGAGGAATAGATACCCGCCTGGTCGCAGGACGCAGGAACGGAAACTGCCGGAGGATGAAACTTGAGTGAACTCCCTTGGCTTCCCCGGCGACTAGCGCGGTCAGTTCATGCTCACCAAGCTTAAGACCATCGTCTACCAATCAAAACATAATTGGTTCGCTTGCGGAGCGGATTGCTGGAAAACAGTCCTTGTGGGTGAAACGAGTCTAATGCGATTGCCACGTGGAACAGGAGTTCTCCCCACACCACCACCATCACCACCACCATCACCACCACCATCACCACCACCAGCTCCCCAAAAAAGCGATGTAGTTATCAAAACTTTTAATCGAACAATTTTAAAGCACCGAAAACAGTTTATTAAAAGTTGTTACACTGGATAGATAAGATGTTAACATCTGTCATACTGCCGTTAGACTACGCACGAAAGAATGAAAAATGAATGAAAAAATTCAGTACGAATAATGGCTGCAAGGTACACAGGTCTGTCCCTAGTGAAGTACAATTTGGAAGAATGACAAATGTCAACAGGCGAAAATGTCAAAGGCTTTATCAAAGTCTCAGTTTACGGAACTAGAACATGTCATTTGGTATTCAGCACCAAAGTAATTGCTCGCCTGTTTACTCGCTTTAGCGATCTCTCCATGAATTTATTATTTTGCCACCAATGTGCATTCTAATGCCATGCTCATTTCCGAGAGGTTTATTCTTTTTTCTGCGAAATCTTTCTATTGCTATCACTTATGTAAGACCTGGATTGTTTTAAGTCCTTAAGTGCTTTTAAGTCAAACAAGAATAAATACAAGAACACTCGCGCACAAACACACATTCCCGCCTTTCTTTCTCTCTTTGTTTCACACACACTAACACAGTACATACACTCTACACACAAACAAACACCTACAAACATGTATCTCTGCATATGCATATGCTTATAAAAGCATACATACACACAGACATGCACACACACACTCTCATACACACATACATGTGCGTGGATATGTCGATGTGCTCAAACATAAAAGCCAATTATAGATGTCTTTAAGTAAAACAAACTGTAGAAAATCAAACTATTTACCACACGAACACCTCATGACAGTGTGACTAAATACTATATTCCTCTAACTTCTGTATTTTTCTCGACTTGCTTTCTCCCTCAAATAACTATTCATGCAAAGTCAATCCTATTTCCTCTTGTTTTATCTCATTTTAGGTCGTTTGTTCAGGAAATATTTTTCTGACTTCTTCTCTCTTTCCACCACCCTTTCCATCCAATCTTCCGTATTTTTAGTCCATCATCCAGATTTCCTTGTCCTCATATAACTTCAAAACTTTTGCTATTACTCATTTAAGATTTTTAACCACTTGATGAAAGAGAAAGACACCTTTGAAATACTAGGCGTTTGTTCCTGGAGTTTATTTTTCAGTGCCACGTCGAAGACTGTCAAAGTGTGTAAAATATTTAGGAGGCCTGCTCATCTTGCAGTATTTCCAGCAGCAGATTTTGTCTTAATTAAGGCGCCAGTAAGGACCACCTGCTGCCTCACCTCTCACCGCTGGCAGAAACTCCATCTGCTCGTTGTGCGTCTCTGTTCTTCCAGGCGAAAGTTGTCGTCGTCGTTAAGTGATGTTGAGCGGCCTTCCAGCGACCTTCTGGCTCCTCCAATTATTCGTCAGTCTCCTCCCTGTCCCCCCACTCGCTCCTGGCTCTTCTCGCAGGCAAGATGTGCAAACGAGCGATCGCAGACTCTTCAGGTCCTCGATCTCATCTTAAATGTCCGCCCGAGTGAAGGATGAAAGTAGTAGGAAACCTTTCAGGAAGAAGGGTGGAAGGGTGGGAAGATTTTCACTGCAAGCGATTGGGATTAGTGCATCACAAGATTCCTGGTGTGAGCTAACAGTGGACACATGATCGAGCATGGACATGCTTACCTGTGAGCATAGAAAAATATCTGAGACTTAGTTGTATGGCTTTGATGGTGTTTGATTGTTCATGGGCCAGAAAGTTCTCGCACATCACCAGTATGACCTGTTTTGCATGTGGGTACTTAACGGATTGGTTTTAGAAAAAAAGGAAGATTTATTTGGTGACGAATAAAACCAGTTAAGTTAAATAGTTTAATCCGTCGGATCATTAATAAAAACCATGGCTAACACTACTTTGACACCAGAAAGCTTAGTTATTTATACATTTCAACACAATCTCAGCTTTCTGTCGAAATAACCATTTCCAGAGTGCACACTACTCATCCGCAGGCTAACAACAGATAAGGTTGAGTATTGGTATCATTAAACTCGTTGACCATTCACATTCTAACAGACTTCTAACCAATATCAAGGAAGCCCACTAGATATGTCTCACTTTCATATGCACTCCAAGTCGCACAAACACTTATTTTATTTTACATCCGGAAAGAAAAAAAACAACCAAGCAGAACGAGATGAAAATTTCTGTGTTGATGCTTTTCTCAACCGTTTAAACCAGAGGCTTCGTGGTGATAAAAAGTAATAAAGACCAGTTAGAAATCTCTGAACATTTCATGGCAAACTTACACAGCTGGTTAAAAGGTTATTACAGATATTTTGGTTTCCCCACAGAAATTAAATCTCTACATCTGTGTTCTTTGAAGATGAATCAAAGTTGTGTGACTTGGAACTTGATGTTGATGCGGTCACAGCTGGATGGGGAGATGAACAGTATAAGCTCCTGCTGCTTTTCAAAATATCTTCCTACAGAGTTTAAAGAAGTCAATGTGATTGAACATGGCACAGACCGGCAGATATATTTAACAGTAGACATCTCAGTATCAAATGAAATCTCAAGAAGATGCCGAAATGTTTCCTTTGTAGAATGTACCATGTAGATAGGTGAAAGAATTAGTGGATTCATTTTTGAAACTTATCTGCAAGTCATATACTGCAAAAAGTGTAAACAATCCTCAACACCACAAACATTTTGATCAAATATTGGTAAATGATATTTGTCATCCATGTTCATGTGTTTTGCAGTTACTACTCACTACTGCTGGTTCTGTTTTTGAAGAAGGTGAGGGAGGTAGAAGTACATCAAAACTTTGTAACTTTTCTTTGCATGTACTTCCAGCTCAACCCCTAACATAGTTTTACTACATGCATCTCCAGCTAAGGGTTACACTCAACAACTAATCCACTAACAACTTTATGAAATCTTCTTTCTATTACTTACTGTCTTTCTATAATTATGTGTTTCTTCCTTTCATATGAACTGTAGTACAAGAAGTTTGGCATGTTTCAGTCACCTCCATTTGCAATGTAAGGAAGTTGCCCTTCAAACTGAAGTTCAATATATCAGTCTTTAAATTTCTTTTTTTGTGATTCAGATATGGAAAGGATTATTGCATAGACCATCAACACCTGTAGAAATAATGGAAAGTTACAGTTTTTGTGAAGTAACTACAAAAATAGTGTGATGAAATGAGTGCTGAAGATTATACATACAAACACAACCACCTACAGGCCCAAAAATCACTCCCAATCTCCACCCCACCCACACACACCCTAGACCTCTGCATGAACTCTAAAACACGATCCACATCCACACATGTATTATCACAGACACAATATAAATATACAGCACAGTGAGCCAGCATCCTCGTGGGTCTGATTGATTTTTTTACATCAACATCTGCCTCTAAAATAGAAGTGTCCTGACTGGAATGTTGTGGTAATCAATGACAGAGGACAACATCATACTTAGTTCAGGCAAATGTTATGGTATGGCTGCTTGCACAAGTAATAGGCAAGAGAAATTATCTGTAACCTTTGCCTCTCAGCTGTTTCACCATAGATAAACGGCTGGATGAGCAAGTGTGTTTTTCCCACACTGCCATGTAAATAACCCTGACCAATGCTGTGTCAAGATATATAGATATATACAGGACAAACTGTTCCTCGCCCTGCTCCCTCAGCAATTATTGCACCAGTCCATATTTTTTTTTTTTGGATCTGTCACTGGCCGGCATCTTGTTTCCATTCTGGCTCAAGTCTGGCTTCCAGTAACCAAGATGGCCAACACCAAGAATCACTGGGCCAACACTAACCCAAGTGATATCTGGGATACAGCATCGACTAACCATACTAAACGAATATGATACACAGCTCGGTGATGAACAATCTGCAGAATTTATAAAAAAAAAGACACTGACAACACTAAATACCAAGTCCAGATAAGAAATTAATGCAAACCCTCATACTTCCAACATTACTGGGCGCAATTTCTACACGAGGGGAAAAAAATAAAGAAATGGAAGGGTGAAAGAAAGAACCAGATCTGTTTGTCGCCTGGACGGGTGTTCAGTGCAGTGGAATCCAGTTCAATTTAGCTGTCAATACCCGGTAAATGAAAGAAAAAGAGAGATAAAAAGTTTAAAGTGAGGTCGCATAAATATTGCGCTAAGGGCAGTTCGTGATCAAGTAAATTTTTCAGACGATCTTCTCCAAGTACACTCGATGGTGTTTGTAGCCCAGAGTGCCAGGACATGCATCCTGTCTGGAATCGAAACGAAAGCCAGGTTAGAGGACAGATAATCTTGATACATTAAGTTGTATGAAACAAGCTGATGACAAATGCCAGACTGAACGCCGTTGAGTATACTCTACAATATATATATATAAACTTTTTGTATTACAGATTTTGTAATAGGTCGTCTTCACTTAGAGACCTGGGTTGAGTGGGAGCAGGACTCATAGAAGTGGGAGAAAATGGAGAATGGTGGTTTTAAGAATTCAAATATTGACTTACTACCTCTTGACATATAAAATTCTAATTCTTCTCATTATTATCAAGAAATGTTTTTCATCAAACAGTTATCTTATTCCTGTAATTGTTTGCAACAACATTTCAAAGCCATTATGACCCTGAGTCACTCAGCAGTATGGAATACTCTCGTTTATCGAGAAACATTTAAAAACTTTTTGTGATATTACATTGTCAAAGATGATTATGATTATTTAACCTTATGATGCTGAAGGGACTCTTTTGTACGTAACGAATGGGTTGAAGACCCTGATAATAACCGGAAGTAGCGACCACTTAATTCATGTACTTAGAAACCTCAGTTTATACTTTAAAAAAAAACTCGTTCAAATAAAATGAAGCATCAAATGCATTTTTGGGCTAAGAAATGTCCTTTCTACTATTAACAGCTTATGCAGTTCGTGCTGCCACCTATTTCAAGTGTTTGCCGCTTGAGGACATTTTTTTTCTGACGGTTTCTTCTACGTGACCCCAAGCACGTCCTGGGGTCCTGTAAGTGCGGACTGCTTTTGTGCCAGACACGAAACCAGAGCTGGCTTTTAAAGGCAACAAGCGAGCAGATTGTTTACTTTCAACATTTCTTGATATGACGGGATCTGAAAATGACTTTGATAAGAATTTGAGCAGTCTTTTGATGGCGGGTTATAAAAAGAACCATATCACAGGCAGAAGGAGATGAACTTGGTTTTTGGTCAACAGACATTTCACTCCAAGCTCACAAATCGATTGGATACGTTAGTATTAAATCTTAATTTTAAAAAATATATTTTCTTTTTTGAATAAAGAATAAACGCAATGAAAGGCTTCATATTTGTCAACTGTCTTCCCTTGAATAAAGTTTTTTATGTTCGTGCTTTCAGAAGGTCTTGCGGTTGCCCTCCAGCAACCTATCGTGGTCTTCTCTAAGTTTTGCTTGAATCGAAGTTTAAGGACGGAGTGATGAAGTGACTTATTTTTAAACCTTTCGTTAAAAAGGTAGCCACACTTTCAGGAAACACTTTTCGAGTGTTCAAATGTCCTGTCCAAAAAAACCTCATTGACATAATTATACTGTCTAAAGTCGTGTTTCTGTTCTTTACATGGGAAACCGCCTTAATGTTGGAATCAATGAAGGGGATGCCCACGCGAGACCCTCTGACCTTCTAATAACAGCTTTCCGAGCAGTGTCGAGTTTTCGATAAGAGCTGTGGCCATCAGCCTCTTCATTCAGTTCTTTCAGTAATGCACAATACACACGGCAATAGAATTCCTGTTTTACAATGTAGATGTCCATGTCTGCAGATGGTTTTGGGTACAGATAAGAAAAATGAGAGGAAAAGAGAGAATGTATTAATGACTGATGTAGTAAGTAAGGTACTGATGTTTGTGGTGTAAGTGTCGGACAAATAAGTGTATTTGTTGGTGTGACAATGAGTCTGCACATCCTGGTGGACGAGTTAGGTTTGTCTTCATCAGCTAAGCCAGCAACTAGAGCGATGTTCCTTGACGAATGGATGGAGAGATGCACTGTACCTTCCTGTCGTCTTTGCAAATACCTTCATGGACAAAGACCAACGAGGACTGCAGGGTTTAAAAAAAATAACAAAACTGAAACTTTTTATTATATTTACTGTCGAATCTACTCCAGCTGGGTCACATACGGACCTCAGTGATTCAGTCCAGAAGCAGGATGTGGGTAGTGTGTGTGTGTGGAGGGAGGGGAGTGAGTGGTTCACGTGATCTCCGGTCTTCAAGCTTCGCTCACAACTGTAGTAGAGTCGGTGAGGTGAGCAGGTCTGAAGGATTTTTACTGTAAGTACTGTAAATATCGAACGTTAGCTGTATGCGGGTCTGATACTCTCTTCCCCGCCATACTTCCCATCCTCGTGTTTCTTATTGTCTTGTCTCTCAGATGCGGGTCGTTACCAATACGATCATCGATATCGCAGACGCCGTAGATTCCAGAAGTTTCATGCCATGAGCTTACCGGCACCATCCCTGTAACACCGCCTGTAGATATTGCCTGTAGATATTGCCATCACACGATGCAGCCAGTCGGCTCCACAATCTATGTCTCGCCTTCTTTGGCCTGAACTTTTACAATTTCTGTTTTTCTCTTACTTTCAGGTCGTGATAGTCAACGGCTATAATCGTAAACTAACGGTCTTGTTCTCGGAAGCTTGGCAGCCACCTACACGCTTGACTTGGAGGCAATCTGACACCAGTTTACAAGATGATTGTCCTCCGAAGAAAAAAAAACTGCATACGTGAGAGAAGGTCTTCACATGAAGTAAAGTCAAGAAAGCTGGTTTGAAATGTTAAACTGTTCTGAATTGTTCATGCTTTTGTTTTAGCATTGTGATCTTGTGGATAAAGATAATTTCAGGAAAAAATCACGCTAAAATAAATTATTGAGGTTTGGAGGATACGGGAGTAAGGGGGAGGTACATTGTGCGATTTTCTCTTGGGACAAGCTACTCGTAAATCAGAGTGATGAGCATGTCCAGTGTGAAAACAAAGTAAGATGGATTTCCCCAGAAGGACTCACACCAAAGGCTGATCGGTGCAGCCAAAACTCTAGAGAAGTAAACTTTTTGTTGTTCATTATAGAGCTCAGAGCATCTGTCGGACTATCAGCACTTGTGAACACACTCGCAGACAATCCAGACAACAAATAAGAGCAAATCAGTGTTATTCTTTGGTGAACCTTCAAGACAAGAAAAGCAATGGTCAACGGCATCACATCCAAACCAAAATGTCCAAGCCAGTAGCTGGTGAACCTTGGTGCGAGGCCTCCTGTCATACCTACACAAGATAAGCAAGATTCATGGTCACAGTGAATCCTACTCAGTCTGGAACCTGCAGTCTCTTGTTGTTCAGGAAATGGCTTTGGACTTTACGAAGACATGTGTCACATCACCTGGGACCCTACAAATGACAAATATCTGCTGAGAGACATGTGGCCATGTCACACACAATGTCGGGTGGGGAGAGAGGAGGGCCGGGAGAACAGGTCGTCTTTTCATCCTTTCTTTGGATGAGGTTTTCTGTTTGTGCGGATTTTCTTGTATTACAGTTAGTTTCGCCAGTCTAATGAAAGACTGAACTATTGTTGACAGAAGTCACTATGACAGGTTGACAGTCAAATCTTTTCTAGTTGGTTTATAATGATGCGGAGGTCTTCATTGAATACTGGGCATGATTTAGTGGTACAAATGCATTAATCTCACCTGCAGGGGAGGAAATTAAGGTATAAAAAAGGAAGAAGAAAATAATAAAGAATGGAAATAAAATAGAAAGACAAATTCGTTGGGATAAGATTGTCTGTGCTCTGCTTACATAAATCTGTGACCTGTCCTTTCACACAGAAGAACATAAAAATCTGAAACTGGACTTCACAGCAAAATTGTTGCTTATCCCAAATCATTATTGCAAATCATTCTCAAAGTTTTTTCTTGTAATAATGTAAAAATTATGATACACAGCAATGTGTTGTGGGATACAACAGAATATCGGTCTGGATACAGAAATACACAATTATCTTCCCAGTAAACATAAAGAATAAGGTTCAGACTCTCAAGACGAGGGTACAAAACCTTTGGACAACAAACACGGTTTAAACATCATCTTGTTAACGAAATTTGATCCAGGTAGAAGGGACGAAAGTTTTGACCCGTATGGTCACCACCCGACTAGTATATTAAGACGATTGATAGCCGTTTGAATAAAAATTCTTTCAAGATTACAAGCATCCTGCATTAAGTCAAACATCAATATCCATTGTTTACTGTTGTCGGGTTCCCAAGTGCCAATCAGATGATGGGTTAACACCTTCCGGAAAAAAGAATAGTTACAACTTTCCATAAACATGTAGACAAAGCAACATTTATATTCCACTGGGCGAAGGATCACTATGTACAGACGGAGCGAAAGAAAGAGTTTAAGAAACAGAAGACACTAAGGTCTCCCCTTCCAGCTGAGCTCTCAGGACCGACCACATTCAGACAACATCCAAGTCACCATAGAAACTTCGCCGTTTTGCATAACACCAACGGTCCAAGGACTCAAGAGAGTGAAACAGGCCAATGCAATCCTCTGTGGTATTCATGTAAGAGTTTCTAGTTGACAAAATTATAGAGAAAACATACAATTTCCGCCAAAAACCGCTGACTGTGGCCAACAGTCGATAACGATTGGAGGCACGGGCAATGGACATAAAGTGTATCAAAGACTTACATTATTTAGACAAGGCTTTATTCTCTTTTTTACACTCAGTACAGACACAAACTTGTATTAATAGATGATTTTTTCAGTAAACCACTAGAACGAGGCTAGTATTACAACATTTTGATACACATACTCTAAACAGTAAACATGATACCGTCCCGTGTATTCCAGTAGATGAGGGCTACAGGATTGATATAAATTCCAGCTTCGATTGATTTATCGCTGGAGTTCACAAGATCGATGTTGATGAGTTTTTGTATAGCATTCTTAGATAAATATCTCAAACAAGAGGACCAAAAAAGGACTGTTCTGCAGGTACTAACATGTCTCTCTCTGCAGCTGGGTGCAGCTGTCTCAGGAGACTGACTGTCGACCTTTGTACAGGGTACCTGCTTCTCAGTAAATTTCTTCCATCCAGAGAGTCGGTTGTCTTTCAAAAATATTCCAGGTTGATAACAGTCTGCATTTAAAACAGTTTTGCCCCTTGCTCTCTAAGAAAACAAATAAAGACTTTATTGTATTCGCCTTTCTGTAGACAAATTTTAACTGCCAGAAAATTTAATTTTAATGTTGAATAGAGACTAGCATAAAAAGTCTGGTTATTTTTCACAAAAGAGATATAGAAAAGACATTAATAAGACCGAAGATGACATTTTAAAAAAGTGTTCAATAAGGAATCAGGAATAATATAATGTGAGGACAGGCAAGATTGGCCCGAAGACTTTGAAAAGCTTCCCCTAAGACTGCAAGCCTTTTTCAAAGGGACTTGGCTCTCATCCTTTGCCGCAGAAGAACATCAACAGGCGTGAGAATATTTCATGATTGATCTCCACGCTGTCTGGACGGACGACTTCTTCACTGGGGTCAGCAAATCACCGCCAGCACTCGACAACACTTCCACAAGAGCCGCTCTCTTCATGTTCTCGCCAACATCTTGACATCACTTCATACTTACAGGCTCCACAGAGGTTTACTGTATCTGCAGACAGACGGTAGCAAACCTTTGACAAGGATCGAACACATCACAGTCTTCTTGCCTAACCAACCAGCTTCCGAATCCTAACAGTTATCATCTACTGACATTGTCTCCTCTACAACTAGCAAATGGCTTTGTTAGTTCTCAACTTAAAATATTATCGTTTGTTCTTGATCAACCTGATGATCATTTCTGTAGATATAGAAACCAAAATAAAAAGTATTTCTAAAAAAAATCCTTGTTACACGCAAACTGTTTTATAGCCTTCGCGCATAATCGTTTGTCCTTTCTTCATCTTTTTTTTTTTTTTTTTTTTTTTTTTTTGTTATTGATTTAAGTTTTACTTTGTTCTTTCTTTATTAATTCTGTTCTCTTCTGTTCTCTCTTTTTACGATTTCCTAAATTTTATATTAATAAAGATGCAATAACCACATGATATATTTTTTAATTCGAACTTTTCTGGCAATAAAAACAACAAAATATATCACCGGCAGGGAGGTAATTAAAACCTTTCATGCATCCAAAGCTCGGAGTGGTTATTACCAATCACTTCATCTGTGATTGTGAGCTCTATTTAATTTTATTTATTTCTTTGCAGAAAAAGTGCATCAGGTCAAGACTACAAAAACGATGATGATGTCACATGCACCAACTTAGTTCTCAGTTGTTACAGCTGTTGTCGTACAATCCAAACAATCAAAAACTCACCAACACGAAAAATACAGAAATACAAGAGACTGCAACTCTGTCCATCCAGTTAGGCAAAAGGACATCACTCTGTCATTAGAAGTTCCAAGTTATCTATTTTTTTTTTTTAATTTACAAGTATTTTTAAAAGCAGAGGAATAAAACCAAATCCGGCTGTTAAATTCAATGGACAAAGTTCAGATAGATGCTCAGACCTTCTGTACAAAGGGTTTCTGGTGTCATCTCCAGCCCATCATTGAAACGTTTGATCAACAGCCGCAACCTCTTGACGAGGATGAGTCGATGGTCCAAGGAAGAACCCTGTACATTCAAGCTTCGCTAACAAAGCATCTTGCCTGCCCAAGTGAGGAGCCCCCACGTCCACATTGTCAAACATTCAGTTGATGTTTCCGTTTGTGACCCTGCTCCTGATCCTCACCATAAATCATCTCCTGACAAGTCTCCTGGGACCTCGTCCCTTCACAAGATACTTACCCCAGGACTCTGATGTGGTCACTGGCAGGCTAGTCATTAACTCAAGCTGCTCCCTTGAAGGTGCACATCCCTTGATTGTAATCAGTAAACTGTCAATATCCTCAATTATTTGTTTACGCTGAACCTTGAGGTTCAGTTGAGCGAAACGAGGGCCTCATCGCCTTAACAGATGACAAGGAGAGCTTTGTTTGCGTGTTAGTGTGCGAGGGGACGAGAGGAAGGATTATTAATTGTTTATATTATATTTCTTGGCAATATTAAACTCATCACATTAGTTCTTTAAAACAAGATTCTGTTTATCCCTTGTTCCCTCTTCTCCCCCTTTCTTTATCGGTCCATTTGCACCAACCTCTCCAGAAAATAAATTTCGGCATCCTTACAAAACAAATAATGTTTATATTGTTTTCTCTTGTTCCATCTCATTTGTTTTGTTTAAACGAGACTATCAGAAATATTAGCAGCAACAACAAAAAAATAAATAAATAAACAGCAACCCCAAAATCCTTCTCGCAGCTGTTTGCCCACAATGTGAAAGATGGCAGGCTCGATCTCATGTCAACATCTTTTCTATGGGTGGTAGGAGGGCGAGGAATTGGATGCTGTTGAAGCCTTAGATTGATAACTGAAACCTGACCTCTGTGCGGACAAATTTAAAAAAAAACTTTTCTTCCAAGATTTTCTTGCAAGGACAGCCATATATTACTGACAAGCTTTGCTTCATTCTCATGCAGAGTTCATGCGTAGGACCCACTCACAAGCAGAAAAATTGGTACACATGTTCATCAGTGAACGACAACAACAATCAAGCAGAGTAGTTGAATACCATTTTTCAAAACGGGATGTCAGAGAAGAATTGTATTTATGTGGAAAGAAAAATCATAGCAGTCTCGAGACAATTGTTTTTAAAAATCGGAATTAAGCGAATTTACTTTTGCAATCATTTTATCCCCAACCCCCGGTGTGATTGGCTGATGGCGGGTTGGCACATCGAGAAAAGCAAGTCATCTGTGTAGCCTTATAATGTTGTCAAGAAGATCACCTCACACTAAAAATAGATTGGGATGGGCGGGGACCAATAATTTCAACCCGTGTCTCAATAACGGTTGTGTGCTGACATATTGGATGAAGACCAACCTACCAAGCCACCCATACCAACCGGTCATCCAACCTGCCTGCTAATAAAGAAGGGTTGTTTCCTTTCTAACAGGCCGTTTTTAAATTATTTATTTTCTTTTTGAAATAAATAATACATTTTCTGTATCTCAATATTTTGTCTTTTTGTTCATATCAATCTATTGGCTTAGCTTTTTATTAGAAATGGATATTTGTATACTTTTACTGCCATATTTCTCTGATCAATGACTGATATTTGACTTATCTCATCGACAACACAAAGATAAAATAAAACGAGAAAAGATTTACTGATGATGATGGAATTAAACATTGTATTCTAAACGACTGCGCAGTGTTACTAGGGGACTATATAATGTAATTTCAAGCATTCGGTATTAAGTGATTTATATTTTTCATGTATCTTCTATTTGATTCTTTCATGTCTGCTTTAGAGGATGTAAAAGTGTGGGAGAATATCTGTGTGCACGCATGCGCAATGGGATTGTTTTGAATGCCCTCAGTACTCGAGCTGCTCCCATCCAACTCCATTTTGTGCTCAAGTGCTTTCCTCAGTTGATTCTTTTTTTTTCTCTCTCTTTCTTAAACCTTGGAGTATAAGGTTGGCTTTATGTCTTCAGGGTCCACACTCCACTGACTCCCTTTATTCATTACTCGTCGCTCATATGCGTGATCACAGAATCCCTTGTGTCCATGCAGGCAGGATGCAGATGTTCACGCCTGGACAAGCAGGGGACCGTTTCCATTGAACTATCTGTTTGTCAGCTCATTCGTTTGCTTGTGTTTTGGGGGTCGTTCTTCGGTCAACTGGGTTATGCTTTAATCGTGCTTCTATGTCAATCTATCTACATATTTTTTTATTTTATGTTTCTTCATTATGTTTTGTATACATGCGTGAAAGACAGTACAGTCTGTGTGTGTGTGAGAGCATGAGTGTTCGCTTGTGTGTCAGAAAAAGAGAGAAGAATATTCACTGCTAAATGATTATTGTGGATGGCTAAAAAAATAATACTGTGATATTTTCACTTAAAAAGTCGAAAAAGAAGAGGAGAGAGAAAACAAACAATATGTATTGAACACCTGTATTTCCACACCTTCGAGGATACTACTATCATCTAAATACCAGGACCAGTATTTTTTAAAACTACCAAAAAGTATTATTAATGACAATTACAGTATTTTTATGCAGCAAAGGGATTGGCTTTGCAATTCAATTAATATAATAGATCAAGGTTAAAGTTCGTCTCATAATTTCCCTGTCCTTATCAATTTATCTATCCTTCCATTTTGCAGTAGTGAGTTTTCATAGGTTGTGGACGATTAAATATACGAATGATACGTTTAGTTTAGCGATATATTTCCTGGTTTGACAAACAAGAAAAGTACATCATCATCAACTGGCAGTCTCCCCCGCGCGCTCCACCTCACAGCGATTGGCTGGCAGGTCCAGGCTCTTCCTGTATAACAGACCAGGCGTCGGATGGTCGCAGACAGCAGAGCCCCGGATGGAGAAAAAGCCGTCGCCGTGCTTCCCAGACCTTATGTTTCAACAACATCTTTCGCTTCAGTGGCTAGCGTAGAGCGAGCGAGCGCGCGAGAGAGAGAAAGGGGAGAGAAGCGCAGATGCTGGAGTAGTCGGAGCCTGCACGCGCGTGGGTTCCGCTGCTGCTGTGTGCGAGGGCCGGCGAGAAGTGATCGACGAACGAGCGAACACTCCCACCGACATGTGCCTGGCTTGTGAACACCAGGGATGCAGTTTTCTTTTTGTTGACGTATCAGTTACCCGACACTCAACCGCCGCTGCATCCGTTGTCGGTTAAAGAGAGAGACACACACCTTCATCAACGTAGCCTGCGACTCGCTGTTGTGGACTTTGTTGGACTTTGTATTATTCTGAGACTTGTGTGAAGTGCAAAACTTAATTTTGTTTGACTGTTCGAGGTTTTGCGAGACAACAAAAAATTTTTTCGGGAATACCCGGTTTACTCCCCTTTATTTCCCTCCCTTGACTGACTCCAACATCCCATTGGACAGAAGGAAGAAAAGAAATCAGTGATCGTGTTGGTATTATGGACCTGTCAACTGGAAGATGATGATCATGAATCATTGATGTCATCGTCGCAAGAGTCTTAACATCTCCCTCCCAACGGACTCTGGCATCAAGCGACGAGTGCAGTCCCCTTAGTACCGCCGCAATTTGTGTGTCATGCCCTTGCAAAGTGGTACACGAGCATGTAATTTAGAGACAGCGCCAGAAAGGCCACAGTGAGAAAGGTCAGGGGTACGTACAGGAGGAGGTAAGGTGGAAAAGCCGAGGAGGGAAGGAGGAGCTTGTTACGGATCCTCCGAGCGTTGCCGGAATGTCTTCGCGAAGTACCGGCGCCAGGATGGATGACAACGGGACCTCGGCGAAGAAACAGCAATCAATTCTGGACTCGGCTCACGAGGACATGCGACAACTGACGGCGATGCTGCACATGGAGTGTTCCGAGACTGTTCTGTCCTTAGCCAGGCCCAGCGACGGTAAGAAATGTCTGTTGCTTATTACCAGGGTGTCATTCCATTCCTTGTTAGCGATTGATTGTAGTGTCCCCCCTTGTTGTTTTTTCCTTCCTGTCATCATGCTTCATGCTCATTAAGAAGCCTTTGTACTGCTTCCGATGTCCTAAATGCTCTTCATTCTTTCCTTTGAGTGGGGAAGGTGAGGAATTTTGTAGATAAATAAAAAAGAAACATTTACGTTTAAGACAATAAACTCAATGGTTGTGCGTGCGTGAGTATTCATGTGTATGTTTGTTTGTGTGTGTGTGAGACAGCGCGCGTCTGTACGTGCGAGTGGGAATACAAGCAGGTAGGTGGGTGACAGGACTCAATACCTGCATGCAACGGAAGAGAAAATATTCAATGTTGAGATTTAACATCACCAGAACCACGCCCAAAGCTTATTGTTCATCCCAAACTTGTCTCTCACTCACTTTCTCTTCTTCACTCCTCCACTACTTCCTTCTCTCCAAGTCCTCTTTCTTCGAAATATTTCTTTCCATTAGATCCCCCTCCATTATTATATCTCTTTTTTCAAGTTCTTTTAAGTAAGCTTGTACTTATTTAGCGCGAGCGTGTGTGTGTGTGTCATATATAGAGAGAAAGAAACGAGGAGAGAGTATTTCTACATCCGTGATGAACAGAACAACACAATCTCACACAAACAAACAATGTCTCTTGTCGTAAATGAAAACACAAAGCACAGAGCACTCATATCTCCCATGCCACATTTTATATCGTCGATCAGCAGCAATGTTATTGTGTGAAGTTCAGTCAAGCATAAACATTGTCGGAGCTTTTATTCCTCTTTTCACACCATTCTTCTCTCTACTGGTCTTGCTGGAGGCTTGCTTGCTGTGGCTCTCAATACAATTCCTTTCCTAGCTGATGTACTTTGATCTTCATCAAACTATACTGTGCTTTATCTATTAAATGTTTTAATATTTGATGATTTTCTCCGACAATTGCATTTCCTTGTATTTATTTTAAGCAGAGTGTGGTAAAAGCTTTTTTCACAAGCGCCATCAGAAGTAAACATTAGTCCTCGCCTCTCCATCTCCCTCTCTCTCCTCTCCCTTCCAGTGCCTATCCCATCTCTCTCCTCTCTTATAAGCAGAAGAAAAAGCAAATAGTAACTAATTGAAAGACAGAAAAACAATAAGACAGGTTCGCTATTTCCCAGTCGAGGCACAATATAAAGAGAAAAATGAAGAGAGAGAGAGAGACTGTGTTTGGCCACCATGGCAGATTGGTGGCCATTATTGCTAAGTGCAAAGAACAGTAAAATCGACTTCTCCTGACGAAAGCTCATCAGCGACAAGCCAGCAGTGTAGGGGTGGTAGGGATATTGGGGATGCTGGGGGAATGTAGGTGAGGAAGAGCGCTCATCATTCCCAGAACTGGAACAAATGTCGCCTGTCGTCTCTCAGTTGGCAAACAAACTCAACATCCGCACTCACTGTGGCTAAAGTATTATTACCATCATGGATGCCCCCCACTTTCCTTTGTTTTAAATGTATTTGTCTCAGTTTCTCAAGCAGCTGTTGTCCCCAGCAGGAAACGGTAGAAAGTGGAATGAGATCCCGTCACACGTGTAACCAATTAATACAAAGCCGCGGAGACAGCCTCTACAGGACCCAACATATTTTAGTTTTCTAACATTCTGCTGCTGAAAACATCTGTCTTTCGATTTCTTTTTTAACCGTGTTTGTTTTATCTGACAACACCATCATGGGGAACAGGATGTAGCGACTTCCATGTTCCCGCTGCCTACGCGGCGAATGAAGCGAAGGGACAAATAAGAAGAGTAATTCGTTAGGACACACGCCTGACAGAGGGAAATGCAGGCTAAGATCAACTGGAGAATTTAAAAAAATTGTTTGGCTGCATGTTTGTGACCCAATGACTATATTTTGCGACTGTTTTCGCCTGAAAATTTTCTCTTCACGCAAACCCAACTTGTCAGATGATCATCGAGGACACCGAGTCTCGGAAACAGACTAAGTGCAATACTTCATCACCGATGTCCCCTGGTGATGTAGATATTGGTGTGAGCTGTTCAGACTGGTGCAGAATTAATCATAAAATGACAGCAGAAAAACAAAAACAAAATCAGTCAACACGATCACATAATCACGAGTGTTTTCAATTCCACATTTGTTGCTCTTCCCCTGTCGAAGGAAACTCTAGTAGTAGGCCTCAACTAAGAAGTGAACAAAATTGAAAGGCACTCTAAGACACGGATTCAAATTACTTCTGGAATTGAACAAGCTGAAAAATAAGTTTCAATCTCCTCTTCCTGGAGAAAGCAATCTCTGCAATAACAGAATAAAAGTCATGAAAGTGTAAAGGGAGACAATATCTTGACTCACTGATGTTGAGATGATTTTATGTTTAACAAGTTTTTATTGGACCTTTATTATGAGTTTCAAAAATCTAATCATCGCTGTACTGTTTCCTTAACTGTAAAGAATTTGCGGAAGTAGGACTTGAATAAGTTTCTATAAAAGATAAATTTAGTTTGAAAACAAGGAAGATGTGATGTAGGACATGGCTATCTAAAATATGTCAGAAGAAATGAAATGTCTTTGGGAAAAAGTTGTACTAATTTTGTAAACGAACTTTTTGATATTTTCACTAAAATTACATTTCATAAACAACTCCAAGACACAATGAGAATTTTTAAAGTAGATTATTTCGAAAAAAGTGGATATGTTAGTAGAATAGTAACAAGTATCATTCCAGGTGGTCAATAAACCAATCATTTTTAGTTTAAGGATCAGAATTATTGTGCATCAGTCACTCAGCAAAGTATAATGAAAAGACCTTAACAAAATCAGTAAAACTAAAACAACATTTTCAAAAAATTGTTATGAAATTAATTAAGCTTGCTGGACTGGGTATCCGGTCTTTGTTCCTAGCTCTACAACCACAATTTGTTTCAAAACCATCATCAACCTATTATCACAGACAGTCTCATCCACATCATACTGTTTCTATTTTTCTGATCCCACAAATCAACAAATCGATGTTTGATGCTTGTGGCAGATGCTCAGTGAAGACTTTAAGGTTCTATTTTAGTGCAAAATAGAAATAATCATAGAATTAGCCTCCTTTCTTCAGGCTGTTTTCTGACTTTTCGTTATTTGAGAATTTAGACCTTTTTTTTAAAATTCTCCAGTGATTTCCATTTACGGATTTAATCTCTCATTTACAGGTTGTTTTCTCAGTCTGCTTCTAGGGTTTTCGCCCTGTTTTTTCATACTTTTCTTTGGCTTCCTGTGTACATAAATCTCTCAGTTGCCACATGATTGTTTGGCCTGGGGGGACTTGCCTGACCGCCACTCACCACTGATTGCCGAGTGCTTTGCCTTCAGCATTAATAACCACAGCAAGCCCTCCTCCACTGTCTTGTCCCCCATCTCACCTAGCCCCACTAGTCCACACTTTATTCACTCAAACTGTTCAAATCACCACAGTTCCTTGAAACAGGAGAAATACATTACACAAATATATGTTCGGAGAGAGAAAGACTGTCATCAAAGGAAATTATTTTGACTGATTTGCAGTCCCGTTAGCAAACACCTTTTATGTCTCTCATTGTTTGTTCCCGTTGATATAATCTAATAAAGACTAGACAGAACATACCTAAGGTTGGGGGAGAAGTACAGGGGTTAACAACAGCCCCTGGTACTACAAGAGATAATACAATTATTAAACCAGCTGTACTGTTCTAATGAAAACTAATTAATTATGTAGACAGATTTATAGTCTTTACTATTTGATTGTTCTCGCAGAATACATTTTCGCAATTTCTATATATCTTAAAATTAATCGAAAACAACAGATTAAAGTCTCTCTTTAAAGTATTATTATTCTTATTGCTATTCTTAAATTATTAGTTTTAGCTGATGGTGACCCAGGAGAGAGAGAGGGAGGACACATGGTTTGCTTTGCTCCAAAAATTCAAGGAAGCGCTAAAAAATAGAAGGTTTCTTGTTTTAGCAACTTTTTTAACATTTCTTTTAAAATCTCGCTTCATAACACTATTCCACTGAAGAGACACCATTCGCTTTTTTAATAATCCTGAATCATAATCATCTGAATGAAGAAACAATCCAATCCCCGCCCTGGCAGTAAGTGAGCCCTCCCTCCGTGTGGAGAAGCATGTTCGCAGGCTACAAAACACTCCAGTTGATGTTGACTGGCGGCAAAGAAGCGGAAGGAGGCAGCACTTGTGGTCTTTGTTTTCCTTTCAAGGTTCTTCTTCATCGATTCTCGTCCACGATGGTCCTCTGGACATCTTGCTTCTACCTGAGCAAGCTCCGAGCGCCTGGCATTTACCTGTCGGGCCTGAGAGGACGGCTTTCACCTGCACAAGCCTCGGACACCGAGCTTTTTACCTGTGCAAAGCTCGTCTTTATTCCACGACTCAGGATGCCAAGAAAAACAGTTTTTCTTTGGGTATTATTGCTCGGTAACAAGGGCTGGCGGCTCTGACACCGTCGGCGAAGTGGGTTTCGCCATTCTTCCTATAAATCGATGTTGAAAAGACTGCTGCATGTGCTTCTAGCCACCAGACTGCTGTCGTCTGTCGTTCAATCAGCACTTTTAGAAAGTATAAAACTTAAGAAATGTCAACTGTACCATGTACTTGTCTCGTTTTACCTCAAGTGCATATAGGTGTGTCTCCACGTTATCTGGTGATAAAATTTCTTCATAAATTTTGTATCAGACTTTTGTGATGCCTGTGCCAGCTTTTTGTCTTCCAGAGACCGCCAGACCATCCTTCTTTGTCCCCACTTTCGTCTTTCTAATACTCCTTTCACATTAACTTCTCCTTGTTATCCTGATTTGTTTCTCACTTCCTTCTCTACGTCTTTGTCTTCTCAACTATTTCTTGCCATACTTTCTTGTTTTCTTTGCCCACTTTTTACCCTATTTCCTTGCCAATTTTTCTTTTATCCTTGCTTTCTTCTTTACATTTTTTCTTGTTTATTTCATTTTTGCTACTTGACTGCTCACTTCTTTCCCTACTTTCTTCTTCGACTTCTTCTCGTACTTACTGACATCATTGTCTATATTTGGCCTTTCGCTTTGCATACTTCCTCCTTAATTTATTCTTCCTTTCTTGATTTCCTTCTTCCCATATATACTTTTCTTGTCTGCCTATCAGTCCTGGGAGTTTACGCTGAAGAACAGTTTTAATATACTATAAGCGCAGACCGTTTCTATATTTACTTACACTTACTGTCGATAAGTCTTCAAGCTGTAATGTGTTTACAGACGACTCTCTCATATTTACACTCCAACCGCATCCCCTCACGGCGATGTAGTCAGATCGTTGTAGATAACGATGAACTGTCAAAGACACCTCATCAAACCTGCAATTACACCTGGCAATGACATTGTCCCATGTTTATTAATGGTAAAATATATGTTCTTATCTGAAATATTTCAGTGTGATTATCCTATAATGTTCAGCATACCAACAAGTTTCACGAACCAAGTCCCCGCGCGTTCAGTGCACGTGTGTTTGTGTGTTCGTGTGTTTGTGCGTTTGCTTGGAGAGAAAGAGTGATCGTTTTAAGACTGTAAGTGTTCCATTCTCTGTTGGGTCTGTCATCAAATAAAGCTAGTTGAAAGTACGACGACCCCAGACCGCAGACAAACAATGTACCAGGGGCTGTAACAAAGCCATTTACACAAATCTTGGTAGACGATGGATGTGCGGGGGAAAGAACTCTTGGAAACAAGAGAAGTAAGAAGGATGATTATGTTATTTTTTTTGGTTGGTTTTATTCTTATCCCTGTCGTCTTTGATATCCTCTTGAGACAGTCACGGCGGCGAGCAAATAAATGGTGATCTATACACAAACTGGTTTGAAATGCTCCCCGTTGTACTTTCAGGCTCATTATTTTTTCTCGCCTATCGTATTTCCGCTAATGACTTTGAATAGCAAATCAAAGTAAATATTTACAGCTTGTCACCTCTGCCAGGTATCTTGTTCTTAAGAATGAATTTGTTTATCCCCATCTAACTTCTTGTACACAACGGCTAATGCGCGCTTACTAATCACTTTAACTCCTTTGAACAGCTTTAAAGGGATTCTAAAGGTAAACTAAAACTGCTTAGAATGGCGTAAAGAGTAGGATACATTTGAATCTCGTCTATTTATATGTGTGTTCATGTGGAAAACGTTGAAGGTTTTTAGTAGAATGTTGTGTTTAATAAGAGAAATGACACGGGACTCTTTTTTTGCTTCCACGAAGTCTCGTTCTCCGTCACGTGACCCTATGACGTGTGGTTTCCATAGTGACAACCATGCCTCGAGAATGTGCTGCACCCGATTGCCACGAAAAGATGGAAAAGATTCAAAATTGTCTTTTCATCAGTTTCCGACAGACAGAGCCTTACAAGCCTGACACACAGAGTGCGTCATACGATAAAATGACGTCAAATCTTCGCAATGACCTCAGACACTTCCTGTGCTTCTGACGTCATAAGGACACTGACGTCATAAGAAGACTCAGATGCAGTAAAACAGAGCTACATTTATAAACCAATCTCAGTTATTCAACACCTGTACCTCTACTGCAAACGACAATGGCAATGCACAAAGTGGAGGATTCAGACAAAAGTCCTTCATTCAGCAGGAAATTTCTTTATTCACTCAACTAATCTCACTATCTCGCTCCCGCCTCCACCTTCTTCCTTTCATAATGTTTAAATGTCTATAATATGTTTCTAATCTGTCTGTAATATGTCTTTACGTGTCTAATATATTTATGATATGTTTTCCAGTCGCATTGGGTGAAGTGGTGGAATTAAAATTAAATTAGATTAAATGATTAGACCTCAGAAAGTTTGTCTCTCTCTCCACTTCCTCTCTCTATCATTCTTCCACCCGGCTGTCGTCTGCTGAGGAATATAGACATAGGATATATTAAGCAGTTAATGTTTTTACAGCGTCAGGAGTCCTCAGCGAATCAATATCACAGAAACACAAACACCACGCACATCTCAAATGTCGCGTCTAAAAATTCTCAAGCATACGTCAGCGCATGCGCTCTGACCTACTGAAGGTCGCAGCTCCAGGACGAATCACAAAAAAAAGGAAAAGTAAGAATAAGTATGAAATAAGCAAACTTCTTGCCATAAGCAATTTTACAGACTTCATCGTCATTTCAACTTTTAGAAACACTTGCGTCACCTTCAGACAAGCTCTTGACCCGGATCTTGCTGAGTGACGTCAGCAACCGCTTCACGAGGGCAGCAGTAGGCAAATCGTAATGTCCTGGGTTCGAATCTCATCTTGGGATACACATACTTGGCTGTGAATGATCACAAATGAGGTTTTTATTTTCTCCTCTCTTCCACCACTCTCGCCAGAGTGTACTAACATCGCTAGGTTACAGAAACGCTTCATAGTCTCGTAGTTGGTAGTTGTTATTGCGATGCATTTCTGACAAAAACGTCTACGGCTCGAGATGCTGGACTGCCGGCAATGTCTTCAGAAGTTCGTGAAGGCGGCCATGGATGCTCTGTCCGTAGAAGGCAAAGTGTGATTGTATCTGACAGTAACTGCGCTTTTCCTTCACTCGGACAGCCAATCATTCAGGGAAGATGAAGCCACTTGCTGTGACACACACAGAGCTTGGTTATAAATGGCCGCATCCTCTGCTCTAACGATTCATTGATCAACATAATTGGATGAATTTCTTCATTTTTTTCTAGCTGATAATCCCTTCATCTGTCCACGTGTGTCTATCAATTGTTTGTTCGTCTCTCTCTATATCTCTCTCTCTCTCGCCTTTATTTTTCCTTTTATAATGTATATTCTGGAGTTTTGATAAAATATACCGTTCAAAAATAGCGTGAACTCCCTCAGAAGAAGTATTCTTCTCTGTATAGTTTAACTCAAACTTTATTTTGTCCTTATTCCAAGACATGTCTTAAGGAATAATCATGGAGACGTCTACTGAAGTTTCCTTACATCTTTCTCATGCATCTTAGCTTCGTTTTCATGCGCATCCCATGTTTCCCAATGATTTTTTCTCTCCTGTCCTTGATTGTCTTTGTTGTCTTTGCCCTCCTCGAGGCGTTCTGCAAGAGATTGCGTTAAAGAACATTCCCGCTCATTGTTTTGCTTTGTTTTGTTCATTCTCAGTGCTGCTGACAACTGTTCTTTTTCTCAATCTGGAATAAAAATCCCAAACACCCATCTTTCTCCTTCCCCATCTCTGTCATCTCCATCCCACGTGTATGTCGCCTGCTTGCATCCTCCGGCACAACAGACATAAAATCCACCTCAGCAGACATCTCTCCACTTTGAAAGGTGTTGTCAGTACTGCACGTGCAGGAAATGACGTAACCACACCGCATCTTCATGCAGGCGGTGGTCGGCTGTTACCTCCGTGTGGAGACGTGTATGGACATAACTTGAGGGCGACAGTAATTTACGGTTACAATTTACAGCACAGACCCAGGTTCTGTCTGGAAGACAGCTTCTAATGGTTGGGTCATGTTTTTCACAGGTTCGATTTTTCTTTGCAGTATTTGCTCTTAATTGTCAGTTGGCCTGGAGTAGGGAGAAAAAAAAAGGTTTTCTGCCATTGATCATTTCAATTTTCGCTCCTGAGCCAAGAAAATCATGATAGGTACAGACGCCAAGATTCGACACTTTCTCATGATCCTTCTTTTTTTTCCCTCATCCCCAACCATTTCCAATGACTGGCACGATAAAAAGGCGAGCTCATCGGGATGTTTTATCATCCTCGTGTCGTGGAGATAGCGAGGGTGTTGGCGCGTACCTGTTATCAAGATGGCGCATTCTGATGCACGACGGCGCCAGCATGCAAGTGCGCATGCCCGCACGGGACGCATCTGGGGAAGAGCGCAGTCTGGAAACGGATAGAACCTTCTGTGCCATTAGAAGTAACTGCTGAAAACAGATGGGAGCAGGCTTGAAGAGCCCTGGAGATAAATTGATCTCCACGCCACTATTTCTTGAGTACTTTCCCCTTGACACTTTGGGAGGTAATCTATAAGAGCATCCCGAGAATGTCATACGGATGCCGAGCTTTACGAGTAGTGTTGCCAGACATTTGAACCCATTTCTGGCAAATTTAGGATGAAAAAAAGTATATTTATTATCACTGAATAGTTTTCAGCTGATATCCATATCTTGATTCTTCATCCTCAGCATTGATAAAAAATCATCATAACATTTATTACTAATATCATTATTCGCTTTGATGTACGATTATCTAAAGTGAAGACAGGAATCTTCTTGTCGTTAAACGTGGTTTCGATCCAAGCTTTCCCGAACAAGTCGACTAAAAATAACCTGAGATGTCGACGAGAGATGATTTAAGCTTTCATAAATTTTTTTTCTTCAATAATCTCATCGTCAATTTGCACATAAGGAGATGCCGATAAAAAGAACAGCCTACCATTATTCTTATATATGATTCCAGAAGCTTCAGCACAAGGCTGTGTCCTATAGTCTTCCTCAACCTCAATTTGTCTGCATGCCAACGGATGGCAAGCATGTGGAGCGAATCGGAGGGTGCACGCCGTTACAGCGGTTATAAAGGGTTGATTATTTGATTAGCATCTTGCTTTCGGAAATCGTTCATGAAAGCGGTATTCATCAAAGCTGTGTCTGAAAAGGGTTTCTGCAGCAGATAATTTGCCTACGTGGCCCCAGCCGCGTGTACAGGAAACGGGGCCACTGCACTCTGCGCAGGCATTTATCTCCTCAAGGGAGGAACAGAAGTTCTGAAAGATGTACTTGACGAGGGGAAATGTTAAAAAGAAGGTCAGGGATAAACGGTCATAGAAGTATGAAGAAGGAGGTCAGAGAAGTAGAGAGTAATGGTAACTTTCCTCAAGTTTGTCTAAATGGATTTGTGATGTCAACGGTTGAGGCTGTATGCTTTCAGGAACTGTTGATCTGTCTTCTGGAAGCGTCCACCGTAGGCAGACATCTTGCACTCGGCGTATGAGATCCTCTGATGATAGCATTTTCTCTTAACCATAAATATTTATGCTTTGGGAATGAGGTTTGGGAGGGGCTGGACTAGAAAGTTTCAAGTGAGACCAGTGTTCGTCTTCACCCACTGAAGCCGTCATCCACTCCTCGACTTTTTTCAAACTCGCGCATGCGTGATTCGGGGCACGTGAGTCCAACGTCAGCGTTCACTGTTCCACCCAAGCTTGGTTGCTCAGTCCAACCGTGGCTGAGACGAAAAGATAATCTCAACAACATAATCTGGTTCAGTGTCCAACAAGTGGACTAAATTGTCTCGGGTTACGATGATTTTACAGGTGGGAGGATGAAGACAGGAGTGGGAATAGGGACAAATACACTCGCAGACTTGCTTGAAGATCTGGTTTCAGTTTACTTATTAGTGTATGTACCCCTTCCACCCGCGCACTAAACACGTGCACGTACCACGCACACATTGAAATCCGTACTGATTTTTTTTTACTTCTTGTTTCATTTTATTTTATTTTTTTCCCGGAATAAAGTATTCAGTATCACGTTCATCTTCTGGCCATACTCCCTTTGACATTTCATTTAATGAGCAACATTAAAAACACTGAACTTGTCGTGAGGGCGTTAGAGAACGATTCTTGTACTTAAACGAATGATTTAAAGAACAAACGAACGAACGAACACATGCGCGTTTGCATGTGTGAGAGAGAGAAGGAGAAAGAAAGATTCCAGATCCTACAGGTCCCACTGCAGTAAGCAGAAGCTACTCGAATTCATTGCTGAATATTCTTTATCATATCTTCGTCAGCATCAGAGAAAAGCCTGACCTCATTCTACAATCATCGAAACTCCTTTCGCGAGCAGCGCCACGTGGACGTCATGGCGGACACCCTCGGTGGTCATGAAGCCATCGAGAGTAGGACGAGAGCTGGCGTCTCGTTCTCTTCATGTAAATCCAGCCAGACGATACCAGAAAACAGAAAACCACAATATGCAGGCGAACCTGGGTGCCATTGATCACTTCAGTCTTGCTGCCATCACGCTGCTTCTACAAGTAAAAGGAAAATTCATATTTCTCTTCACATTATCTATCTTCATCAGATATGACTAAAGCTTTCAGAAGACAACAAATATAATGAAGATAACAGAAGAGCAGGAAATTCATATATTAAATGAACGAACAAAACACACCCTTCTACTGATTAACCATGCTGGAAGGGTGATTAAAAAAATCAGGACCGATTCGGACCCAGCAAGATGGTAGTAAAACAGTAACCAAGGTAATAGAATCCGTCACCGCCCTACCTGTCTCCAACGAAGAGAGCAAAAAAAAAAAAATCATTTAACTTGCTGATCCTATTCCTGCACGGGAAGTTCATACCCCAGGCTACCACCGTAACAGCTCTCCTGCTGAAAAAAAAATTGCTCAGACCCTGAGCTATCAAGTGCTTCTACCTGTGATGTAGAGAGGAGAGATAGAAAGGTGGAAGAGACACTCTAGAAAGGTTGCGGCAGGTGATGGAGGAGCACCTGGGCGGCGGCGCGATCCGACAGAAGCCTCCGGCAGATAGACTGGGGCGGACGCCGTAGGAGCGTTGAGGCTGAGAATGATGGAGAAACTCGAGCCAGACCGTGGGACACCGAACTCTCAGGTGTAAAAATCCCAGCATCGCCCACCGACTGGCAGTCCGCGATGGCGCACAGGTGACAAGGTGGGAGGAAAAATGTTCAACAACAAAGAAATAAAACAAAACAGCCTCACAAAGTAAGACAAAAGTTTTATAACTTCTCCGTGTTCCCAGAAGCCCCTAACTGACATGAATGATGAATGCAGGGAGCTGTTGTTGCAGTAAAAAGACGGTTTTGTCCTTAAAATGATGCAGCAGGCAGCTGGCTAGCACACATGTTACATTCGACTCTGGCTTGAACAAGGGAAATTTAAACCCACGGGTTTGAAACCATACCTAGGGACATCAAGGACAGAAAAAAGAAATATTTTATCTTTGAAATATGTTGTTCTTAAAAGATTTAAACCATTGCGGTAATAATTCTGGGCTTAACCGTTTATCATCTGTCACCTGTATGCGTCCAATGGTCTTTAATTCCTTTATTAATCTACTTTTAAAAAATTTTATCTAACACGTTTCTTAGCACCATGATCTGGGTGTGAAGAATATCTGCTTTTGATAATTCTAGCAGAAAGATTTCCTTGAGAGAAAAATGTGAAGAAAGTACATTTAGATTACAAGAGCCAGTAACATCCAAAGCTTATTTCTACTTTCAAGTCTGTCCGCTAACTGCCGCATGTTGCGAGACAGAAAGATATTCAAAATCGAACTTGTCGGAAGGATTTCATACTAGAGCGCACCAGCTGTTGGTGTCCGCTTCACATCCCGCTTTGTCAGCGGCTGTATTTTTTTTTTCTCGAACAATTTATTCGTCAATACTGCCATGATACCCAGGGTCTGAGGTCGGACTACGTCCTCAACACACTTTGCTGATTTGAAAGTCTAAGCGATGTCTGAATATCCTCGCACCTGTGACATGGACAAACCATAAAGTAATGGGTTCCAAAATATTTTATTACATTAAATCTCCCTCTTTCTCTCACAGATGGGTCAATATAAGCAAGAGCGACCACCTGGCTCTTTAATCTGCCACCGCAAATAGTTCATCCTTTGTGTATATTTGGCTTTCAGCTCGCAAAACCACGGTTACGATGTTTTGGTTTAAACAGCAGTTAATACTACTGGAGGTCAAAAGTTCAACTGCCATATCATCAAGACTGTGTACACAGCTCGTACCTCTTGCAGCTGAATCTCAGTTAGATATTAAATAAATAAATTGTTTAGGAGGATGTTTGTATACCGATTTTTTTTAAATTTTAGAATACATTTATCATTCGTAATCAATCATAAATATTCAATATCCAGTTACTACCAGTCTTAGTCCCAACGGAAGTACAGGGTGAGCTCCTAAGTACTTATAATACTGATCAGAGGAAGTTTCTGGTCTACCCTGGAGTTAAGAAAGTAAGATGTTGACTGTACTTGTGGTACAATCTGCTACGTGGCGAAGGTTTGACGGTTTGATGATTGTTGAATTCCTAAACGACTTTGACAAACCTGATCTCTCAGTTGTAACCCGCGAACAACAAAGATCACCTAAACTATGAATTTTCTCAAATGTCTTGACAATCGCATGTGTGAACATTATTCAGACAACCGTTGGATGAACGTTTGTTTTTATAGTTTTGCATAATAGTTGAAAGGTTTAAGAATCGTTCTGGGACCGTAGTTATGAAAGTTGAGAAAGTTGTTTCCGAGGGGCAATGTGTGGAACTTCAGAAAAAGCATCTTGTTTACTAAGATTGATGTTTCCTTTTCCTTTGACACTTTTGGAACTGTTTTATAACTACAACTCTTGGGACCGGGACACTGCTTATAACTTCGGAAACAAGATGATTGCTCTTGAATTCTCCACTTGCCCCAAGACACAGAGACTGACCCTTTGTTTATTACTAAACCATTGGCTTACATGTAGAGGGTATACAATCAACAACAACAAAAAAATCAACCATAACAAGCGTATAACCAGTTATATGGATGTTTTGGCTACCGCCCAGGAAAAAATATAATTTTGTAGACAGAGACAGATGTAAGGAAATTGTGGTAAAGATTTGTCTTAGTTTTTATTGCTTTTTATTTTAATTTAGTTTTGTTGCGTTTTTTAATATTTTTTTTTATGTCGAAACATTCAGTATCGCCGGAAGACTTCGACTTTCAAGTCCGCTTAATCAAACCTGAAGATTCCCATGTTATCGCTCTTCTGGTTTTTCCAGACAGTTGCAGGGTGGCTGCCCCTGTACTATCCCCTCCACCCAGCAAACCCGCTGCTATCTCTTCTCTTACAAGCGAACGCGCATGCACGCACGCACACAATTCATGAGAAATGTCACGTGTGACCTGCAACCTTTACCCTCCCACCCTGTATCCACTACCCTCCGGTGTGCTAGATACCGGGAATATCATCAAATGTTGAAGTGGTCGGCCCCGTTATCTGCGTGGTGCCCACCTCGGTGTAGCAGCCTGGAGAGCGGAGAGTGTGAAGAGGCGGAGTGATGGATGCTGTCCGCTTTTCCTGGACAGGTGTCCTCAGGTGCCAAACTGGAGATGGGAGGCAAATGATGGGGTCCGAGTAAAGCCTTTGGCCTCTACCTGGAAGCGAGGCTGGTGAACCAGGTGAAGCGTTTCGAGGCTTATCGTTGTGCCAATCGATGTCGATGTGAGAAGGAGGAGGAGGAGGAGAATGGTGTGTGTTCTTTGTGTGAAACAACGACGCAGGAAGGAAAGAATAGTCGGGCGTCCATGTCAGACAGATCATATACACACAGTGACAAACATGCAGAGTGACACATACACATACAGATGTGTCTTTGAGAACCTAAGACAAACTCTTTCCGGTTCCAGACAAGGAGCTTGTTCTCACTTGCCCCTCTGTGACACAATGTTTTTTTTTTGTTTTTTGTTTTTTTTGTTTTTTTTTTTTGCCCATTAATTCGCTCATGCTTTCTCTGCTCCGTCTGTTGTCTTCTGCTCTGGTTGTGTAGATTAGCTTCTCTCCTTCCCTCGTCGGTAATTTATACGATTCCTGCTCCTCCCATTGGCTTGTCCTTCCTGTTCATTGACCCTTGTCTTTTTTCTAAAACTAACGAACGCAATTTGAGAAGATAAACTGCAATTCAATACAAGCCCGTGCATAAAGTAGGACCAAGCTAACCTGCTTGTTTTTGTTTTGCTGATTTCCGGACATCCTGCAGGACACGGAGTGCGGAGGGCAATGATCCTCGTGCGACTAATTGCAGGATACATTGTGTCCACCCTTGAAGCGAAGTCTGCAAACAATTACATTGGAATTGTAAACGAAATGAATTCAGTTCCTTGTGCTGCAGCAAAACCAATTTTGACTTTTTTTTTTTAAGATGTAGTCGCTCTTTTGCTTTTCTTCTTCTTCTCTCCACCTCTTCTCTTTAAAAATTATCTTTCCAGTCAACTTCTCAACTACTCTTTCTCTCGCTCACTCTCTCACACACACACACTTCTCATTTTCTAATTTACTTATTCTTAAGATTGCTTTATGTATTGTAATCAAACTATGTTGGTAATCTACATGATGATTACAATGAAGGCAGAATGACTCGTTTGATGCTTAAACTTCAGACCAAAGACCGTTGCATGTTGTCACAGCCTGTAATATGATTGGATTACATGATTAATTCTAAGCTTCTTTCTTCTTTGAGTCCTCTCATTTTATCAAACTGGTTTTGCTGTTTGAGGGAAGGAGTTTGCTGACTGGCAAAAATTTATTTAAAAAACTGAAAAACTGAAAAAAGCGTTAACATTAAAGAATGAGCTCAGCCAGGTTTTGATCGTGCTGACAACAATAATTCATGGAATCCAGAGAAAAACTAAAGAACTGTTTTTACTATTTTCAACAATGTGATCCTTCGTTTCTTGCGATGCAAAAGGGATTAGACAGATATGGATTAGATGGACAGGCAGACAGACAGAAAGACAGAATGTTAAAAAGATAAATCACACAGACTGAATGTTTGTGTGTGTTTTTGTTTACAAAGAAAAAATTAAGGAGGCAAAACAGTGGAAAGACTAAAATTTCTAGTGCTTTAATCACTTTAAGTTTTTGTGTTTCTAAATAATTTTTTGATTGAACATGAACATTTCTGAGTTTACATCTTCCTTCTTACATCTTACATCTCTTTGTATCGTTGGTTGACATCATCAAGAAGAGTTTTTCTAGTGGTTGGAATCCATTCGTTATTGAAAACATGGATTACGTCATCCCAAAATCCATTTTCAAACCGCTGGTGAATACTGTTCAGCATCTATTCAGGAGGGAACTAGGGGGGTGGCATCCTCCAATATCCTTTTCAAGGTGCCGACAACAAGAAGTAACAGTGTGCTTTCTTCCAATGTGCACTTTGTTACACAAATATGATCTGTTAACAGGTTTGCAAGAGATTGGGTGTGTGATGGAAGCAGGATCATCTATTTCTTCACACACACGCACACACACGCACACACGAGCGCACACACACACACTTAAACCTTTGAAAATTGCAAACAGCTTGGAGCAAAGTAAAATCCGTCGGAGATGATCTAAAACATCTTGTCGAGGGTTTGGTTTTTGTTTTGCTTACCAGTAGATATGAATGTCGGAAGGCCAGTGTCTATATTGAGGAGAGCTGCGATTGACAAGGACTGGCAGCAGTTATCTGAGCTTTTCAAGATTGCTCTACCTTCATCCCGCCTTCCATATTTTCCCGGTGAAATCTTAGCTGATAATAAGTAAAATGTAAGGTGGGGTTAATAACGAAAGGTGTAGTCTTAAATGTCGACCTCAGACTCGTCTTTTTTCTTATCATTGTTATCGATATTTGCGAGATAATTGCCCTACTTTTTGACCCTCTCTCTTTCTTTCTTTATTCTTCCGCTGTGTGTGCAGGTCAAATTACCGATGTTTGCCATATTGTAATTTGAATCTTTCCGGAGGACATAAAAATAACAATGAAGTAAGAAAATGAAAGAGACATACATATCAGATACATATCACATTACAAACATGTACGCAATGCCCTCAGCACTCTGATTTGAGACTCACTGATGAGGGTTGGTACAACTGCGGAAACAAGACTTCTTCGCTCCATCTCTGATGGCGAGTTCTCCTCTTCCTTCACAAGATGTCGCCATTTTCTGGTTTTTTGACGATGGCGTGGGGGACACCCGTTACCTTCAAGTTCTCTCGACCACATGTTCAGAATTTTTTTGAAGGAAGACGAGGTCTGAGAAGGTTAAAATAGAAAACCAAAAGTCGTATCAAGAGATTGCACTGTCTGAAACTCTAAACTTCTTTTTTTCCTGAGAAAGAAATCAATCATCTTACGAGACCTCCCGCGCACAAGATAAACGTACCTCCCTTTCTCTCTCTTATACACTCAGTCTCTCTCTCTCTCCATCTTGACCATACAAACAAAGCACACACACACACACAAGCACACACACAAGCACACACACACGCACGCACGCGAACCCTTTCTTGTCCACGAAGACTCCCGTCGCCTAAGCAGTCTGAGAGGACCGATGCTGGATTCCATGGACTTCATCTGTTGGTAAGCTCGCGCTTAGAACTTTCTAAGTGATCCGTGCACAGTGCACAGACCAATCAATGAGGCCCGACAAGTGACAAAGAAGTGTCTGCATGCATTCCCATTCTTCAAGCTTTGTCAAGAGTCCCAGGAAGCACCTAACCCAAAGAACCACACAGGCGGTGTGTAAGCTCTTTTGCGGATCAAAGAAAATGGTTTTTTTTTTATATTATATCGAACGAAAAACATTTTTCTAAAGTTAGATGAGTTCTATACAATTTTTATGCTTCATCTGTTTGTTTAATTTGTTGTCGTCGATATCGAGGCGCCCACTGAAAAAGAAAAAAAAACTTGCCAGCAATTTGTAGTCATTAAAAGCCGGTGCTTGGTGTTGGTGTATAATGTCGTCTACATTTTTTTTTCTCGGGAAAATAATCTCAAAGATGTTTCACTACCAGCTTTTTTTATTTATTTTGAAGAGATTAATTGTAGCGGCAATGTCTTTGAAAGAGCACTGTAAATTATTAATTACATTCTCGCCAACCTTTGGGTTTAAATGATGCCATTAAAGTAACCGACTTCAGTAGCCTCGTAACATCTGGTTTCTGGTTCAAAGTGTACAACAGCTAAACTGTCATGTCTACTTGGCAGTAAGTGTGCTGTTAGTGTAGATAATGTTTAGCCGCCACATCGGGGTTATTATTGTATTCACTAGATCTTGACTAGGTGACCTCGCTCCATACTTTATCAGTGCCAGCCTTTTATTCCCGTCTGCCTCTAGGCATGTCTGGGTGTGATGACAGATCCTGTTGGTACCCTCGTTTATCATGTCATAATTAGTTTACTATAAGTAGAAAAAGTAGCAGGACGGTTGGTTTATCTTCTTTTATCTTTCTAACAATCGAGTAAGGTTCGTTTGTGTGTTTGTTTGTTTGTTTGTTTGTTTGTTTGTTTGTTTGTTTGTTTGTTTGTTTGTTTGTTTGTTTGTTTGTTTGTTTGTTTGCTTTGGTTGTTTGGTTGCTTTGGTTGGTTGGTTGGTTGGTTGGTTTGGTTGGTTGGTTGGTTGGTTGGTTGGTTGGTTGGTTGGTTGGTTGGTTGGTTGGTTGGTTGGTTGGTTGGTTGGTTGGTTGGTTGGTTGGTTGGTTCGTTCGTTCGTTGGTTCGTTGGTTCGTTGGTTTGTTGGTTAATTGCTTTGGTTGGATGGTTCGTTGGTTCGTTTGTTTGTTGGTTGGTTGCTTTGGTTGGTTGGTTGGTTGGTTGGTTGGTTGGTTGGTTGGTTGGTTGGTTGGTTCGCTGGTTGGTTGCTTTGGTTGGTTGCTTGCTTTGGTTGGTTGCTTGGTTGCTTGGTTGGTTGCTTTGGTTGGTTGGTTGCTTTGGTTGGTTGCTTGGTTGCTTGGTTGCTTGGTTGGTTGCTTGGTTTGTGCTTACCGTGCAGCGTTGATGTTCCCAGCAAGAGAGTTGAGGCGAATCTTCCTCTAAACAGTTTATTTTCATGACATAAGTTTGTTTCTCCAAGCAGCCGACATTAAAACTGAGAAATGGCATAGAACATAAGTAACCTGGTTTAAAAATCTTGTGTTTCAGCTGGATTTGTTTTATGTTGCAACTGCTGTCACACACTTAAGTCTGCTTATCTCTGTCGTTTGTCAGCCCAGAGCTAGAATATTGATGCCGCTTTTTTTTTTCCCACGAGTTTTCAGGTCCTGTTTGCCGGGGTGTGGAGGGGGACACCTCCCAAACCTCTCAGAGTCTTTACAGGCGCAGCAGCTAAAGAATCAAGCTTATATGTTGTAATGAAATAGCACCGTTTCCAGCTTCCAAATAAATTGAAATATATGCAGGTTCGGATTCCTCAAAGAACTTTCTTAAGTGTTTTCCAATAAACATTACAACGCCAGACATTCCCCAGGTGCCATATTTGTTTGCCATCGTGTCCACTAATTTATACATTTGTCCATATTTTTCTCTACTTAGACGACTTTTTTTTCTATCTGATTATCATCATCATTGTCGTCTTCATTCTACTGTAGATTTCATCAACGTTTTTGCCTTTCTTTTGAACTCTGGTGTTAAAGCCTGCGCTCAGAGACATGAACAGACCTGCTTTTGCCCAATGTGATGAACGGTTAAACAATAATTAGGATGCTGAATCAGAGAATGCCGGAAGGGTTTTCTTAATCACCCGCATTGTCGGCAATTTTTTATGAAAATCACTGTTAGGCATAACGAACGCAATATTTTGCTCTCATGTCCAGTGATTTTTCATTGGTCTATCAACATCAACTTGACAGTGACAAAGAGTTGGTGTCACAGCCAGCTTGGCACAGCTGTGCTCCCTTATTAATTAAAGTCTTCCATTCTGTGTTATATCCCAGTTTTAAGTAGTTTATGTTCAGCAACAAAATGGTTGTATCAGGGCTTCTGCTTACGCAAAAAATTGCGTACAGTACGCATTAAAAGTTCGGAGGACCCCTTCAATTTTCGTCAATGGGGTCCCCTTCAAATTTGAGCGAAGAACAGGGACCCCTTAAAAATCTGAAGAAGGGATCCATGGGACCCCAAAGAATTTAGCCTTAGCAGAAGCCCTGTGTATGATGTGACTGTAGAATAATATTGTCTGATCAACTCTTACCTGTGCAGACAATAATGTAGTATGAAACAGAAGTTAATATTCAGTGCATCTGAGGTAAGAATATATGTTTTTATCATTTTTACACATCTATTTTTTGTTGATTTTTACAAAACTTTGCATTTGCACACCTTTGAATGTCTGCAGCCTTGTAATAGCTTTAAATGTAGTTGAATTAGGTATTCTATTTTTACTCATACTTAGTGCACTTAAGACTTTTACCGGAAAAAGGATGTCTGTGTTTGTTTTTGTTTGTTTTTTTCTTTATTATTTTGTTGAAAACAGTGAAGCCATTAGTAAGGCTAGGCGGAAAAGAGAATGTTAAAGGCGGCTTGAGGTCCCAGAAATCCTCTTGTGAGAGTTTGAGTCTGTGATGTATTGTTGTCGGGGGGACAGCGGAGGGGGATCAGAACTCTAACATCAGGTTACAGCGAGAGTGTCTGCTCGGTGTGTAAAAACTACTTTAATGTTATCGTCTGGGTATTGTGGACCCTCGTGTAGTTTCAAATTTTAAAAAATCTCTAAGACTATAAAAACAATCTTTAGAGTAAAGGTGTCCTGAAAGAGAAAAATCAAAATTATTTTTCAGGTTTGTAGAGATAAAGGACAGCGCTGACTTTTTGTTTCGTTTGATGTTTGTTTGTTTGTTTGTTTGTTTGTTTGTTTGTTTGTTTGTTTGTTTGTTTGTTTGTTTGTTTGTCAGACTGGTCAAGGAAACAACGTGCACGACAGTGGGTTTGATTTTTTTTTTACCTCCCACCAGCTAAATGTAATGAGCTAATAGAAACATTCTTCATGTAGATAGCAAGTAAAGTTTTCAAGTCCTGGTCGAATTTTTTAGCTGGAGTACTCCTTGACCATGGAGTTTCGAATGGAGAATTTGTGTCTATTTTTAAGTCTTATTTTTAGTTTTGATTCCTTTATCTAGTTTTCCTAATGTAATGTTAGTTAATAACATTATATCATATACTATGTTAGTCTACATCATCCGCTACATACTTTTAGCCGCTATTTCTTACAACCCTGGGAAAAATGTTACTTCCTAGGTTTCATACGACCATGATAAAGCAAAACCTTGTTTGCCCGAATCTCAAATCTTCAAGCATCGCAAATACTGTCTACAACATTTAATACACTTTTTCCCCTAGTTCCTGCCTGCTGCTTCCGAATATCAGACTCCAGCCGAGGATGGAGGGAGGATGTGATGTGCAAATGCACAGAATATTTGCAGCCTCATGCTTGTCTATGTTCGCAGGAGGGCGGAGAATGTTTTTGACAAACATAAATGCTCTCTGAGCAAGACTACTGCCATCAGACGAATGTGCGTGCACGAAATGTCGGCCTTGGACTCTAAAAACCACTTGCAGGCACTCCCCTTCCACAGACCCACTTCTGTCCACACCAGTATTAGCAGCAACGAACCCTAGCATCACAACTCCACTACTCCAGCATTGTTATCATCTGGGAGGACGTTGCATACCGATCATCAATCATCGATATTAGCCTGGGAGAACTTTACTTGGACATGGACCTGGACGATCCATTGAAACCAGGGTTGAAACACCGACATACTCCTTCAGGTTTTCGTTGTCCTGTGAGCCAAGTACCGGCTGTTAGGGTAAGACTAATCTCATAAACTAGGGGCTGAGCTTTTCTATGTTAGCTTTCCGCACCACCGGCGTTCCTCAATTTGGAATCAAGATGAAAGAAACCAAGTCATGCCGGCAATTGTGTGGCGCCGGAAGTCGGCTAATCCGGTTAGTGCGCCTGCGCAGAACTTTGTCAGACGGAATGACATCTTTTTCTCCCTGGCAGGGGCATTCCGGCTACGGCTCTTCATTGCCGACGACACTGGCTCCGTCTCTGTTTGACCCGCTGACCCAGGTGATGGAACACATGTCGTTCAAACTGGAGAAGAGAGTTCAGACTGGTTGAAGGTGGGGCTGGCGGTTGTCAGCGAAAGTCTGGGAGTTGCAGCTATCTGTTTATTTTATTTTTTTAATTTTGTGATGTTGATTGACTTTCTGTATCTCGGATGCTGGCTAAATTAGGTGAGCTTTTTTCTTTGCTTGGCTAGGACGACTTCAATCAAACACTGCTTCAGCAACAAAATATTCTGGGTTTTAAACAATGGACAGGCAGACAAAAGCAATAACTTGATACCCTTAATTTAAGACACTTATGTCCCTCACCAAGACAACACAAAATAACACCAAGCTTCAACATTTTTAAAGAAACAAAGGAAGATTAAAGTTATTAGGTATTTTAGAAAATATAAAGTATTAATCTCCTAAGATAACCGTTATAATTAGAAAACCAAAAAAATTTAATGACCAAAAAAAAAAAAATCTCCGGCTTTCAAATATTTTTTTATAATTAAAGACTATAAAGCCGGCCATAGAATAAGGTCATAAGACTGCTTCATTTATACACATTTAATAACCATCCATATATTTAAACAAGTTTCTTTATTCAGTTTAATTAAAATTTCTACATTTACGATACTTTTCATGAAATTTTTTTTCAATACTGTGTGGAAATATTTGTAGTAATCAGCCGATATCGTCCGTCTCCTGATCTTCAAACAGAATCGTTTTACACGGACTTGTGTTGAAACTAAGTACATATTGTCTGAGTCTACTGGGTGCTGTAGGAGAAAATACCCGTTCAAGACATTCCAGTATCTTTTTGTTTGACTTCAATCATCTGCAATGTGTCTGGCCAGACCTCTGTTACCACAGCATCGGATGTGTGTTAATGTCAACAGTCTTCTGTCAAGGAAAGCAAATAAGATATAACATCAGAAGCGTGCTCTACGACCGTCAATAATCAGCTTGAAAAGGAAAATATAAAATAACAGAATAAAATATTTAAAAAAAATTACAACGGTTTGTGTAAGGGATAAAAAAGCATGGTAGGTGTTGGCAAACACGTTTTCCGTGATGATTATAAAAATATATTACTGGATTGAAAAAATAGAGAGAAATCGAAGATAATTCACACCTCGCTGCAACAATGAGTACAGCAGCATCGTGTAATTATAAAAGGACATCTATAAAAGGACATCTATGATGATCCGCTCGCGGCATGGAACAAAAGACTCGAACATCGAACGCCTGACATTTGCAAAATGTTGCAAGCAGTTACTCCACGGAAATATTGAAGGTTTGGGTATATCAGCCGCGAATATTGAAACAGGAAAAAAAATAAATAAATACAAAACAACTCTTTACCGCCACGACGTACCGCGCGTTCAATGACAACAATAAATAATATCGAGCTCATCGAGCGAAGCCTTTGGGAGGCCGACATGCACGCGCCCACACGCGCTCATGTTTTGTATGCACGCGCGAACACACAGACACACACAAGAGTGCTCACATATAATCACATATACTGAACGTGCATGCACGCAAATTAACTTCCTGCCGCTTGAAGTAATGTGTATATGGATGGTAGGGGTGGACATGCTCACCTAACATCTCCCTGAAACCAATCATAAATTATCCGTCTTCACGGTACCGATCCCTGGTATTAAGGCTGCACACACACACACACACAAAACAAAAACAAAAAAACAGAAAAAAAACCACGGGCTTAAAAACATTCTACAAAAAGAAAAAAGACTTGAATTATTGTGTGAATCACTAAGCAGCCCCACAGCCCTCCACGGAAGACGGAGAAAGTGATAATGGATTTACTGGCTCCACTACTTTGCCTACTGTGTCCAGCAAAGTGTTGTGTCGGGGACCTGGCTTCATCAGAAAAATAGGATCGAGCTTATTTTCCAGAAGCCTGGCACATGCAAAGTAGCACTTCCGGTCCAGCTTGCGCATGCGTCGTGGAACGTTTCGTCTTAATCCGCACAAACGCTGGTCCCACGTGCGAGGTTATAGAGCATCCTCCATCACAGGGACCCGCGTGAGAGGATGAACTTTTTTTCAGTTGAATGCAGAGGCAGTCACTTGGGTTCTTTGGACTCAAGATGTCCTCGTCAGTAAGAACAATCAAGCGGAAGGATACAACATTCAGGGGTAGGGAGGAACAATGCTCTGAACATACTACAAAGCAAATGGATGTTTTTTAAAGTACTAAAAATTCTTATCAAATAAGCTGTTCTGTGAAATGTTATTAGGGTTAGGTGGACATATTTATTACTGATGTGCGCAGGAGCATGTAGCAGAGTCGGTGATTAGTTATCCTCTAAATTTGTTTATGGGAAATATGAGAGATTCTGTTTCAAAACTGATTTTACAACGAATGAGTTACAGACATAAATCTACTTTTATTACCAGTACAGTAGGTATAAACGATAAGTGTAACATTATAGCAGAGGAAGATGAGAGGAGGGAGGGAGACATGGAGAGGAAGAACAGCGGACGATACCAAATATCTAAAAAGACTTCAAAATAATTTCCTGACAGAGATGGAATGAGAAAGATTATCAATTTTAAATAGAAACGAAAACTATTGGATCCGTTAAATTTTTGTAGAAGGAAACTAGTGTGTGTATAGATAATAATGACTTTATTAATTATTAACACCAGGAAGAAGACAGAAGAATGTTTAAAAATTATATACAGAAACAGGGTTTCGTAAATTTTGATTTTATTTTTTAATAAAAGGCCAAAACTCATGTTCTTTTTCTTGGAAAGGATGAACGATTTAAAAACTAGAGAGAATTCGGAGTTCGTGTTTGTAAGATGTCAAGTCTTAGCCGGGTAAAGCCATACATGTCATCCGGGTATCAGCTCAAACGGATGATACAGATACTAGATACGACTGGTGGTTACTAGGGATTCTATTTGCGTGTTAATCACAGATGCAGTTTATCATGGTCTTCATCTGTCGACACACACACAAACACACACACACACCCACATTTGTTTTGCTTGAAACAAGAATACTTTAGTTGGACTCGTAATGAGCTGTTTATTTTCAATTATCCTCACCGCAACTGTCGCACGATCGAATGAGCATTTGTCGAAGACATAAAAGAAAATGAATCATTAAAAAATCAGTGTATGTGTATAAATGTCCTACATATGATTGCATGTGTCCCCACATAATGGCGATGGTTGTGTATCTCCGTTGCCACAAGTGTGGGACCACAGATGTTCATGTACACAACACAATGTGCGTCTGTCTAGACACAGTGAGCCACCTGCCTGATGCTCAGTGAATCATTATCGACAATATTCACAATATTGCAGTTCACATAGTTCATGTCTAGTTAAAGCATTAGTATGATGTGATGCATACCATTATTTTCATATTATTTCCAGATGCTTACCATCCCTAGACACACGGGCGCCATTAGTCGCCAACCGTTCAACACCGAGTTCAAACACTTTGCTGTTACAAACAGAGTAACTAACCTGTTTGTCAAACATCTCTAAATTTGATTGAATTTCTGATTAAACAAATGCAAAAATATGTCAGAATAGTCCTTTTACTCTTTTCTTAATAATCTTCCCACTCATTAAGAACATTAGTATGAAACCCCAGATGACTGTCTTGGTCTTATTTTAGTAATACTGTTTTTTCAGGTGTACCGATGATTCAGGTACAATCATTTGATGAAGTACTTAGGTACATAAACATTCATTTGACATTATGGTTACAGTTTAAATATATTTTATATAATTTGATCGTAAAGACCATTCAGGCTCATATTTGTGAATATTGTCCATCAACATTCTTTTACAACTTGTACAACTGTCATTTGCGGTTGCTGTACTGACAGTTTATTTTCTTGAAGTAATATTTGTTGTTTATCCAGTGCGGCATTGAACACCTGGAACAGGAGCTGTCCGTTGCCGACATTCGTTTAACTCATCTAAATTTACATCCAAACTGTTTCGTTGTGTACATCAGGTATACTTCTATTCTTTCCGAAGCATCATTGTGAATTATTATTTTCTCTGTAACAGTTTCAACATTCTCTATTTTCGATATTCAGTTGAAAGTTTACGAGGAACTGCTCCCACTAAAAGTCTGATAGCAAACAAAGAATCGGTCAAAAACAGGGATGATAAAACTGTACTCGGACTCAATGCTTTTGATAAAAAGGTTCGTATCCACTCGTTGCCAGAAAACCAATCTGGGAAAAAGTGCCAAACTAGTGGAGAAGAAACGAAACGAAGCTGGCTTCAACCTGACACAAGGTTTGCGTGCAAGTTGGTGTCGTCCGCTGGCCATTGACAAGATTATTAAAGAGAATCAATCAATCATGAAATTATTACCCAGTAGCTTTGGTGCAGCTGTACTTCATTCTGAAATTAATACTTCTCAAAAATGATTTTATTTTTAGAATCTCATAAGAGAATCTCACAGAAAGGACAAAAATCTTCAAGTTTCTAAAAAGTGTTTCATTCAAATCTTCCTTGCAAGGCAACCGGTGCCATGAGATCTTTCTTTCTCTCTCTCTTGATCTTGACAATGCTTTCAACCATGTTAGTTTTTACTTCTATTAGTTTCTTGAGGTCTGATCAGTAAAGACATGTGATCCTGATTCATCAGGAGGAGTAAATGTAGGGGAGAAGTGGCTTGGTGTTTGACTTACTCGTCTTGCAACAGACACAGAACCACTTACCAGCTCTGTCCTTAAACCCACTTGCTCTGCGATTTTTTTCCATTTTTTCTCTTTTTTTTTCTCTCCTAGTCAGTATTTTGGACAGCTCAGGGGAATAAGGCTCGCAAACGTGTAAAGTGTTCCAGAAAAGGCAAAGATTAAAGTTTAAAAATGCATGGTAAATTGATGACATGTCTTCCCGTAAGCACAGCAAGAATTGCGCACTTCCGTTTCTCAAAAAATTAACTTTTTTTAAAAACAAAACAATGGGAAATGATAATGAAGACTTACTGGGTTTGTGAATTTTTTTTTTTAGCTTTTCCGTCTTTTCTAGAAGACTTTTGAAAGACGTGTCTGATCTTTCTAGGCCTCGGTCTCTCCCTAATATCACACCTTCACAACCAATCAACTCCACAGCAGCTCCGCTAAGTCACCTTTCTCTCACCTTGTCTCTTCAGTTGCAAAAATGTTTTTTGTCACTCCCTCTAGTGTCGGAGGAGATATGTCATGGGTGAGACTGCTACCGTCAGCCTAACCAAAAGCAGATTGCTTAAGATAAATACAATGTCACTAATGCATTTTACCCACAAAATGTTTATATTCAGAAAGTGAGAGAGAGAGATGCACAGGACTGAAGTTTGTCTATTTATGTATATGTCATAGCTATGTAAAGGACATTCCAGGTGCGAAATTCAGAATCAGTGAACGCGATAGACACCTGAGTAGACACAGGGAACATTCCACACAGATTGGCTGTTCAGCTATTTTTATAGTCATCAATAAACAATAAAAACAAACAAGATCAAAGTCAACAAAAGTACGAATACCTAATACCCCAATTTCATTCTTTTGGGTTTTTCTTTCGTTTCTTTTTTTATTTCTTTTCTTCCTGCTTACATTCTTTTTGGTTTGTTCGCTTTTCGCTTGCTTGTTTCCATGTCCTCTTGTTTGCTTCTTTTTAAATTGAAGGAAGGTTGATCGGCTTGGACACAATAGGAAAACCAAAATAAAATTCTATTTCAGTCGTAAAACCATTTCAACAATTTTTTTTCTAATCATCTCATTGACTGATCTGCAATTTTTGGCACAAATGCTGTCCTCTGAAAAACTTGAGTCTTCTCGCCATGTAGATTTTCAGAGCCGTATATTATTTCACTGAGCTCCTATGTAGAACAAACTATCCCCAAGAGCTTGAGACCAACAAAAATCTGTAACCATCAGGTGGAAGTACCTCCACAGCGGAATAAACCAGAATTTTGGCCGACGGTTTTCACCATGTGTGTGAAACTAAAGCTTATTTAACACCTAAGTATTTTCCCCAAACTCTATAACAAGGAGGAAAACCTAATTACTAGACAGGGTTTCTGAGAATGATCTGAGACTCCTCGGCAAAAAAAAAACTATCACAAATAATAGAGGATGCAATCCTTTCAGCTTCTCTTTGTTGGAGCTGCAATCTGGAGTCACCAGACCTAATCGTAAAGGACGCGGGTCGTTATTGAGGAACTGAATGATTTTTTTTTTAACAACGGTCATCATTCTTTCTGGAATGTCTTGGGCTTTCTAGGCCGACAAGATGTAACAGTCTGGACTGCTTCGCACAGAACAAGATTTAGTCCCATTTTATTATGTAAATAACCAAATGTTTATAATTACTTCAGAGAGTAGCGACACGTGGTCCTCATGAAAGTAAATGGTGGTGGTGGCAAAAGTGAATTTGAGGGAAAATGTGGGGTAGTGGCAAGGATACAGAGAAATAGTAATACAGACAGTAAAACTTTGTGATATTCAGATCTCAAGAAAACAAATTTTGGGTTCAAGAACTTTGTTAAGACATTCAAACGAAAACTAGCATAGGGGTTTCTTATTTTTATTGGATGAGAAAGGATGAGAAAGTTGGTTTTTATTCTTCTGTTTCTTGAATTTTTAAACGTCTATCAAAAGATAAATAACTTTGTTATTAGCGAAGCAATATTAAAGGTTTTTGAAAACAAACAGCGCATCATTTAGTCTACTGCTTATAGTCTAAGGTCTAAAAGGTCTCTCAGTGCATCATCCCTCAGACTTGGGGATATCAGAGACCCTATCCACCTACACCTGATGTAACCCAGGTGGGTTAGCCGACTCCTGTGCTTTCCGACATCTTCCACTTTCAATGGCGGCGACAATAAGATGAACTGGACGCCAGCCCTAACAACCGACAGCAGGAGATATTGCCATCATCTGACTAGCCTGGTGATGAAATTGGCCTCCGCATGCAACAGTCCGCAAAACAGTGGCTTTGACCTCCATGAACTGAGCCCTCCTCGAATAACTGGCTCGCTGCAGCCCCTAACGGCCCGCGTGTCCCGCCAGCAAAATGAATGGCGGCCAATCGGGAGTCTTCGTCTGAAGCTTCTGGAAACATGATGACAAGACAAACGCCGAAACTAAAGCCCTGGTAACAGAGGAAAATATTAGACTACTCATCGGGTGAGGCCGTCTGTGGAAGAAGGGAGGAAATGAAACACATTCTGGGTCAACCACCCGACACAGGCTGGTGGCTACGGATATTTGACCGAAAATAAAGGAAATTTCCGGAGCGTGGGTAAAGGGGGAGACATCTTCGTTCAAGCGGAAGCAGGATCATTGAACTGAATGAAACCTGAAACTGTTTCCAAAACAGTACAACGGAGGAAGCTGTTTATCGAAGACCAAGTTGAAAATGAGTTTTCTAAAACATGGAAATGGTGAAGGGACGACTGTCAGTCAGTCTCCAGCCCGACACACATCAAGAAACTTTAAAATGTTTCTACTTTACACAAATTGTTTTTTCGACACTAAAGAAGACAAATGTGAAAACCGACTCCCCTGTCATTTCTCAAAAAAAAAGCAGTCTGGTCCGGAATAGAAGGGATGTGGGTGAGAAGTAGGTGTGGAAGAGATGGAGAAAGCAGGAAGAGGTGAAGGAAGTGGTGGAACAATACCAAATGAACTTTGAACTTGTCAGGGTATAGACTGCTTCACTAGTCATTTTCATACAAATAAAGAAAAAAGTAAGACTACAGATGTGAAGCAGCAGAAACAATAATAATGAATATTTGACATACATTCCTCACCCCCGACAGGGAAACTCAAGTCTAATAGAAATTATTATAATTTTATATATATACACACACAAACGCCTGGGGTGTACAACTGTCAAATTCTCATGAACTCTTGTCTGTGTGCAGGTGAGGTGTACTGTAATGCTACATTCGATGGCTGGGGATGCTGGAACTACACCATAGCCGGTGGCATCGCTGTCATCCCGTGTCCTGTCTTCTTTAACAACGGCCACGGTATGTCACCACTCTTGCTTTAAGTCGATACCGATAAAATTTCATAATTAAAAATATGTGCTGTAAGTAAAATTTCTCATTTACATTTATATATAATTTTATATTGCCCAATGACATGCAATTCAAGTTGGATGACTTATGTTGTAGTTTTATTTTGTTGGGAATGTGATGATTTTTGTGTACAACTAGATTTTTTTGTTTTACTTCTTTTTAAATTAAATTGTTAAATTGTTTTAAATGCAGACGATGGACGTATTTTTGTTCTACGGTATTCATAAAAAATAACACAAAAGAAGACTTCCCAAGATTAACATCGCCTTCTCATTCAGTGTGGGTGTGTAGATCGAAATTAATTAAATAAAAACTCTGTTGGCTAGGGATGTCTGCTATTTAGAACATGTCTGTGTGCTTCGTTTCAAACAGTATCGTGTGTTTCACGGGGAGATGGCCTTCGATAAACTCCGAAGACTGCGCCTTGAAGTAAAAGGAGGTGTCCCAATCGGTCCTGTGCCCCTGTGTTCAGATAATAAAATAGAGATTTATACCAGCTGCTACCCTCGCCTGGCGCCACCTCCCGCAGACAGTCCCAGACCAGTTGTGTAGTGCTGATTGTATCTCTGGTGGTCTTTGAAGAGAGTTTGCTGTGTTGCAATACTCCAGTGTTCTTTTTTTTGCTCTTACTACCAACACCACATCAATCGCGCTGCCAAGTGCTTCTCCATGTTCTCTGTATCAGATGCTGCAGGGGAAGGGGCTAGAGAAAAGGTCGGGTTGAGGTGGAGAGCATAGTTGGGAACTTCAAAAGATCTCATGTCATTTGATTCGGCTATGGTCAGAACTTCTCTTGCTGTCCCTTGTACTCATGTAAATTGTACTCAGTTGTGGTGTTAAGTGGATAAATCTTCCCTCTATCCATGTTTTCTTGTAGCTCTCGCCACTGTTTGGATAAGCTTTACGAAAGAAATTATATTAAACTTTTGCGATGTCGAAGCTTGCCGTCTTCTGCTTCTTTGAATAAGTCGGACTGTGTGGAGACAGCTTCACCGATAGAGGAGGAAAGCCCAACGACTATTTTGCGAGATGCTTAGAAGACCTTTTCAAGTTCACATGCGTCTGATAACAGGTCTTACCGTCCAATTCTCACAACTCGGAGAACAAGCATGCGAAGAATGGCTTCGCTAAGATACTTGATGGGTCCCATATATCTCAAAGAAAGTTCATCTGCTGTGTGCTGAGGACCATATCGTCTACAGTAAATCTCTGAGCTTGATTTTTGTTTTTTCCACACAAAAAATCAGTAATATAACCGTAGTGTGCCTGCTTCCCTTTCGTCCAGAGCATACTGATGCATGAACAGTTTGTCTGCTGCTTTAGTGGCATCAAATACCAGTAACTTATCCACACATCAACAAAGGGGGTCCTCTTATTGAATCTATCAAGTTACTTGCAAGCAGACAGTGGGGGACATCATGACAACTCGTAAAGAACACGCTTAACAACATCATCGACAAGTGAACAGCAATAAACAGTAGACAGAAGGAGAGGCTTGGGATATTAACGGGTAACACGAAAACAAACTACTCGGTTTGTTACACTGTAAGATGTGAACCGTTGAAAACTGTTTCTGATGGCTTTCCTCTAAGGGATAATTTCCCCCTGTTCTCGTAAATTCATTTGTCATTTGCAATATATATACAATGTACAAAACATGAAAGCTTGTGCAGACCATTGCAGAAATTAATTCACTACATGTACATGTAATGAGCCATAACATATGAACTTAAATAGGCAGAATCACAAGATAACCTACACAATGAAGGAGTTGCAGTCATACTAAAGAAAAAAGTAGAACGTTCTCTGTTAGGATGGAAGCCAGTCAACAGTAGACCCATCTCTGTTAGGCTGAAAGTGGAGCATGAAAACATAATGTTGATTCAATGCTATACACTAATCTATGACAGAAAACATGAAGAAACCTTTCAGGAACATTTCAAGAGAAGATTGAGAAGGCGTCTTGTCATAATACCCTGATTGAATGGGTGATTTCAATGCCGAAATAGAAAAAAAGACTGCAGCATCTCAGAAAGTAAACAGGGAAGAGATGGAGAGATGTGAATGATAGAAGAGAAGCTGGGATGAATAAAGTCACGATCATAAGGACCCACATCGTGACCTCCACAAACTAACTTGGCATTCACTCAATAGGAGAGAAAGAGAAATCAGTCTGACCACCCGCTAATCAACAGTATATCAAAGAGCTCACGACTAGATGTCAAAATAAGAGGAATAGACTTTGGCAACTGTCGCTACTTGGTGTCAGCGACTGAAAGGCTGAGAGCTGGAAGAATACAACAGCAAATACAATGGAAAACTGATTAAAAAAACTGAAAGTCAAGAATATAAGAAAAGCATTCATCTCGCCAACTAAACAGATTCCAAGCACGGCATGGCCTCTACTGTGAAGGGACATCGCAGGATATTAACAGAGATGTGGAGAAAATATCATCATTGTTCACCACGACAGGTGACGAGTTCATTAGTTACTGTCAGAAGAAAAAAAGCAGACTGAATATTGAATAAAGAAAAAGTAGAAAGAAGAAAGTTCACATTGGCAATTAGTAAAAATGCCTGTAAGACGAGAACAATGCTGAAAACATTTGGTTTGTCCACGATTTCAAGTTGCATTCTCATCTTGGAATGCGCGGGTGTCCAGTGGTGTATCGTAATCTTCACTTTAGAAATACCGAAACAAATCGTGAACTATGTGAAGATTAAAAAAGAAAAAAAGAATAGAAAAAAGTGGATAAATCTTAATGGAGAAGCAATCTTTGACTGGCTTTTTATGATTTTACCTACTTCATTTTATAATCGATCAAACACAATACGTTGAGATCACGAATCAATAATGTCATTCTATATTCAATCTTACTCTTGACAAAAACCGAATATCTCTGACCGATAGGTGTTAGAAAGGAACTACTTGCTATACAATGTCGCTTAAAGGGATTGTAAAGGCAAAATAAAACTGCTTACAATGGCGTAAAGAGTAGGATAAATTTGAATCTCGTCTATTTATATGTGTGTTCATGTGGAAAACGTTGAAGGTTTTTAGTAGAATGTTGTGTTTAATAAGAGAAATGACACGGGACTATTTTTTTGCTTACACGAAGTCTCGTTCTCCGTCACGTGACCCTATGACGTGTGGTTTCCATAGTGACAACCATGCCTCGAGAATGTGCTGCACCCGATTGCCACGAAAAGATGGAAAAGATTCAAAATTGTCTTTTCATCAGTTTCCGACAGACAGAGCCTTACAAGCCTTACACACAGAGTGCGTCATACAATAAAATGACGTCAAATCTTCGCAATGACCTCAGACACGTCCTGTGCGTGTGACGTCATAAGGAGACTGACGTCATAAGAATTCATAGAAAAAAAGGCTTTCATCAATTTTTTTCTTGGCGTCTAACATAAATGTTTTAACTGTACAATAGATCAGACACAAAATTCACAAGCAACTAAAAAGATATGGTGAATAAATTCATTCTTATTTCGATATTTTTCGAATGACTATTGATAAATACACAGGTATCGGCATTGTAACACCACCTGTGCACCATACAGAAAATCATGCAGCAAGATTAATTTTGTTTCTAAAGTAGGAAGTATTTTATACGAAAATTACACCGAAATTGGCGTTTGATAAATAGTTTTGTATTGAATTCTGTTCCTATGAACTGATTACCATACGCTCACATTACACAAGACTGTAAGTGTCGAACAAATCAAATGCCAATAGGCGCAATTATGTCCATAGTCGTCTGACTGGTGGCCAAGCTAACTGTTCCCTCATTGCTTCTGTAATCTGAGAGCTGGAAGTTGCCTGGACCAGTTCATGGCTGTTTTACTGCCACTTTCCTCTCAGCATCTCAGTGCCTTGCCATGTTCTTCATCTCATTGACTGGCTCTCTTTCTATTTCAAAGCGAATGCTGGGAAACTGGGTTAAGAGAATCAACTTGAGTTTTATGACAAACATAAACACAGAAATGCTTTAAACAAGTTAAAACTGTGTTCGTATACCTGGAAAAGTTTGTAGTATTGTTGCCTCAACTCTTAAACATTTCACTGAAAGCTAGGCAATAGAAATGGGTTCATAAAGGACAAATTGGTGGGGTATGAAACCCCGCGGCTGATTGGTCACAAACGAGCAATCGGAAAAGGTAACGATGGAATATATCGTTATGTTGTTAAAGGATTACAAGCAATTTCACACGAGAGAATGTTATTTACACATGATAAACCTTTATTTCCTATTCACTAAGCGCATAATTTGTGAAAGCTTAAATGACTTTTTTTACCACCCACACATTGCGAAATATGAGACTATTTTTTGGCACGTCTCGCCATTATAAAGAACTTTGTCCAACCAAAACTCATACATTCGGAAATAATTATATGTCCAGGTACTAAGGCCTTAAAAGTCTTGCAGATTAAAGGAAATTTCTACTTTTGCTACGACCAGAATGTCTGACGATAAATTCTAAATAAATTCTTTTCATGAATATTGGATGCTCCGTGTCCGGCCGATACACCACGTGACGGTGGTTAGGTCAGGGGGAATGGTGATGCTTTGAACAAGAATTAAATTAATGTGTGAAGAGGTAAAGACACATGACTGCGCAGATTTGTTGAGCATTATGGGATATTTTCCTGCTGTTGGTCTTTAGCAGGCTTTTTTGAAGCAAAAAATTCTGTCATCATCGTAGTCATCGTCGTCGTTGTTGCTGTCATCGTCATTGATCCCCCTTCTCTTTCATATGCAAAATAAAACTTCTGATGGATCTCGTGCAGTTTTTTGGTAGAAACTGGGTGAAGCTTGGCGCAAGATAATATTTCAAAAAAATCTGGTTGAATAGCCAGCGCTTTCTGTTCTCTGTCCATGAGAAGGGTGGACAAGGTTTAGGGAAAATACTCTCTTGCTTTACCCAGTCGTTAGGAAAAAATTGCACCACACCAGACCTTTAATTAGAGAAATAGGCGAGGCTCACGGTGTAAGCCCCGTGGCTAGACCATTCTGACCATCCATCTAGTGATGTCTTGTTTACCGGTAACTAAAGGAGACCTCACAGGACCAATGGTCCAGACGAAAAACATCTCTCGTAGCCTCCGACCTGGACTGCTCGTCTGTAAACTATCGCCAATAATTCATTTTCATACACGTGAGACCTGGGTCCTGACTCCTGATTTACACAGACAAATCCAGGCTATGGAAATGGAGTGGTATCATCTGGATGATCTCAGGCAAGACAAAAGCTCTCTGGGTGTCGTTTCGGACAACGGTGAGAGTCCCTGTCTGTGGACAATCTGTAGACACACAACAACAAAAAAAAACAGACGAGAGTTACATTTAATTGGGTCTGTCTCGAGATTTTTGTCAAAGTTGCCAGACAAACAAAACAAAACAAAAAACAGGGAAGGTTGGCTGTTTTCATCTTTCATAATGATCATAAACAAAAGCCTACAACCTTCAAAAAAAAATTGTTGTCGTCAGTCGAGCACGAGAGGCAATGTACTAAATAAAGAGTTCAAATGTAACCGTTCACATTAGAGTTTATTTTTAATTAAAGTTAATTTGTTATTTACATTTCTTAACATCCAAAAACTATTAAAATATCATCCCAATATCCACTTACACTGCCTTGGAAGTTTTTAAAAGTAGTTAATGAGTATTTTTTTTTTCTTTTATGTGTGTCTGTCCATTGACTTATTCTAGGATGCAGCTGTAGCAAATATTTTCACTCCGATGTCACAGATGTACATTTATAGATGCTTACTCCCACGTGCAAGAACAGGAGAAAGCGCGTGGAGTCGTTGGCCATTAGAACTCTCTGTGTCCAGACACGATGTCTACGTGAATGAAGAGAGAAGAGACACGCGATGTCTGTCACGTGACATGAGCTGCCAATGGGCGACGTGATGCTCGTAACATTTGTCAGAAGCTTCCACCGTGTGTGATTATCTCACACATCTTCGCAGCGACTGAGGATGCTACCTACCACGTGTCTGGAGAGGCAGATCACGTGTGATGCTGACATCAAGAGAGGACGAGTACCTGCTGGTGCCATTCAGTCTGGTCATGAACACAAATAATACAATGAGATGTCCTCACCGGTTCTCCCTCTTCTCAGTCTCTCTTTCCCCTCCCCCTAACCCTGACATTTCATACCTCTAGCTCTCTTCCCTTCATGAACAAATAACAGTCATCTGAATAAAGTGACAAGACTTTTGGAACATTCAGAGTTTCATCCAGCCATCAGGACCAAATTTGCTCTAAACCTACAAAAATGATTTTAACATTTCGTTTAGGTTTTTCTGTGCGGGATTTTTTTTTTTTTCGTGATTTGCTGACATCGCACCTACAAGGAGAGAAACGTGGCTAAGAGCAGGAAGGAAGAAGGACAAATCACTCCAATTCGCGGAGTCGAATGTCGGACAGAATTAACTCCAAGCGGAAACAGGTCAATGGCTTAACCACTTGGTCTGGCAATAAAGATTTTATTGTAAACAACACTAGGTTTGATGGAATGCTTGAAACTTTGCTTGTTCTGACCAGGAGTTCGTTCTTCTCCCTTTTTTCTTGCTAGCTTGTGATGTAAAGTCGACATTTTGAGGCAACTGTTGTATCCGCAAGCGAGAGTACGTATAATACCCGGATAAAACAATGTTTTCAGTCAAGCATCAGAGTAAGAAATGTTCAGGAGTACTTCACAATTTATTGGCTGAGATTTCTGTCCTTCTTAACTGTACCTATTAATAAATGTTGAATTTATTAATAAGTATGAAATTCATAAATATACAACGATCGTGATGGCGTATCTCATCGACTCCACCACCTTCTGTTGTTTGATGTTCCATTGTCAAGAAAAGCTCTTAAATGTTTAAACCAAAACAATTGTTGTTACTCTCAGAACTAGCCAAAATAGAGAATGTTTGTGACAGAGCAGCACAGTCGTTAAAAACCTGAGAGCATTCATTTACCTTTTAAAAGAAAGCTCTTCAGGGCCAAAGGAAAATTCCCCAAATCAGTCCATGTGGATGTATTTTATTTTCCTCTTAAGTATATCGTTCCTTAAATATTGGATACCGAACATAATTGCTTGTGTTATAGGGATATAAATGACTGTTAAAATTAAAAAAATTTACGGCTGATGTTAATCCATTTTACAATCAAATAATCATCATCACCATTGTCGTCACCGACCAGTAATAACCAGTCGTGGCCATGATCAGGCTAGACCCAGCTGCTGACAGGGTTTGCCACTTAGGTCAGTTCTGAGCGATTGCGGGACGACCAGTCCACTCCTTCACGTTCATCATCCAGTTGCTGGCCACCTCGGCGTCGACATCGCTCTCCGGTTCCCTGAAGATTGGAATTAGACAGACTGTCCTGCCGGGGGACATTGGCAAACCAGACCACCTTGCGCCGCTTCACTGTTGTAGGAAGGGCTTCCTAGTGTCCCACGAGAATGGCAATCGTGCTCCGTAAGAAGAAGTCATTGGTCTTGTGTCCCAGGAAAGAGATTCGGTGTAGCTTTCTGAAGCACTTGGTCATTCCTGAATTTGTTTTTCGGCATCAGCAATCGAAATCCACGTTTGGCAACAGTACAGAGGGAAAAAGGACTACGATGGACTTGTACCGCCTATACATGGTGATCAAGCTGATGACATTACTGCACCAGATCCTGTTCAGATTTGCCATTGCACCTCTCCTTCTTGAAATCCGGATGCCAATGCATCTGCCATTTTTGGTAAAGGTGTATCCCAAGTACTTAGAGATGTTTACCTCCTCGACCGGTACTCCATTCATCTAAAACAATCCAAGATTAATGAGAGTTAAAGAATAACAAAAAGACTGGGTTGTTTTAAAGAAGCTGTATTAAAATACGAGTAAAAGTTCAACAACAGGCATCAGCTGTGTGCACTGTCACACTTGTATAAACGGAGGCTGGTGGCTCCAGACTTCGATTTTCCACCTAGCCAGAAATGTAAACATTTGTTGGAAAGAAGTGAAACGAGGTGTTCAGTGCAATGCTGGGCGAGTTGTTTTCAGCACTACAGAGAGAAGGAAGCAGGACAGCTTCCGACTTTCACATCTTTTCTTGGACGAAAAATACTTTTTCATTTCGAGGTCAAGTCGCAAGGACCTGGAAGACGAAAGGATCTGGTTGCCAGCTCATCTACCGTCCTCCAGCCCGATGTCTGATCGATGGATGTTGGCGATGTGCTAATACTGTGCCATTGATAGATGCCTGCATTCACGTTATCGACTGCTTCTGTCGTTGTCTCTTCGTGGATTGGTCCTGGAAACGATTTTTTTTTCTTCCTCTCTGTTCCCTCAAGACGCGGGACACTTTGGAGCTGTCGTGCGATAAACCGCTCAGCGAGATCGAGCAGGTGGAGATCACCCATAATTTTCTACCGATGTAGAAACTCGAGGGTAATTTTAGGCCAGAGACCGACATAACCACAATAATTCTCCTTCCAGTAGACTTCTTCAAGTAGAATACACACCCGCACGCACCCTCTCTCTCTCCCTCCTCCTTCTGTCATGTCATGTGCTAGTTACCCCCATCACTGTATCTGCCGGATAGTCGCAGAGTTTCTGGAAATATGTGGAGATATTGCCCTCGGCAATGAGGACCTCGTCCCCCTTTTTTCCTCACAGAGAAAGAAGTTCCTATGTCCTATCTTTGTAAACAGAAATTCCTAAATTGGAAAGTCAAAAGAACGATGATCTGGAGATATAAGTCAGTTACGAATTAAGTATAAAAAAGCTTTCTCTTTGTTTCACTCGCTGGCCTGCCTTCTCCGGACATGTTAAGATGAGAGACGAGCAAAATCCATTTACTCTCCGACGGACTGCCGACTGTTGTCTGTGGAAAGAGTTCTCTTACACGGCATTCGTTGAAAGGAAGGTGATGATAAAGAAAAGATAAAGAAAAACGATTGTCTTGCTTTTTTCTAAATTGGTTTTTGCCAGTTGCCATTATCTTTACACTCCTTGTAGTTAGTATTTCTTGCCCGACCTACACAAGCATTTGATACTGAGAATAGCTTCAATAAATGTCTTTCTCTTGAATTATTGCATCTGGAAAATGTCCAACTGTGTTCTTAAGTTACAAGCATTTTCTTTTTTATTTGAGTACTTGTAGCATCATTTGTAGGTTCAGAATGGTAAAGGGATTATGATAATTATGGTGACAAAGGGCTAAAGAGAAGGTCCACGCGAAATTTGTATCATAAAATATCATTCTTCTTCTTTAGTCGACTGACGATCGTGACATTGCCACACGTGCGTGAGTTCTGCTCCTCTTCTAACACCAGGAAGACCCCAGCCATGGCTTCCTGACAGTTAACCTTTTCAAAATCTCCATGATATCTCCAAAAGATACCAGAAGTGTCTTGTTTTCTGAAACCTATCAGCGGTAAGAAGCGCCGAAGGAAACCCAGTCGCTGCAGCCGATGGTGGCGTGGGTCGGCTTACAATGGCGGCTTCTACAAGCTTAGTCCTACTGACTCCAGCATCGGGCCCTGACCCCAGCTTCCCAGAGCAGGGCCATCGCCGAGGATTTTGTTACGACCGTTGTTGCCTGGTTTACGACCAGCCGTCTTCTGCTGCCAAGATGACATATGCATCTTCAAAAGCCACCCGGATTTTGCCAGAATTCAGAAAAGGTGCCATGGGAATAGACGTGGGGATGGTTAGAGATGCTTCGAAAAAGGAGCTTATCTCGAGGAAGGGGCTTCAGAAGGAGGCAACTAATTCTTGCGACCAATTGCATCGTATCTCAACAGACCACAGGCTGTTACGATGAGTCAAGGACATGGGGATGTCTGTAGGGCTTGCTCTAGTTCTTCTTATCTTCATTAATAAAGTAAATCGAAGGTTTATGAGGGAACCTCATTTATTGTGTTCATAGGGTTCAGTTACAGGTTATGCGTGTATTCAACCTGTAGAGTCACGTGACTAGTTGGTGTCCTCTGCTTTGTTGTGTGTGCATCAAAACATCATTGGTGATGAACAAGAATATCTTGCTCTGTTGTTTGCTCATCAAGTTCTGTATGAGGTTCTTGATTGTCTTGCTTGTTTGTTTACTGTACTCACCTGGCATCCCTCGGTTCCCTGGTTGCAGATGTTGCGGTGAAGGAGTGCGAGCTGAACGGAACATGGCGTCGCTCCCCGGTCACTGGAGCCCCGTACGCCAACTACAGCTCCTGCTCCAGAAACATGGTGAGTGTGACTAGTCATTGTTTGACCATCCCAAAGCTGTCTGCCTCTTACCAGTCTTTGTCCTTTCAACTTCTGTGATGTAAGCCTTGAAGTGAACTTCATCCTGATGCAATCTTCATCATCGACGGACACTTTTCTTCGTTTTCTTCTCCTGCTCCATGACTCAGTTGAACGGAGCAGAAGTCAAGTTTGCATCACCAATGCAGTAACAATTAATTGCTCCTGGGATTTCATTTCTTGTCTCGTGGTTGATTTTTTTTTCTGCTCGTGACAGGACCGTTTACAGGACTGGCTACTTGGTTGCAATCCAGCCTTAGTTGCTGATTCGGCTTAAACCATCAGTTCTTCCCCATCTTCGTCCATCTCCTCCTCTTTCTTCTTTACAATCACCTATTTCCTTTGTATTTTTCCCTACCCAGGAATATTTATGTATTTTTTTAAACTTACCTTTCTTTTTTTTTCTTTAGACCTTCTAATTATCTTTTATACCTTTTTTACTGTTTATTGTTACAATTTTTTCTTTTGCACTTTTGTCTCGTACAGACACATTGTCCTACTAAACTGGGTCAACAAGTCTATGTATGTTTTATCGAGAACAAATATAGAACGACCGAGTGCTTACATACATTTAACCCTGCTGAACGGTTTCAGAACCTCTAGTACCTCGTCTACAAAGTTACAAAAACGAATGCATGTAGTTTATGTCTAGATGCTGACCTATGATCTTAGACATAAAAAATAAACTGAGATATTATTTCATCTCTTTTCCAAGCAAAGAGCCTGGAAAACTGTCGGTAACATTTTTTATATATTTTTTTTTTATTGTTGACCAATGCGTGTAAGTTTTATGGCTGGTTAAAAAAGAGAAATGAAGTGTAAGATTCCATTAACGATTTCCATCGTTACAAGAGTCTAGACAGGAGCGAACACTTACCAATGCGAGCGGAGACCCGGCAAGAGGTCAAGAAAAACTGCCAAACACTTAGCGAGCTGCCTCGGGACTTGACCACAGTCGTGACACAGCGGTTACAAAAGTATGGAAAACTGAGACAGTAACAATTGCAGTTTTATTGCTGCCTTCGGGCCAGATTGTGGAAGCAAAATACTATGAAGTGCAACTACAATGATTTAGTTTTGCCAATCCCTGCGAACAATCAGGTCAAGTGCTATTAGTAGGTCAATTAAAACTTACACGAAAATATCAACTGCTTTAAATTAGTATATATTTATGAGCTGCTAATGTTGTTTAAATACTTATTGTAGAATCTTTTGAAAGGTGTAGCTTTCAGACCTGCTTCTCTCCTATCTGAAACGGTTTAGGTAGGGAGAGGGTTCAAGAAAATGTGTCCTCTGGGATCTGGTTTTTCGAGTGAAAAGGTCAGGCTGGTCTGTATATATTCAAAAATGTAGAGTTCGAAATACAATGTTAAATTTGTAGAGAGAGTGAAAAACCGGTCCAACTGAGCGTGGATTGGTGTTACTGCGAAATATTTTAACGAAGCACGCAATCAGCTTTTATCCTTGAAAAAAGCTTGAATGGTAAATAAATGTAGAAGTAAATGACTTGTTGCTGGATTTTCTACTTGAAATACTAGATATTTCTGGAATCCTGTGGTAATATATAAACAGATTAAATTTTCTGTTTTTGCTATCGTTTGTCTACTGTACACTTCTCGACGCTTGCTTCCCTGTTCTCAAATTTCGCCGGAAGCCTTGGCAAGTAAGGAAAGCATGAGAGCTGGAGCTGAAAGAGGAAAGACCATTTAAGTGATCACAGACGTGTGAGCTTCGATCGCAGTGGTGTTGATGACCTGACAACACGAGGACCCAGCACCTCTCAGGGAACGGTGCGGAAGAAAGAGGAGGAGAGGTGAAACGGAACTTAGAAATGTTGACGCCACTACGTCGCCTTTACGTGCTGCCTACGGGCTACGTGATCATTTATTCAAGATTAATGGTCGATTGTATGACTTTTTCTACAGTTCTTGAGAGATGACCAGCACTGAACTAAGCGAACAGTAGGAACAATACTTAGCTACAAGGTGTTTTTCAATCTTATACCACAATCAAAGAAATCATTGCGCCGAAAAACATCTTAAGCAAGATGTGTGTTCTAAGGAAACTAAGGGAAAATAATATTCTCCTTCACGAAAATCAAGAGATAAATTCAATAATAATCATAAAACTTTTAAAGGAACCTTTTTTTAACTTGTACTTTGGAGTAGAGCTTGAAAAAGCTTTAGTTTAAGCTAAACTTAGCTAAGTCTGACCTCAAAGAACACTACAGTCCAGATCCAGCCTGGCTGCTAGTGCGGCTTAATCAAAGGGAGATCATGCGGAAGTCTATAAACCGTAAATGCTTCCTCTGAGCCTCGGTTTGGACTTCCGTCATCAAGTGGTGAGCGAACGAGAGAAGTTGTCACCAGCAAGATGGGGAGCTGAAAGAAGTTTCCTGAAGCTCACAGACGGAAAAGAAAGTACCATCGACGACAGGGTCCTTCAAAATCATCAAGTCGATGGTGTCGCGATGACAGAGTTTCTCTGGGGATGCAGTCGAGTTTCGGGTGGGGTGGCAAGCGGAGAAGAACCAGAAGCTGACAGAGGACAGGGGGGACATCAAAGAAATGGCTAACCGGATGCATAATTCATGCAACCCGGCGGCTTATGAAGCAGAAGGCTGGCGTCGTCAGTTAAACAAAGAACAGCTCGCAATATGCAGGAAGCGGTTCGGGTCCCTGTCTAGACTGCTAACCTCAGCTCTACTGCCAATCAGCTCTAACTATACTCCCCCAGACAATGTCTCTTATTAAAGTTAATTTTTATCTCCACCTTGCCATGATCCAAAAATAAAAAGAGTTCAACAAATTGCAATCAAGGTGGCTTAAAAGCTCTGACAGGGGGAAGGTAGTTAAGTTTTGTAATTATTGTTGTAGTTATTATTATATTGACCTATTTAATGACTCATTGTAAAAAGAAACTACTTATAATAATAAAGAAGAAAAATAACAAGAACAATATCACTGTTTTAATTCTTTAACCCCATTTTCGTAATTTTTCAAGAGCTTCCACGCAGCAAGCAGGATAAAATGATTTATATTTTATTGTCAGTGTGAAGACTGGTCCAGCCTTGTCCGCGATGTCCATGATGATGCAGGCATTAATTGTAATCCTAATTCCTCATTATAATCCTCGAAGTTGTTTATGTTCATTAACTCTCACATCATCTTATTCCACACACATTAAGCCCCATTCATCCTCTGAAATATCTTCGCACTTTTATATCTTTACAGGCGCTTTTACATTCAGTCTCTGGACCACGTGCTTCTCTCCTCTGCCCATCTGTTTCCGTGTTTAATATGTGCCCCTAATCTATTTAACATTGTTTCTTGTTTTCATGTTTTCCTCCCATTTTCTGCTGTCGTTGTCGACTGAGCCTCTAGGGACCATGGCTTTGCCGACACTTGTTAGGACATTGAGTGCAGATGCAGGTGGTCTTCCCAGGAGATATACAGCTTCGCGGGCAAAGGGTAGAGGCCAAGATTTGCCGGAATTTTTTTACGACCATTTCCCTTGTTTTTAGATGGTAAACAATGCAAGTTAATCCATCTGTGAAAAGGCAGTTCCGCGATAACAGTTCGTGTTCGAGAAGGAGCGCTGTTGCCATGATTGATATTTTCATTAGATATTCCTTTTAAAAAAATGTGTTTTCTTGAGCTTTCACGAAATTTCTGTGTTGGAATTATTGGGCTTAAAGTTGTTACATCAGACCGGGTTTTAAGTTTCTTGTGTTTCATTTTAGCTCAGATTTAATATCTTTAAGGATTTTACAACTCATAAAGAGGCTAATCGTCCCAGAAAATCATGGTGCTCTGAAAAATCTCTGCTGTTAAAGAATATTCTGGACGTTGTAGCTCTGTATATTTTCAGCACAATAGTTTTTCAAACATTTTTAATAAAAAATATGCAAAGTTTTGACTGATTTTTCTCTGTCCACCATAAAACGTTTTATTGTTAGTTTTTTTTCGGGGAAAGAAGGTTAGGCTGATTTTCTTTTCTCTGAACTCTCCAAGAAAAGCCAGTTTTCATGTGTGTCATATATTTCGTACTTCCCATTCAACGCTTAGAAATTTCACACCTCGGTCACTGCTGCTGGACGACCACCGAGCCGGCAGACATTAATTACGAGCAAAAGTCTTCCGAGGGTGGTTTCGACCCTCGGCGTTTTCATAAACTAAGCAATTACCGCCATAACGGCGTCATCAGCGCCGCACAAACGCCGAGATTGTTTCATTTACCCTGTCATCAGCATCTCCTGGTCATCATCTCCTCGCACATATTGCATCTGTCCCTTTAGGGGAAACAACCCTGAAAAACTCCCTTTCATCCGCCGTTCGGTCATTGTTGTGTTTGTTATTCTCTCCCTCCTGCAAGCTGTCCTCAATTCCAGGGCTGGTGGCCGACGCATTTTCTTGTAATATTATTATTTTCTCTTTGACGATCTTTATATCCTGAGTCTGGTGGGTGGTGGTGGTGGTGGTGGTGGGTGGTGGTGGTGGTGGTGGTGGTGGTGGTGGTGGTGGTGTGGTGGTGGATTGTGGTGTATCCTACACGATTGTACGAACACAAATTTTTGTTTTTATTATTTATTCTAATTTATGTAGATGATCATGATAAAGACTTTGATGGATGTGGTTGTTGTTCACTTTCCCCTTGAAATGGGTTCATGCCTATTCAATGAAAGTTCTCTGCCTCACTCTTCCCTCCCACTCTCTCTCTCTCACACATTTACACACACAGTCCACGCACTATCCTCCTATAGGTGTGTTAGGTTACCTGTTCATCACAGTTTGCTCGCTCGCACAACCAAGGGGAAGGGAATAAAAGATATTTTCTCTTTTATTAAGGTAACCACACAAAAAATATTTTCTTTCTCCTCTTGGACAGGCCCAGATATCGGCCATCCACCACTTCATGCCCCTGTACTTGTTCATCGCAGGGTTCTCCCTGTCCATCGTCATGCTTCTCATCTCTCTTGGAATCTTCTTCGCTTTCAGGTCAGTATTACCTCGTGCTCGTCTTCGTCCTCATTAAATTATTTACTAATTTTAGAAGTGTATGTAAGGCATACATCCATAGATTTGCTCCTTTATTTGATCTTTCATTTGTATCACATTCTATCGATAATGTATTATAAAAATAGAAATAATTAATTCGAGAATTAATATGTGTTCAATATGTTGCTTTTCTCAATTGTTTCACTTTGCTTATTATATTGTCTCTTGCTTTTTCGTTTGTTTGTTTTTGTTTTTTTTAACAGAACACGGTTGAGAATAATAATAAGTTCTACAAAACTAAATATCAGTTCTAAGTTCTTAACTCCTTATGTGTGCTAATATGTTAATATTTACAAGCACACAGTTATTACTGATATTTCAAGTGAGGTCATAAGAAAAAGTTTTTAAATATTTTATGTTTATATATATTATTTATTTGTACGATTGAATTTTTAATTATTTCCCTGTCCTATTTGTAATGTCTATAATTGACACATGGGTGTACTGTAGTATAAAGGCTTTTAAATCCAATACAGTCCAATAATTTTAAATCCATAATTACTGAATAATAATTTTTGAGTTAGAAATCCACCGCATCTGTCTGGCACGGACTGTTTATGTGGCTTCTAGTGCATATTGAATTCGTGTTCATCCATTACGTGCCTCTCATATGTGTCTGTGTGTGTGGATGGCTGGGTGGCTGGGTGGCTGGCTGGCTGGGTGGACGTGTGTGCGCGCGCAGACAGCTGCGGTGTGAGCGGATTACTGTCCACAAGAACCTCTTCGTGTCCTACATCCTGACGGGCGTCGTCTGGATCCTGTACTTTGTCCTGGCGGCTCTGGATGGCGACGTGCTGCTGGCAAATCCCGTGGGTATCAGGCACCGAGGTACTCGTTGAGATAAACGAGTCTCGTCTTCTCGGCAAGAAGTTAGCGAATTAGTGAAACGAGGAGACTTTCTTTCCCTTACTCTTGTCGCCTGCTCTCTCCGTCTTAGTCTGTCCGTGTTTTTTCCCCCTTGGAATCCAGATAATAAAGGTTCCGAGCTAATTTGTCTTCAGGGAGAATTTATTTCCTTTTGACAAAGTAATTAAACTTTTTAAAAAAATTTTGCAAGAACGAATTCATTCTTTCTTTCTGGTTGAAGTGCTTAACGGTCTGCAGGCCTTGTGTCCAGGAGTTTGCTCTCTCCGTCCTTCACTCCGCGCTCGTAATCTGCCTGTCAATGCTCAGTGTTCGGAGAGCAAAGGTCAAGGTGCGACCATGACCTTTGATCAAAGACCAGGAAGACTAGATAGAAATTAAACAGCAGATGCTTGGGTCTTCTCTGACAGCATCTGACAGCCAAGCTTAGCAGGAATCGGATCTGTAGTTTTTGTTTATTTAATTTGGCAAATGTAAATACAGTTTGATAAACACGCGTAATGAATGACCTCAACAAATGTATTTCTGACTAGTAACTGAACTAAACAAAACGATATCTGTTTTTATTGTATAAATTCAAGACACAAATTATTATTGTATCCACCCAGTCCGCTTCTGCCCTTACCTAGTAAGTTACCCTATTTTTGAGATTTGAAAACTTTGACATATTTCTGTGATTTTCTGTATTATTCGTGGAAGAACGACTGATAATTAATTTTTAATGAAGTGTTCTGCAACAGCAGCAGCAAAATACTTATTGTAATTTATTGTCTTCGCCCTACAGCTGTGGTGTCGCATGCTGCACGTGCTGACCCAGTATTGCACGGCCTCCAACTTCGCCTGGATGTTCTGCGAGGGTCTGTACCTCCACGTCATCATGACTCAGACCTTCCGCACGGGAAAGACACTCATCCGAGTTCTCCTCTTTGTCGGTTGGGGTCAGTGACACTTTTCTGTTCCAGAGTTTTCCTTTTTCTTCCCTCACTCAACAATGTCTCCATTTCTTGTCTCATCATACACTCTATGACATTCCATCTTATTTTGAGGATTTTTTTGGATTTAATTATTTTTTTCAATTCCCTTGAATCGCTGTTCTGTATTTTTTGTATTTTAATGGATGGGATGCTTTCTTCTTTTCCCACTTTTGCTAAGATTATATTCATGCAATATTGGAGAGACTGTAAATAACTGTTAGAAATGATAAAGATTTTATTCCATAAAAATTAGAAAGCTTGCACTGTCTCTACTGCCAAAGATTTATCGATACTAGGGAACATTGATCACACAAAAGCAGAGGAGACCTCAACTATAAGCTGTGTTTATTGAGCAATCAATCTTAGCAAAATTTAAGCTTTCTCATCAAGTCTGTTGTATTTTTCCAGGTGAGCAAACTGTTCGCTACCTGTAAATAGTTGATTTGATGAGCGAGATTTCAACTCTGTGAGACAGAAAAAGTGAATGAGTGTGGGGGGAAGGATAGTGGGGAGGGGACGAGCGTCGAGGTGTGTGTTTGTGCCCGTGTGTGTACTTATTTACTACGTGTTATTTACTTTTAAAATCTTATCCTTCTGATACTACTTAAAGCGAATCTCTTCACTGCGTTGTGGCTGTTTACAAAGAAATTTTAGGACATGGTTAAGAATACATTTTATTTTCCTTAGAGTCTCCTCTGTTTAAGACCTTTTTATTTGTTTATTGAATACGTACATACTCCTGTTCTGAGCAAAAAATTATATTAACTGTTCAGCTTCAATAATGAATTTTTCAACCCCGTCCTTTGTACTGTTTTAAAACCAGGAACCACTGACAATCCAGTCTAACCTAGTAATTCGGAGGAACACAAATACAAGAGAAGATAGAGATACAGGGTAACCACATCCCAACACTGGCGTCTCTCAATCACATCAACTAAATTATCTCCCCCTGTTTCCTTTCTTAACTTCCTGCTTGTCTGCCCTTTCTCGCGCCTGTCAGCGCTAAGCGAGAGCACGAGAACAAGAAATCTCGTCCAGCTCCCTGTCTGTTGGTGTGTGGTTGGCCCAGGGTGTGGGTGAGTTTACACAACCCAACGGTGAGAACTGTCCTCCACACAGAAGAGCTCCATTGTATTGTTTGGCGCCAAAGAAGCCGAGAGAAAACCGTCTCTCTAGAGTAATATTTGCGATGGTCATCCGTAGTCGATGGCGGCAAACATGGTCGATCCCACTCCACGAATAACGATGACCAGTAATGTAAAGGATGGAGAGAAAGTGAGATGGCGGTGATGGAGGAGGGGAGAATTAATAGCAATGAGACGCACGACCTCAGACTACTTGTGCAGGCGGACGCCCGAGGAGCTGAGATGATTTACTTGGGAGTCGAGAGATAAGAGGACGACCATAGCTTTGGATTACCTTGCATATTAATCTTCTCTTACGGTTGACCGGAAAACAGAAAAACAGAAACTTCCATTCCGACCTTGATCTTTAACGCTTTTCACTTTATCATTAGGAAGATACCCAGACTCGAGGTTGTCAGCCAGTATCTTTCTATTTTAGGAAAATCTAGAGAAATCCTCAGGTTCTTAATCATCTTATCTCCTCTAGATTGCTAACAGAGGTAGTTGAACATTTCCAAAGTGAATGGTGAGGCTTTATTAAAGGAGATTTAGGGTTAGGAGAGAGATGAGTGTGTTCGGTTTTAAATTGAGATAATGTTGTTGTTGAAATATATTCTCTCACTCTCTCTTTTCTTGTTTATCGTTTATAATACTCAGTTCTTTGTAATGATTTTTTTCCGAAACATAATCTTCTTACGGTGCAAAGTAAGCTTCATGTCATGTCCTAGCTTTGCGATAATCTCCTTCCGTGCATTGCATTCAACGGCATCGATAAATGAAAGACTGATTTCTCAACTGGATAAAGCGAAATAACATAAACGAGATGTAAGGATAAGATCAAGATCGAACTTTTTAGCGTGATGAAGAGAGAAGCAGAGAGAGAGAGAGAAAGCTAAAGGACTTCCTTTTCACATCTTATATTTGGTCTGGGGTCGTAGTTATGAAGAAGAAGCAATGTTACTTCAGGGTTAGCAGGGTTGTGTGGTCCGTACTTCTTCTTCATGGGTATGGTCAGTAGCTTTAGTTTTCCAGAGTTGTATAAACATGGAGGTACAGAGTTACCATTGTTTCATATGGTCCCTGTTAAAGGGATACTAAGGGTTTGTGATAAGGCTCGGGCGACTGTCAAACGTTTCAAAACTATATTTAGTTACAATGACAGAGCACGAGAGCAACACAGGAGAAATAAAGGATTCGTTTCTCACTTAATTACCACTTATTAGCACTATTTCGGTTGCCGATGTTTATAAACATTGAAAAAATCCAGTGAAATCGACCCTTGTGTCCTTCCGCCGAGTAACCACGATAGCTTCCCGAGATGGTCAAGCAGAGGAGTCTTATTGTGACGTCAGTCTCCTTGTGACGTCAGTCTCCTTGTGATGTCAGTCTCTTTATGACGTCACACGCACAAGAAGTGTCTGAGGTCATTGCGAAGATTTGACGTCTTTTTATAGTATGACGCACTTTATTTGCCCCGGACTGGCCCTGTCACATTACAAGTAATCGACTTTACTCATGGAGTCCACATGATGGCCGACACGTGGTCTGGCTCCGAGAATGTCTGTCATTCACGTGATATCGTGTGCCACACCAACAGACAGAAATTATTTCTGCTCCTCAAAGATGTGTTGTTAGGACGGTCGCGTGTGAAGTATCTACTTTGTTGTTTTCGCTGGCGATCCAGTAAGTCCTGTCAATTTTCTCGGAGGATGTACGGAATCAATGTCTGCAATCACTGGACTCATGTTACTCGTTTCCCAAACAAATTTCCTGTTCTCAGACTCAGTTCTCTCCCTCTTCTCTATCTATCTTTACCCACTTTTCCTACGTTTGCTTTAATTTTGTAGTAGTGCTAAAGTATTAAGACATCATTTTAAAACCTAAATAAGTTCATTCTTCAGAACCTAGGTATAAAAATTTGCTTGCACGGAAACTGTAGGGCAATGGTTAAATTTTATCTCACCTGAAATTCGTAACCCTTTCCTTCATCGCCGGTGGTGTGATACAGTCCACGTGGTGAGATGTGAGGTGAGCTGTGAGTAGATGTAAGGGAAAATTTATCATTTTAAAGAAAGTAAACAGGTTGAGGTCCTGTACACCATGCATCCTGCCACACACACACTAGTAGTTCCGAGGAATTGTCCACAGCTTTGTGCTAAAGTCTTAAAAGTGTTGAGTGCAAATCTTGCATCTCGCCAAAAACAATTTCCTTTAAAGAGTTCAATTTTTTTACTGATGTCTAATCTCTAGTTCTTTGAAGTTCCCCGGCGATAAGCTTTGGGTTCTCATTAACCCACGTCACCGTCAGCGGGTTATCTCCTTTAATCTTATCGGTGATGGAACGATGTTGTCCATCAAAAAAAAAAAAAGACAGACACTACATAAAGTCTGTGATATTTTTATCACTTTTTTCAAGGGGTTGCTTTTACCGATGAGAAATCGAGTTCTTTGTTTGTTTCTTTGGTAACTGTATTTAAGTAGGAGTTACCTGAGACAGTACCAAAGATTTAAATGGTTTTTTTTCGTCAAGAGGTTGTTGATCATACCATTCTGCATACATGGTTTCTAAAGTATTTTCCTAGTCCTACATTTGTAAAAAACTATTTCATCAAATTCTCATCTGTCTCCTGACAAGTAAATGCAACATTTGTTGAAGCAATCAAAGAGACTCGATCGAATTTTCTTTTCAAAAGTATCACGAAATGCTTTTTGTTGTTGTGTTTCACTAGAAGGCAGCTGGAGAAAGTTGAGCCTCCCTGCTAAATGGAAGCAATTTTTTTTCCAGTGAACTGATAAGATTAAGGATTTTTGCAATTTAAAATATGTTTGATTGTTCAGTTTAGCATCTCTGGCTGACCTTAACATTAATGTGGCATGAGAAATGAGCTTGTTGCTCTCATAGAACAGATTGGAATCCATTTTTAAGAAGAGCAACACACTAGCTCGTCTGCTGCATGTATTTTGGCAGAAACGAGAAATAAATAAATTGTAATGAATTTTCTAATATTTTTGTCCTTTTCCTTGGGTTTTGTTGTTGTTGTTTATTTGCTTTTAATGTAAATTGAAACTTTACAGCATTTTAAAGTTCATTGATTTATTTATTATAGATGGCTGTTTAAGAAGGTCTTTTCATTACTATCACACTTTCTAATAGTTTGGGTTTCACTTTCAGGTAACCCTCTCATCTTGGCCATCGTGTATGCCTGTGTCCGCGGGCTGTACAGCGCCAATACAACGAGGTAAGAACCCTGAGTCCCCCTCCAATATATTTACTGGCTCACATGCCAAGGAAATAATTAATGTGGACATAAATTTATTTTGATGTGGACTTCTCTTTACATTTTTTCCTAAATGAGCATTTAAAACAAACTTATATTTATAGAGGTTATTGAAAGACTCATTCAGACCTACTGACTGCTTCTCTCTTCACTGACACCTGATACTAAATAGTTGAGCTCATCATTAGCCAGGTAGTTGCATTTCTACTGTATTTACTGTATTACAAGAAATATATGTCTGCATTGTGTGCTTGGCTTCAACTAATTAACTTGCTGATTTCCCTTTCTTTCATAAACAGTACCTGTATATTTTATATTCAGTACATTTTCCAGAGTGCATAAACAGTGCGACTGGAATTATTTGGAAGTTTAAAATTAAAATTTAACATTATATCGATATACCAAACTTTTGCGGACATCTAGTCTAAAGATTAACACAAATAAATCATTAAAGAGATGAATACAGGTAGACTGACAAACAGGAAGAGAGGCAGACAGAAAATTACAGTAAGCTTGAGATACTTGAGTTCTATTACAATGATAATACCAGTCAAACACAGTTCTAGAACCTGAACGATATGTAATAAATAACTACCACCTCTCCATGTATCTATCTTCCTGCTGTTGCTCCTCCTCCTCCTCCTCCTCCTCCTCCTCCTCCCTCCTCCTCCTCCTCCTCCTCCTCCTCCTCCTCCTCCTCCTCCTCCTATTTACGATGTTCTCACTCATTTGCGGTTGCCTGCAGGACCGTGCTGTGTTCAAAGAACAAATTTGCCGAGTGTAAGACCAGGCGACACATTACACCCGACACGTGGTACAATTCCTGCTAAAGGACTCAGGGTCCTGAGACTCACATTCTAATCCTCACAGAAGAGCTTCAGAGGATGCTGCTCACTCTTTGCTTTCGGTCTTTGCATGGAGGAGCTCATGTAAAGCAGTTTTGCTGCCGGCGAATGCCAATGGATATTGCGAGAACCAAATGAGTGGATTTCTGCTTCGATCGCCCGACATTGAGTCGTGTTTTGTAAAAATGGACTTGGGGACACCCGAAATGTCCGAGACACTAAATATTTCTGACAGCCGCTAAACTGTTCAGATTCAATCGATGTGCAAGTCCAGGTATCGTGTTCGTCAAGACGAGGTGTGAGGGGTGACCAGTGCCAGAAATGGTCTGGCTCCTGATTGATGACAAAGCTGATAAACTGTTTTTAGGAATAGAACTAAAAGTAAACAAAAGATTGAATTTTTTTCAGAAATCAGTTCCTGTTACTTGCTCACATACTCCAACATTTTTTTTTATATTTCGAATGCAATATATAAACTATTCTTGTTGATTTAACCACACAAATTCGGACACTCCAGACTACTTTCTTTAAAAGAACAAAAGATTGGCAGACCGCCATCTTATCTCGATGGTATACTTTAAGCCTCTCCTGGCAACAATGAAGTGGGGAAGATGATCTGTTACCAACCGTTTGCCAGATCCTCTCGTTGCCTGTAGTCTCAGCTGCCACCCAGTGTTCCCTCAGTATAGGGGGCTCCACCAAACCTTCGCTAACTCCGAGAAGCAGCATCGGAGCACGTGTAGCACCGCAGGGCCCGCCGCCAGACGCTTCGACATCGTAAATAACAGCTGACGCTGCCTGTTGCCTCCCCTTGCTCGATGGTGGCGCCCTGTCATCCGCAAGCCAGGACCGCCGCTGTCCAATTTGTTTCGCGTGGCGTCAACTTTAAAGGGCATGTCACAACTCCCACCGCCCGTCCATCTTTGAAAATTAGACTAAAGTTTTCTTACCAAGAGAAACTCATTACTGAACTCTCGTGAGGACCATCTACCCCCTTCACCTCCCCCTCCTTTCGTTTCAGTCGTTTGCTCTGTCATCATCAAAGAGCCAAACCATTCACAGACCATCCAGCATCGCACATAGCTAGCTTTAAACACTTGTAGCCTCTAAATCTGTTTAGATAATCAGCTTCATGGAAACACAGTGCACAACACAATTTTAGAAGTTTTTTTATTAAAAAAAAACCAAAACTGTTTTAAATAAGATAAAATTGCTGAAGCCAGACTTTCATTCCCGTCAGCATCTTTTTTGTATGCGCTTGTGCAAAGCTTCTAAATGCCATCCAAACGATTTTTGAATTTTTTTTTTAATTTGCTTCTGTGGAAAATTTTTAGAAACATCGTGTGCAACTAGCCTCTAGATTAAATGCGTCTTTCTCAAAATGAAACGGATTTTTATATTGAACTTAAATTATATTAAAACAAGGCAAGTCTGACTGTTATTATCGCTATTTGAAGATGTTGAATGTTATTTCAAATTTCTTGTTTCTGTTGTTGTTTTGGTCTTTTTTAGCTTTTTTCTTCTTTTAAAGTGTAAAAGCATGTATACTTGTATACTTTGTGGTCCATTCTTTTGATTCTAATGTCTTTGGATACATCAGCATCAATGCTCGAGGTTTTTTCTTGTGTGATTAAGTAACTCAATTGAATCCACCCAATCATACTGAGGTCCACTAATATGTAGGATTCTCACAACTTTTACGAGTTCTTTCAAGATTAGGTCTCAGGCTTTTGGGTGAGGATAAGCAGGATCGTGAGGAATAATACAGTCTGAGTGGAGTTCACAGTTTGGCAATATTCAGTGCACACACTAATGCAATATTCACTCCCCTTTGCTAATGGAGCTCTCTGGCGTGTATGAGAAATCTTGGCTGTCTTCACCAATAGACCATTTTTGCATCTGTCTCTTCAAGGAATAAGCAGTATTTTGTCCTGCATTTTGCAGTTTCCTTTGTCGTCGACATCGCTTTTCAGTTGAGACTTCTGTGGCAGCTGCTTTATTCTTCCTTCTCTGCCTTTTCACTCTCCGCATTGATAATAATGATAAGGACTTTGGTCTTTCAGATTCGCAAACTAACTGAATTATTTTCTAGTCTAGGATTTCTGCGGATTTTGTCTTTTAGTGTTGATTCTTTCTTCGTGGCCTTTCTTTCGTTCTCTTTTTTCAGATTCATTCCTTTCTTCCCGTTTTCTCCTTATTTTTCACCTACCTCATCCACTCAGCCGTTCACGGAACCGCTCAGCAATTTAAATTTTTATAATATTCGTGTATCGAATTGCTCGGTGAACAATTCATATAAGCTTTTATTAGTTTATCCATTGGTATCTGTTTTGTTCAAATTTGATGATATCATTCTATTTCTACAGATAAAAATTGAGAAAAGTTGGTCGAACATTCACGTGCTAGCTCGCCCTGCGTGCAACCACCATTCTTTTTAAACATCACAGTTTCAATTTTTAAAATCGTTTTAATACAACCCAGTGGGTCGTTCACCTTTGCAGTGTGTGCCAATCAATCTATTGTCATTCTTTGTCATGCTACATGAAAGATCATTCCATAAAATGTCTACAATTTTTCTGTCTCCTTTTCACTACTCAATCGCTGGGTTCTTCACATCATTTTATTAAGAGGGAAGAGTAAGATTTGTTTTCGAGATAACACACACAAAATTCAACCGTTGAATTAAGATATTTACATGTCAGCGTAGTAAAATTCCGAAAATCCGTTTTTCTCCCATTTCTCCACATGGACTATTTTAAGGCGGCTGCAGCTCGATGTGGAGGTGGGAGGCACTGACGGCGTCATGGAGGTTGGCGCAGGGGCACAGAATGCACTTTGTCAAGATGAATCATTGCTGCCTTTCACATCCTTGCAGTGCAGCCTTGCTAATCTGCTGTGGACAGGACTGCCTGCTCATCACAGTCCTCCCCCTCCTCCTGTCTTGCATCTTCCTCAGGTTTAATCAGGTCTTAAAGGAGATGTACGGGAGGTGAGCAGGTTGCCATGCAAATGCGGTGCTTGCCCTCGAGAATCTTGCCTCGTGCAGAACAAGCTTTGCAGGAGACATGGGAAGTGTTTTAAATGTTCGATTCTTCAGATTCTGCGTGCTGAAAATGTTGCTAAGCAAATATTAGTGTGCTTCTTCTACTTGACAGTTTCGCCTTCTTGAATGTTGAAATCGACTGGATGACATAAAAGTTCGAACAAAATGACCTCCATCAAGAGGAGGGATATGTTTGGCTCTCTTATAGCCGATAATGTTGAAACTCAATCTCTGAAACTAAATCAGTCCATAATCTGTGTATTGAGCAACACATACAAAGTTAAATTTAAAATAAAATCCTGTCTAAATTTGTTGGCCCTCGTCTTAAATATGTTGAAAGTAAAATTTGTTTCTAATCTTTGGGACCAGATGGCGAAGTCCTGTGAAGCATATTACAAAGTATTTCCCAGCCTCTGACCGCGTGTGTCGTCTGGTCTCCCACTCAGTCATTGACCAGACTCTTGGGTCCCAGCTTTTTCTTTGCTGGGTTCTCCATATCAGTCACTTTCATCGGCCTCCACTCATCACTCATCCTGTTCCTTTCATCGTTCTTCGCTTAGCTTTCATTTCATTTCCTTGCCGGTCTTTGTTCCTCTCCGTCCTTGTCCTTTTTTCCATTATCATTATTAGACAACTCTCTATCTCTTTCTGGGTTCCTCCCATATTTTCTGCGAGTACATTCGGTTGTTTCAGTCCACAAACTCAATCATCTGGTCTATCATTACTTTCAAATATCTTGTAATGTAGGCTTTGAACAGTAATGCCCTTCTCGAAACTCGTATCATCTGATCTTGACAGTTTTGTGGCCATGGACGAGTTAAAGTTAACATTATCAGCTCCTGAGAGCTGCAAGGATGGAAACACATTAATCTCTGTGTACAAGTCCCTTCAAGGGCCAGGTTGGTGCTCAGAGATGTAAACCTAGGCACCTAGACAGACCTGGCAATTATCTTCGTGAAAGATGACTTTTCTTAATTTTATTAGTCACGTGTAATAAGATCTGTCGGATTATATATCTTCTTTATCTCTCCGCATGATGGCAACATCTCTCTCTTCGTCTGTAAAACTGTAACCACACCCTATCTCGCGACAAACATAAAAAGACACTTTTGTAAAAACGGGGTTGCTTTGACATTTGCGTATTTCTCTTGAACATTCTTTCTCGAGAAGAACTTAAATAAGTTTTTATAAAATGGATTAACGTGGTGATGCCAGACATTGTACTTAGCTTTTAGTTTTTCATCAAACTGTTTTTGATGAGCACGATTGCTTTTGATCGCCATTTTAGTACTCTTTGTCACAAAGGTATCATTGTTAAGAATCGTGTTAAGGATCTGGACTAAATGACATAAACTTTCTTTATTTTTGCATATATCCGTTTAATAACATTTTAGTTACTTTAAAAATTGCCAGTTTTACTTTAAAGGGATACTCAAGGCTTGTGATAAGGCTCTGGCGACGGTCAAACGTTTCAAAACTATATTTAGTTACAATTACAGAGCACGAGAGCAATACAGGAGAAATAAAGGATTGGTTTCTCGCTTAATTACCACTTATTAGCACTATGTCCGTTGCCGATGTTTATAAACATTGAAAAAATCCAGTGAAATCGACCTTTGTGTCCTTCCGCCGAGTAACCACGATAGCTTCCAGAGATGGTCAAGCAGAGGAGTTTTCTTGTGACGTCAGTCTCATTATGACGTCAGTCTTCTTATGACGTCACACGCACACGAAGTGTGTGAGGTCATTGCGAAGATTTGACGTCATTTTATTCGTATGACGCACTCTGTGTGTAAGGCTTGTCAGGCTCTGTCTGTCAGAAACTGATGAAAAGACAATTTTGAATCTTTTCCATCTTTTCGTGGCAATCGGGTGCAGCACATTCTCGAGGCATGGTTGTCACCATGGAAACCACACGTCATAGGGTCACGTGACGGAGAACGAGACTTCGTGGAAGCAAAAAAAGAGTCCCGTGTCATTTCTCTTATTAAACACAACATAAATATAGATAAAATGTATGATCAAGTTTGCCAAAGTTTTATGTCACCTTCATGTAAGAAAAGAAGCTTGCCAGACATGGTTTGTCCATATTTGCGGGGTTAAGATGACCTCAAGCAGACACCGATATGGTTTTGGTAAAAAGAGTTCTGTTTGGCCAGACGATTTATGAACTAAATGAAACTGAGGTGACTTTCATATGGTTTTTTTTTTTCTTTTTTTTAAACCATAGACCATAGTGTTCTCAAATACTTCGTTTTATTGCATCTGTGTGTGTGTGTGCATTTTTATGATACTTCAAAATGGCATAAAAAGCACGCGCATGATGAAAGCTGCAGTTCTAAAGTGGTGCCACGAACTCTGGAGTAAAAAGAGCCATTCAGGATTTTCCAATATCCTACAATCTGTTTGCTAAGAGCTCTACACATGGACAGCAAGCTGAGAGGAGGGCTGTCGTCACCAGCGAGGGCGAGGTCAGACCACGTGACCCGCTGCTGTCGGTCCCCATCCCCTCCCTGTCCCACCCCCCCCCCCAGGCATCCAGGAACCGTTTCTGCGGGGGCGAGCGGCACGTCTCTTGATGTACCCGGTGATATCCACCCTGCCGTATCTGGCTGATTCCATTCTGTCACAGACAGACAGCCTCGTTGTCGCGACGAACAGCACGAAGTACACGCACCTCCATCCTCACAACGGTCTCTGTATCCTCCACTCACATTAAGCCTGTCATTTCTGAAATCCAATATTTCTGCCACACAACCGCTAACTTTTCATCTCCTCAAAGATTACTCCTTTCACAAATCGGGAATGTGAGCGCACTAAAATTGCTGGCACCGAAAAGTTCCCTTATCTTCCTCGTGGGGGAACATGTTCCCTGTGTTTTGCTTTATTTTCTGAAGAGGCTGGCTGAGGGAGGACACAAATATAGCATTTGGCAGATTTGACTGACCGGATGCTTGATCAATATAGAGTATTTTTTTTAATCAGTCTGTGAGTTCAAAGTTCAATACATGACATCTGTGTGTGAACTCATTTGAATAAATGGCACAAAGGTCAGCACGTGCCCGCCGGGATTGCAGACAACACAAGTGTTAATACATCTTTTAACCCTCCTTGCTTCCATCCCCTCTCGTTCACCGACTGTCTGTCACTTGTGTCCACTCACTCACTTGATGGACAGCTCATTGGTGTAGACTAGGAGGAGACGCTCGTGTCTTTAGTGCCCGGTTCAATTCCCTACCTGTCTGTGTTTTATCAGATTAAAGAGTTCGGCCGTTTCTCTTCAGACAATCTGTTCGCCTGTCTTCTGTAGTGAGCCCGTCGTTCACTACCTCCCGGCTCTCCCTCCATCAACTGTCTGAGAAAAATTGTGTCTTATCTCAAGTGCATGAGGCTTAGTCGTTCAACACGACAAGTTGATATAAAATCGAATACAACCAATCAACATCATCGTAAAAGCTCGCTTCATCCTCTTACTAAGACTTACTAAGATTATGAATCCGCAGCCAGACAATCTTCCTTTGGAAATGACAAACTGAATGACTCCACTGAAAAAGCCAGAGGTTCACATCCTTAACAGATGTGCCCCACATTTCCTGCCAACGACTGCCACTGACACTTCTGTCTCAAACTCCTGCAGTCGTCGGTGTCTGAATGATGCTGGAACTTTGTTTTGTCTTTGTCTTCACAAGACACCCGGCGAGTGAAGGGTGCTGACCTGTTCTGTGAGTGTCACCTGGTATCGGCAGTAACAATGCAAAGTAACGGAAGGAACACTTTCTTTCTATCGGTTGTTTGTCCATTCCTACCCATCCACCCCCTTTTTGTTTCTTTTGGATGATCAACCTACCCCACCCCAACCATAGACATGAGCAATTCTCGACACCTGCTTGAAACCTCGCTCATGAACCACTGGAGATGTGAGAAAAGGGTCGGGAAGGATAGTCCTAGTTGAAAATTAGCAAGAACTACATCTTTAATAGATATATAGATATAAATAAACAATTTCAGTCGTCAACTATTAACTGTATACACCACCAGCTTTGTCGCCCCGTCAAGAGCCGTTAAAGCCAGAGATGTTTGAATTTCAACAGACTTGTCGTAGACATGAAAGGTGGTAAGTCTGTACATCTGTAGACAAACATCCCCCCATGGCCTGCATGTGAAGCAAGACACAGACATTAGTGGTCCAAGAAAAGTGGGGAGGAAGGGAGAAGTAAATGCGTCAACAACGAAATGAATTTCGTCGGCGGACATGCTACTTCCGGTCCCGTCTGGTGCCGTGATTGGCGCGGACATTGCGTCGGCACAAAACGCTCGATTACCTCGCCTCTTACATCGATTATCGGCCTCGAAATACAAAGCTTCCATAGCGGCCAGAAATCAAAGACGGTTTATGTGTAATCAGTCCTCGATGGCGGGACTATCAAAGGCAGGTAGCACGTGCAACAGAAGGTTCTTCCGCTGTCCTTGGAGTGCTGAGAGTTTAGCCCGTCTTTCGCGGCCTGGACTGAGTCCTGTGGGCAACTTCAAGCCTCTTTAATCTTCTAAAGTGCAAGGCATTCTATTTTCTGGAGATTAGAGAAAATATCCAGGTCTGTTATCGGTTCAGAGTATCCGTCGCTGGACTGTTGTAACCAAAAATAATCTCATGGCATCATGTCTCATCAGTCCTTAAAGTATTTCCTTCTGCCTCTAAAAATTCTTTACTTTTTCATGAGCTCACAAAAAAGAGGGATTTAAAAGGCAAGAGGATCATCACTATACAGAAAACATTTTATTTTTGTATTTGTTTTAAGTACAAAACTTGAAAGAGATGAAAATAAATTAACGCCTGAAGCGAGCTGTAATCATAAGGGTGCCAACCGCTCATACATTTGTTTTGAAAAACATTAAAATAAAATATTATCAACCAGCTCTGCTAAAACAAGAATGAGAGGAAGGATTAGATAATCGTCTCTGTGGAATGAAATACTTCATTGCCACAGGCAACTTTATTTCCAAGCATCACGATCTGAAAACAAAACCAAAATAAGCTGTAATAGCTCCAACGCTCCATCTGTAAACAAAACAACCAATAACAAACTCAGGATAATGAAATAGAGCACTGTGTGCTTCCAAAAATATCTAAATTAATCTACATTTTTTTTTTATTTGAAAGTCGTGGATGGTCTAATGAGGATGGAGCAATCTCAGCTGATGTTTCTTGTCACCGAAATTCTCAGTCCTCGTGAAGTCTCACAAAGACAAGTGCGTCGCCCTGCGTTTACTTCATCAGAGTAGAGGGTCTTCATTTTTTTAACAGCCTTGATACTTGACACAAATCTTTCTCTCTCTGCCTGAAGCCACCATTGTCGTAAACTCAATTTTGTTACAGCTGCTGGGTGAATATCGACTCTCTCCAGTGGATTGTGTTCGGCCCCGTCATAGCCTCCATCGTGGTGAGTTGATTTTATTTTGTTACTGATCTTTTCTGAGGTATCCTTGCTGCACGATACACTATTAAACGATTTTACAAACATACATACATGCATACATACGTACACACATACATAGAGATAAACACACCCTTAAAGAACATATCACTCTGTTGATTTATCATGTGTCGTCTGCTAGAGTTCAGCAGTTTGCTTGTAGGCCACCCGCCACGAAATTGTTACTGTACACCTTCTTGTGTCTGATGAAACAACCAACAAAATATATGTTCGTGAAATGTCTGCAGGTCAATGTTCTTATTTTGATCAATCTTGTGCGTCTTCTGGTCACGAAGCTTCGCATGGTGCCGGATGCTCCGCAAAGCAGGTGAGAATTCGTGACAGTCACAATCGCCACGTCACATTATGGCTGTCTGCTGATTCTGTTTTCTATTTACCGGAACTCATTAATTATTTAGAAAAAGAATACACAAGAATACAGATCTTGTTTAGATCGTTTGGACAAAGTCAATAAAATTGTAATAGAGAGTTGCAAGGTTTTCTACGGTAAGCACAGCGTGAGGCAAAGGGTCAGAGTTCAGACATGTTGATACGTGGCAGTAGCTGTAAGGATTGTAGAGAAATAGTTTATTGACTCACAGCATCCAAACCCATCCACTCACAGCATCCAGACTCATCCACTCACAGCATCCAGACTCATCCACTCACAGCATCCAGACTCATCCACTCACACCATCCAGACTCATCCACTCACTAAAACGCCGCAGCAAGCTCCACCCGACCTAAAGTTCATCAGTCTTCTGAACTTACGACCAATGTCTGGCTTCGTCGACGTGGTCGTCGTCGTAGCTGCTGACGTCTTCGTCAACATTCAGGCTCTCGTCTTCGTTGCAGAAAGGCGGTTCGAGCCACGTTGATCCTGGTGCCGTTGTTCGGCATGCAGTACCTCATCTTCCCCATCAAGCCTGCAGAGGACCACCCGCTCCACGGCCCCTACCACTACCTCGTGGCCTGCTTCATCTCGCTGCAAGTACGTTAGCCAACCCAGTTTCTAGTTTGTCCCCAACCTCACTCCCACCCCTTTGACAACACAACACACCCGGCATCAGCACCCACCCCACTAAAGACTTGGAGCAAACATTTTTTCATGAAAAAAGAAAGGTAGATGGCTCTTACCTGCTGAACAATCTACCCCACATGTAGTGACTTTGCATTCATTTACAAACCAGCATTAAAATTGTTTATTTTTAAACATCATTGGTAACCATTTATTCGCACAATATTTGACTGAAAACCTGAATGTTTCCCAATTTTTATTGTAGCAATATTTGTCTGTTTCTGGGTTTAATTTAGTAGCTTACCTATATACAGTAACACGATATTTGTGTCTACTAAACCTCACAGAACTACTTTCGAGCGTGCCCAAAGTACTCAATCTTCTCAGGCAGTGATTAGGGCTGCAAGCTGGACCAGACTTGGATTCGTCAGTCCGAGTCGGAAGGAAAGTTGTTTGAAGGAAAAGACATTAAAGCGACGGAATCGTTTAGGTGCGTGCGGTCTGTCCGAGTCACGCTGCCCCCGAGGCTGGTGACCGCCTTTGACCTCCTCCCCCTTCCCCACCACCATGGATCTGAGATATACATAAAAAAATAAGATATGCCCCCATCCTACCCTGGGTGCCCCCGGGTCGTGGAGACCTGTTCAAATGAATTGCAGGCGACGCAAGTCTTTCGCAATGATCTTCATCAGAGCCGAAAACACGGCGTCTGCTTGTCACAACCGTTTGTGGCGGAGGCGGGGGAGAAAAGGGAAAAAAAGAACTGTTGTTATGCAAATTGCTGATAATGGATGTTCCGTAATTTTACGCTTGTTGGAAGGAGTTATTTTCCTTTTTTTTTTTTCTTTCTTTTTTTCTTTCTTTTCCCAGTAATACAGCTAGTACAGCTTTCCCTGACCCGCGTTTTCTGTCTGCTTCGATTGTATTTATTCTCCGATGACAAAAACTCTGTTCCTCACCCACTTCTTTATGCATCTCTCGGTTGTTTACTCGTGAACATTTAGATGAACACAAACTTCACAAACTGCACTCACATTCTCTCACATCCCTCTCACCACTCAATCCACCCAGCCTCTCACCCACACACACTCATTCACACATACACACAAAACCGCTGCACACGTGTTTGTACAAGGTGCAGTTTTTTCTTCAACTTATTTTCTTTGCAAATAATCTTCGCCCTTCGATAATTGATAATATCGAGACTTGGTGTACGAACAGTGGTGCAGGTGTATGGTCACCTTGTTTTCTATCCTTTTAGAATTAATTATTCAGTCCTAGAATAATTCATAAAGTACTGGAATAATTCATTTTTTCGTTTTTTTTTTTACTTTGTTGATATTTACTTCAAAATATATAACTTAAAGTATTTTTATTTTAATTTTACTCCATTCTCCTGGGACACCGTGTGTTCCCTGAATGAGAAAACTAAGTGTTCTACTTATTCGTCAACTCCCAGCAGATGTTGAATAATTCAACTGTTACAAGCTCGATCCCTTTTATCTTGTATAAGGTTACAAGTGTGCGATGTGTATCTCTCGCGAGGAAACTCGTTCACCACTCAACGTACTCCACCACCACCACCACTACCATCACCACCACTACCACCACCACCACCCAATCTCATGAAATCTGAGGAGGCCCTGCACCAACAGTCTCGAGGCACGTGTCACAGAGAACAGATAACAGCAGGCTTTCATCCAAGCCATCGAGACCAACTTTGTCGTTAACCTTAACGTCTGTCGAGTCCCGCTGGCTCCGCAGCAAACAGTCGGCCTGTGTTACTGGCGGATAAATACCTGACCCTTGACCTCACGAGCCTCTGCGACAGCACTGAGTGTTGATGTCGAGTCGTTTGTGGGCGACGTGTGAGTAAACGTGAGAACAGAAATGTCGAGGTGGGGGTGACAGGATGAGGGGTCGTGATCTCTCCCTGGGCCGTGTTGTTGAAAGTGCAAGGATATCAGGTGAACTTTGACGACTACCATCAGCAACTTGCATCAATGGCAGACCGGTTTGCTCCACCGGCAATAAACTGTCTGCAGGAAAGAAAATGATATCTTGAACTGCAGACATGGCCAAAGTTTTCAGGTTGGTGCCATGGCCTGGCTGGTGGCTAGAAGAAGGAGGGTTTGGGGACTGGAGGGAAGCAGAACCTGATTAGGTTACGAGCGTGTACACATTGAACTGTTCTTCTATAATGAGAGAGAGCTATGCTCTCTTAGTTTCCTTACATATCTTTTCGAGAAATGTAGTCTGTTATTTTATTTAAAATTGTTTGCTATTATAGTTGTCAGCATAAAAAAAACTGAATAATTTTTTTTATTCCTTCAGGGAGCTCTGGTGTCTATCATGTACTGCTTTTGCAACGGTGAGGTGAGTGAATACAGCCGACAAAAAATTTCTTGTTCTTGTTAATCGAATTTTAGTTTAAATATATGTAAGTTGAGCGGTAAAAACTCTCAAAATACTTTGAAGGTGTTTGTCAATTATGTGATCGATAAAAATGATCGAAATGGCCGGTGTGCATTGATTGGCCTCCGCCCTAAGTGCATTCAGTGGGTTAGTCCCACATCCAACGCCATTTTGTTTGTCTCGTTCCTACTGTTGTTGTTGTTGTGTTCAGGTGACGTCACTGCTGAGGCGGAAGTGGCACCAACATCGCCTGATGAGTGGTCAAGTGAGGAAAAACACGGCGCTGACGTCATCGACGTACACCGAAGGCTACTCAGTCGTCAACACCTCCATGAGGGATCTGTCCGGGCAACGGCAGAAGGTCGCCTCTGACCACAACAAGACTCTGGTACGATGACAGGCGTGTCTGGGTGTCCACGTGAGTGAACGGAAGTCACTGTGACAGCGAGTCACGTGACTTTGATCCGATGCCATTGATAATTTTGTTGGAGTTAATGATAAGTCAGTACACTAGGTATAGTGTAGATAGCGTGTGTTAGGTATATAAGACGAAATTTCTGAGCACAGTGACTCAACTAACTCACAAACTCACTTGTACCGTGCGTGTCCTGATCATGAGCATCACGTGCATAAATATGTCAACAGGAATTACTTGCTGCTTTTCTCCATAAAAATGCGCGATGTATATCTGTATGAAATGTCTGAGTGTACACATTGTCCACCTGTCACTTGTAGGTGCTTGTTGATATGACAGTGCCCGTGTTTGTGTGTCTGTGTGTGACTGTGTTTCTATCTCTGTGTATGCATTTGTATATGTAAGTGTGATTTATTAATAAATAATTTCACAACACTTTACACTAACTGACACGATTATATATATATTTTTAGATACCGGTAGTTGTAAAGAGCATTGTAAATACGGTAAATCTATTAAAAAATGAAATATCGTTTCAAAAATTGCTTGTATAGGATATCCATTTTGAACATTTTTTTTAAAGAAAAGAATCAAGTAAGAGTTATGTTTAAATTCGTACGATGAACTTGTGAACGGTTGGGAAAGAGAAGGTGAAGGCTTTCCTCTTGAAGACAACATTGTGAAACCCTATAAGAATTAACTCCAAACTATTCGGTAAAACGAAATAATAATGATTCCCAACCTCTGGTAACCCTAGAACCAGTGAACTATACGTGGTTCACTGTGTCAAGGGGACGGAAAAAAAATCAAGTAGGCAAAGGCTAACACCAGCCTCGAGTTGGTAACTACTTGGAAGTCGAGCACACGATTACATGGTATGTTGTTGTGTCGCCTTTTTTAAACTGTTTCGGATAATGAAAAAAAACCAGGCTGTTTCATCGTCTGCTCTTTTTTTTTTTTGTGATGCAGCAGCGGATGGGTCTGAGGGCAGAAGCGCAGGCCCGCAAGCTGCATTCATTAGAGAGCTTTGTGCTTGCAGGACGCCGCCGAAATGAAGCCGCTCAAACAGGAGGCCGTGGAGGTCACGTGACCAGATGATGGCGCTGGCAGTCTCTGTCCATCGACACGCTAATTCTCCATCAGCAGCCAGCACGATGACATCATCTACAGTCCGCGGCCAGGGTGTCGTGGTTCCCTGTCACGTGGTGCATGCGCCACGCTAGTCAATACTCTCTTCTTCTCTTTTATTTTGTTTTTTTTTTTAACTGTGCTACATGCCTAATTGCTGGTCCGTCTTCACCCTCTTATTTGTAAAAAAAATTCTCTTTCAAGCCTTCCCTAGCCTCTTGAGGATGGAATGAAGCCATTTCTTCTTAGAAACAAATGTTTAGACATGGACAGTCGTACACATTTCACTTGCACGAACTGTTTAAAGCTTTGTTTATGTAGAGAGACATAGATGTTCAAACTTTCGTTGATATTTTCAAGTGTAAGAAAGTTTCTAGACAGACGCGTGTCTATTGGGCTCTGACATGTAAGAAAGTTGTATTGTATACATAGAAGGGAAATAGGTGAGCCTTTCCAACTTTTTTCCAAACCACAACAGCAGGAGCTATGTCTAGGTACAGGTCTGTGAACACTTGCTCACAGAGATAGATAGATATCCTAATTATAATACTATTGTTGCTTATATGTTATCCATTATTTCAAGTTAACTCCCTGTGTATATATTGTCGCCATTGAAGCCCCCATTCCACAGAACACACACTTCTGTCTGCCTGAGCGGTCCGGTGGCGCAACGGTTAGCGCCTGTCACCAATGCAGTGAAGGTTGGCTGCCCTGAGTTCAGTTCTCGTCTCGGGCACGCTGATCTTTCTCTGCACGTGGCATCTGTTTACATGGCTGGCTGCTTGCCGTGATATAGCCTTAGTTGCTGACACGGCGTAAAACACCAATTCCCCCCCCCTCTGTCTGCCTGACCCGGACAAGGACCAGTAATCGCTACAGTGGGAGGGTGGAGTATCCAGCACACTGAGCACAGCTCACTCAAGACACTACATTATATTTGCTATATCCCACCCTTCCCCCGCCTTCTGTTCCTATCACTGCCCCTAATTTTGCATTACAATGAAGCAAGAAGAGTTCTAAGGCCATGAACCCCTACCTTGGGAACCTGGACAACCAGCGACTGTGAAGACATGTCACGTGGAAGAATGGTTTTCACGGCTTGCGGCTGATTTTTTTTATTGATGATTGTCACTTCGTTAGTGTCATCTGTGGGCTGAACATTTACTGAATAGTAAATCACTCAATAATAAGACAACGTGAGGTTTTCTTGGATTTTTTTTTTTTTTTTTTTTTTTTTTTTGAAGGGAGGGGAGAGGGGTTGGGGGGAATCGTAGAATTCCTACGAATTAGAATTCCCTTGACACATCGTTTTACATCCATTCTCTGTTGGACAGTTTGCTCTCCCCTTTGTGTTTATCGTCCAGTCGATCTGTGTCCATTCTCTCTCTCTCCTCTCCCCCAGTTGTTCTTATGTTGCTGCTAATCAATGAAAATGTTCATAAATGACACAAAATAAAATGTATGATACCAAAGAGAATCACTTCGTGAAAAAGTGTTTATAACTGTTAGCCCAAAGATTAACTGTTATTTTGAAGTATTATTATGGTCACCATATTTTATTCTCGATTGCTTTCATTCTGTACAAAATTAATAATTCATTTGATGGGAAATTAACGTACTTTGTTTCTAAAGAACCAGAAGGTTGTGGTGTGTTTTGAATGAAAACGAAAGAGAAACTGCTCTTCTATATGCATATAAAGTCATACAGTCGGGTTTTTCCCTTACAAGAACTGTGAGAAAGATATTAAAATAAAATCAGATTTATTCCTTACAAATTTGATCATTAAGAATTCTTTTAATAATCTATATTTCCTGTATTATTTTGCCTCGCTGACATGGTACTAAATTACCTAAACAGCTACCTACCTGTGAGAGGTAAATAATAAGATTAAAGGTTACAGGTGTTTAAACTTATATTCGAGACACTTCTGTGGTTCTATGACAAGGGTGGGCAAAGTACTGCCCGATGATGTCTTTGGACTGGCCTGTCTGCCAAAATGTGGTACCACTTGTTTTCTTTTTTTTTTTTAATTCAATCTAGGTTAATTTGACTAAAATTTAAGATCACAAATAACACGACTGACATGTCTGATGGAGTCATCAGAGAGCATCGGGGCGGCTGCCTTCAAAGGAAAGGATTGTTTTGAAGTTCTACTGTGAGCGAATTCAAACAGCTTCACTTTTTAATAAATTTTTAATATGTACTCCTTTGTTGTCCATTCCATTATAAGTAGGTTTGTTGTGTAGTCACCTGACCTGGGTTTTGGGTGTTTTACCAACCGGTCGCATGGCTTAGAATTTTGACACCGGTCCGCAAAAAGAAGACTTTGCCCATCCCTGGTGTAAGAAGTCCAAATGAAATACATCTCGATATTAAATTCATCCTGTCAGGCGGAGCAAATCAATCGTCTTGTAGTTTTGTCCAGTATCTCGGTTTGTATGTCCGATCAAGGCTGTAGTGGTGGTGGTGTTTGCCATGTTCGTATCTCACCCCGGTGGGTGAAACGTATTCACCATTCTTGCTGTTGCCAGATGTTATGATTACTGTTGTGATTAATGTGTCCATTTTAACTCACCTTTTTCTTGATTTCACAATACACCACTCGTCCTTGTTATAATTATATACGTGAAAATCAATTCATCAGTTCGATTTAACACATTTGCCCGCCATTGTGTACTACTGCTAACTCTTGCCACCACCATGGGACGATTAATACAAGTGGTGAAGACTGTGTCGAGACAATAAGCTTTGTGTACTCCAAGTTATCCGGGTTCCTTTCAATTAATTAACTCTGTTCTTTGAACAAGACTCCATTTGTTGTTGTCTACTCGGTCGCCGTAGAAGTGTTATGTCGGTATTCTTTGTTGGAACTAGGATTGTTTGTTAAACAGAAAATTTCCTCTTTCACACAACGGCGAGCTTGCAGAATTATGTTTCATTCCAACAGCATTGTGCCACCGGAAGCCAGAAAAAAATTTATTTGATGACAAACGAGCACTGCACGAGACTTCATCTCTTTTGACTGTTTTCATCTTATCACCCTCCTTCCCCCTGTTTCCAATACTTACCGATCTTTTTGTCCCAGTTCTCTTCTGTTTTTGACATATTGTCGCCCTAGTTAAGTCAATATTTGTTATTTATTATCTGTGATCATACTTGCATTTTGTGAAACATTAAAAAGTGTTTCCGCACTTTCTTGTGTTAGGCTTGTGGATTTTTAACACCCAACTCTCCACTCGCTTTCTTTATTTTGTTATTGGTGTTGATCTTCTAATTTGTGTAATTATTAGTGAACTAATTGTCATCTTGCAGTCAGTCTGGGGTCCCTATATTCTTAAAGTTAATATGTAGACCTATTGTAAAATCACGTGCAAAAATATGGCAAATGCACAAACGCACACGCACGTAAAATGCAAACGCATGCATGCACGTGTATAAATATATAATCGTTAACAAAGAACTGTACATCAGTCACTGTTTTCGTTGACCAAGATTCCACAAAGAAACTCAGACCACGTGGTCAATTGTTGTGAAAGAGAGAGAAAAACTCCCTCTTCAAACCTTTGAGTTCATCGAGATGTTCAACAACCAGTATCTCTACCTCTCTTTTCTTTAAGCTATTCACAGAAAGAGTCCAGTTCTTGTGAAATATAAGAGGCTCTTAATCCAAAGCAACCACTGGGGTGAGACGTGACCTCCGACCCTCATCGTTACTAGACAAGAAGCCAGGGTAACACGCAAAGAAAGTCGCCCGGAGCTTGATGATGGCTAACCTCTAACACTTAGCTAACATATACCAACAGTTGATGAACAGTTTTAGCTGAAGGCTTCCCGACAGCCCTCGAGCTGAAGCCAAGGGACGCTGCCAGCACTCGGCGCACAAACCAGCTGCTACACATGCTTGGAGCAGTGATTAGCGGTGTTCTGATGTCGACATTTTTTTTATCCGCCTGTCAGAGAAACGTGTCGCCATTAGTGGAGACGACAACCACACGAGTCGCTTGGAGAGCTCACGTGCAGTCAAGTGCTGCAAAAACTGCAGCAGAAGCCAGGGGCTCCTCCGACCTCTTATGTCTTCTTTCTGTTATCGCGAATCAACCTCATCAACCGCCAGTTCTGCGCATTGCCTTCTTCTTAAATTCGATTTGGTCCTCCTTTGAACTGATTTAGTGGGCTTGTGTCTGGAAATTGTTGTTTGCTTGTACAGTTGCGTGATACAGAGCAGATGCATGTGTGGATGTGCGATTGTGTATGCACGGGAGAGATGGAATTGTTGGTCTGTGTATATGTTTGTGTGTACACGTGCGTGTATGACATGTGTGTCGGTGTGTGTGTGTGAGTGCATATGTCAGGGGGAGATTCGTCACTTCTGTCCAAGCCCATTGCCCTATGGAAGAGGGGACGACAAATGATATGACAATATTACAATTTAATCTATCAATATACACCGAAGCAATATGATATATGAATATATATATATAAGCAACCTACATATTGACCAAATATTAAGTCATGTTACGCCAACATTTCTAACTTTCAGAACATTAAAAAAGATATAATAACAAGGACTTGACTATAATTTCATCTACTAATGACAGCAAGATATTACCCTTAAATAAATCAGGCAAAGTATCGAGTTTCATATGAATGTATCTAATTTCAAGATGCAAATAAGCTTTACAGCATAATACAAAATAAACTTCCTCTTCTTCACCTACTTTACATGAATGGAAAATTAAATCCTGGACACAATGTTTCCTTTAACGGGAGTAATTAGTGACAATATTTTATAAACTCACTGTAAACTTTGCCATTTATCCTGCTAATGAAAATCTGAGCTCATTTATAATTATATTTCAACACTTTGTGAAATACGATATGTACAGTAAAAGGACAATCTATCACTGCTGTTAATATGATGATTCCATTCCTACCACCTACACATAATTAATCTTTCTTTCAGTATCTTATTAAGTCTATTTACATCTTCCATATCTTGGTTGAACCAAACTAAACCAAATACAAGATAAAAAAAACTTTGCTTTTATATTACCCAGTTCATTTTACCTTTATTATCTACATCATACATTTATACACTTTATATAGTAGTCTTTCATTATTTATTCAATTTAATGTCAGAGAGAGATGTACTCTATTTTTTTCTCCTGGTATCCTACCTGCGCTCTTCCTGTTGTTGTTCAGTCATTCATCTGTTTTGCAGGAGAGTGTTTTACAGAATCAGAAAATAAATTTTCCTTTTTTTAAATTAAATCCTAAATCATTTTGAGTCGCTGCATGACGACAGCCGCCATGCCCTCACACCCACCATCGTTTATCCGGATCCTGAGTCTGTTCCAGGCTTTCTCTGCACCCCACCCCACATCTCTCCCCACCCCAACCACCAAGGCAAGACAACCTCGTGTTTGTTCACTCTGGGATGGGTTCTCAGTTGTCCATATTTCATATGATGTTATGTCAGACGAGGCAATAATCCTGTCTTGTTATTAACTGCGGTTTTCGTCTCGCGTGAAGACTGATCTCGCTGACATTTGGACGAACAAGGGGCGGCAATAGAGAGTTGTCTCCCTGTTGGTGTGACTTATAACTTTATGTCGGACTCTTTATTGCTGTCTCGTAGCACGCTTCGGGGAACGTGACCTGCTCCGAAGCGAATATTTCTTGTCAGGCAAGAGAAATTCAAGCGCTACGACTAATTTGTCAAAGGAAATTAGTTTGTGCTGTTACTGCAGCTTGGAGGAGCTCATCGCATGCATCCTCCTTCCACACTGTGCAGAGCAGGAGTCTTGAAATCATTGTACAGGCTGGAAATAGGCACAGCACTCCAGATCGTTGAACCGGTTCCTCTTTCATGTTAGTGGCATCCACATAGTAAGTCAGAAGAACATATAACACAGTGGTGCACAGATGGATGGATGGACCAAGAGCCAGGAAGACAACTTGTGATAGGCTTCTTGTCCACCATTTACAGGGATCCAAGTAAACACGCTTGCAAAGATGTCAGACCTTTCCAAAATGTGATAACGAGCAATCACACAAAATATTCCCCATAGGGTCTATCGACCTGACAACAACCGATGTGAGGCAGAATCGCTTTGTCCCCGACATCCTCCCAGAAGGTTCCAACAAGAAAGAACATGCAAACACAAAGAAAAGAAAAAAAAATAAAAGAAAGATGCATGGTGTTGGCGAGAACCAGAAAGAGAATGAGTCAAAACTTCTTGAAGCATCTCGCTGGAATTTTCTGTAGACGACATTGAAGTTCAAGAACATTTGCTGTCTTAAAACATGTTTCCTCAGTTTTGCATCACCGGCATCGTCAACGATGTTTGTTTTTTCTTTCCTCTCTCACTCACAGTTCGTCGTTAATCATCAGTCATCTTCAGTCATCAGTGAAATAGCTGAGGCTAGACAACCTCCGTGATGTTTTAGTGTTCATGATTGTGTGTCCGCCCTCGCACTGACCCCCGCCCATTCTTCTAGCCTCCTCCCACACACGATCTCATTTACAATTTTCGTGAAAGCTGCGCAAAAAAGCAGGACAGTTCCCCCACCCACACTCCTATTTTCTAGGCGATATGAACCGTGAACTTTGTCCTCGCTGGTTAAAAGTTTCCTTCAATTTTTTTTTCTAATTTTTATTTTATATTTCTCGAGTTTCAGCGGGTGACAGGCAAAGTTTCTTTAGTTTGGGAGTATTTCAAGTCACGGAAGACTTGTATTTTTTATATTTAAAGAAAAATGCTCATAACACTTTTTCATCGTTTGTGTGGTGCTCTGAGGAATACAGACTGGAGCCAGATTACAACAGCATACATGTCTCAAACCAGTCCCTGGGTCACTGACCCTCAACACAGGTCAGATGATGATGCTGCACATTGCCAGGCGACATCACCACGGATATTGATGGTTTGGAATTGCGGAAGGCGCCTGATGTCGGCTGAATCGTCTGCCTTTCAAAGCAAATTTGCAAGCTTACATTTCCAGTTTGTAGAGAAAAAAAAACTTTCAAAGAAATGAACTGAAAGTGCACTGAATGTCTCTGCTCTTATGCCTTGAACTTCTTTGTTCCTCCTTGTCATCATCATCATCATCTTGCCCTGCACAGGAAACCACGTACAAGACTGTGTAATATAGGCTTGTATGAATATTTCCTCTAACATGGTAGTGTCCTCCCTAATTGGCAGCTTTTCGTTGACGACAAAATATGTATTCCCTGGACAGGATTTGTGCTGACTGCTGCTGCGCCGTGGCATCCTTGTTATTGAGTTAAGGATGCCTCCTGTGATCTCCTTATTAAATTAAAGATGCCTCCCTTGACCACCGTACACGTCATTCAGATCAGATGCTGAGACGAAAATATCAATAAGCATAATCAATATATAAGAATGAAGTTGTCTCCCATGAAATAAAGGGACGTGGCATGGACAGACAGACAGACATGCGTACAGACTCGTCAGACAGACACACTTTAACCTCGCTTTCCACCAGCAAGTCTCCACACATCGCTCTCTAACTTGTCGCTTGGTGTGTTGTTAAACTGAAACGTTTGCTGTCAAGATGAGACAGTTAATGCAAATTAAGACTTCAAAGAAAAAGGCAATAATTCTTGTTGTCCATAAGAGAAAAACGCCTCAAATCATCGTCAGTGAAGCTCGTTGTTAATGAAGAAACATTTTTCACAACATTTTTCCATTGTGACTCATTTAATAATGCCATCAGAGGGACACGCCCAGACCACAGATGTCAGAAACCCAGAAAAATCCAAAAGCGTTCAGACGTTGTTAAGTTCGGTCTCTTCATCATTTAAACCCTCGTTTCTTCGCCAGGGAGCGTCTGACAGCATCAATCAGGTCAACAGATCGGATTGGCAGAAGAGGCGACAGCCGCAGATGGATGCGCGCTTGGAGAGTTACGGTCTCTTTGTTTCCAGTAGATGCACAGACCACGTGACCTCGGCTGCACGTTGACGTCTCCCATTGCCCTATAACAGGTCTCCTCACCACTCCGTCCATTTTCTTTTTTTTTTTTTTTTGCTGAGGGATCGTGAGCAAACAAGGCAACTATTTCGAGAGAACATTTTTCTCTCAGCTTTTGACATCTTGTAAGCCTCACCGTATTCGTTAGACATAACTTCTGTTGTCTTCCTGTGACAGGAATGCTGCATGCCTTCTTCTATCTATCTGTGTGTTTGAATAGTTTTGGCTGCATAGTTTTTGTATTCTTCGTCGTCATTAAATATCTTGCTTAGAGTGTGTCGACTACAATGATTTATGTGTCTGTGTGAACAGTGGCTCGGTACAGCGCCAGGATTTATTCAGAAAAACATCAAAAAAATAATGGGACATAAAACTTGCAGCTTTATAATAATGAAGATATTTGTATTTCCAGCCATCCAATACCCTGATCCCTGGGTTTTGTGTGTGCGTGGGATTTTTTTTCTTCTTCTTTTTTTCTTTGATAAATGAGAAGATTGTAAAGTGTGTGCTGAGTCTGACATCTGAATCAACATTCCGGGGCGAATAAAGGATAACATGAGATCAGACAAAATGAAGAATTAGGGGAACAAAAGGCGGAATACGGTATCTACAGAATAGAAGGAAATGTGAAATGCTTTTGATGTACAAGATTAAGAGAACAAGTTATTTACGGCGATGTAAAAATGAAACATACTTTGCGAAATAAGCTACAGCAGGAATGGATTTATATTAATAGAAAAAAGTAAGTCTTGTTTGAGAAGCTTGGCACAGAAATGGCCGAGAACCTTCTCACAAGTCACAAGGGTTTCATAAGTAAATGAAACTATTTCTGTTTTGGGAACAAAAGGTGGGCTACCATAAATTATTTGTCTCTGTGTGAGTGTGTGCATCGCAAGAGATTTTTTGAAGACAGAGTAGACTAGTGTGTTTGTGTGTGTGTCATCCCCCAGACACACTTTATGACTTTTCAAGCTTTTATTCAGATGTACGTGGAACAACAGCATGCAACAACCGTCCATTGAGAAATAACTGTCTCAGAAGAGTAAGCAACAAACATCGAACAGTTCTTTAATAAGACTGGTGTGATGTCTTAGCGACAGATATACAGACGGAAGAAAGGACAGATAGAGGAATCCTTAATAATACTTGTTCAACACTCTGTTAATTACATATATGACGAAAATCAAACAACATTTCTTGTAGAAGGTATTCACACTCTCTGCTGAAGTGACCCCGACACAAACTTCCCCTAATGAGGTCTTTAGAAGTATCTTCATCTCTTCCGCCATTGAACTGACTGGATCCTCCCTCCGTTGATGGGGGGAAGCTACCCTGTTCATTTGCGACGCTCAGCCTTGTGGATTTTTTTCTGTTAAGTTTGAGCTTGATTTTCTTTTCCTGTTCAAAGCAAATTTATTTTTTGCAACAAAATGGCGCCTGGTTGAACCTTTCTTCAATGGCAACGAGCAAGAGCGCATATCCAACGGTGGAGCTAGTGAGAATTCAGCCTTCTCTCAGTCCTTCTCTCACTCTCAACCTTTCACCCACCCACCTCCTTCCACCCCTTCAAATTTTTTAAGAGTTGAGCTGGAGCCCAAGACAGAAATAGGCAGAGCATGCTGATGAAAAGAAAACTTTCATGAGGCTAATTTCACGGGGAAAGCACCGTCTTTTCTCTCGCTCTCACATGTTCACGGGTCGCAATTGATGTTTTTGAAATGCGACTTAAAAAAAATGTTATTTTGGTGAGCATGTGCAAGCCTCTTGGAAGCTTCCAATGGTGCAGCTAGCTCTGTTCCCAGGCTCTGCAGCATTTTTTATTATCTTCATATATAACTTTCGTTAAGAATTCTTTTGGTCTAATGACTATTGTTATATAACTTATTTGAAGACTTGGTGATAAGTGAATGCTGGGTGGAGAAAGCTAAGTGATGTGAAAAATGTATTTGGGTTGGGCTAGGTACAGGAGGGACTGCGAAAAAATAAAACGAATTTAACAGTTTGATAATTTTTATAGATAAGCATCCTGTCTAAAACTTCGGAATCGACAAGAAATCTTGAAAAAAAAGGGGCTTACTTTTTAATAGCTGTGTGTCTGTGTGTGCTCCCGCATCATCTTATCATCTTATCGTCGTCATCGTCATCATCCTCCCACCTCTCTTGTGACATTAATTGTGACACTCTGCAGAACTCAGACCAGAGCTCACCACATCTCTCTCGGTCCCCCTCCCACTTTCTGGGATCTGATGAATAACAAGTCTGTGCTCTGCTGTATGTTATCTTCCTACCTCCTGCCCTCTCTCCTTGGCCTCCCTGTAATGTTCTCTCACGCTTGTCTTTGCAAGGTCTGACGCTCTTGAGATATGCCCTCGCCAATTTAATTTGCCTTTGCCGACTTCTGTCTCGCTGAAATTTACAGTTTCTTGCTACAAGAGGAACTTCGTTAACCAGACTAAGTCTTACTTGTACTCTTTCTTGCCTCCTCTTGCAACAGTTAAGCGAGCAAAATAAACTGAAGTCTCAAAACTGGTTCATAAGTCATTGAATAAATGGGACCTCGTGAATGTGCAGGCCCCAAGATATCTTATTATCAGTGGACAGGACAGCACCCAGTAAACATTCTCTCTCTTAATCTGTTGATCGTGTAGACCACGTGACTTTTATTTTTTGTATTTTTTTTTTTTTTTGGTCTTAATACCAACGGTGAAAGATACTGGTCGCTTTTTAAAGTTAACAGTGTGTATGTGTGTGTGAGGATGATTGATGGGAAGGTAGGGTAGGGATGTAATAGGTTTGGTTACGGGTGTGTATGAAGGGAAGGGAATGGATTCATATCCGCGTTTGTGCGCATGAACATGCCTGTCGTGTAATTTTCTTGGTCTCATATTCAGACACTGGTATTATTAGCATCAGTAGCTAAAGCAAGGCTGAGGATCGTGACCAGCGAGAGACACCAAGGACGATTACTCGTGAACTCTTGTAGGCCTCAAGTGTACACTCCCCTTGATGTTACAATACAACAGAACTTATTACTGGGAGCTAAAATCAAGGCATTCAAATTCTGATGAAAGTCCATCTTCTCCCAGTCATAATGACCTGATTATGTTCAGGAAAAGGGGTTGATAAAATTTGATAACAAACACAAAGTTTCTGATATTTAACACTCATTCGCTGAATTTCACACGGAAATATGTCTGCCGAAATTTGCATTGAACATTCCTATTGTAGTTCTTGTTCAGAAAGAAATATTTTGCTACGTCAGTTTTGGTATTTCTTGCTTTACATTATCCTTCTCAAACCCCTGGGCTTTCATTTGGTCATGGGTTGAGTAGAAAAGCATTTGTCTGCTAAGGCCGATATGGCGCCATTTGAAGGTACCACAGGTAGATTCTACAATAATTGTTATCTACAAGCATTGCTGTTCTACGTATGTGGCTTATTTTATTCTGTTCAGTTTTAAATGTTATTCCTCAATAAAAAAAATTGAATTTTTTTTTTTAATTTAGTCATGCTCTTGTCGTTCGACCCGCTGTGGACCACCTCTGGCTGATTGGTGTGTGCGGTGATCATGTGAGCGGCTATGTGTGAAACGACAGACGCTAAAAGAGATAAAGGACATTAAAAAAATTCTCGACTGTAGAAAGAACTCGTTCGAAGACTCAAAATCATGCTGGCACCTCCGAGTATACTTACTAAACATAGAAAGAGACAGCAACTCAGGCAATATCCCAATATCAGGGCCAAACATGGCGTGGTAAGAGATGAACAAGTTTCAATCAGAAGGTGAAACTTTTGACTGAGAAAAACTATTTTCGTTCCCTACTATGCAGTCTCTTCACCAGCCTAATAGGAACAGTATTTGATGCCCCTGGTGGGGTGTAACTCATGTGCATATGCAAAAAACCGTTCATTGTGCACAGCAATGTAGATGTCAGAAGTGATTGTCCTCGTTCATATCAGAATCTTAAGGTTTAATCGGATTTAAAAGATGTTAATCTTTCATTACAGCTTTCGTTCTTCCTTTGTTATTTTGTTTTTTGATTCTCCAAGAATCAACGAAGGATGGCTCTACGCAAAACTGACAAAGATGAAGACGAGAACATGTTGGTCTGGCTGCTCTTTCTGGTATCAGAAAGTTTATGAAAGCAGAACATCTACCTTATGCATGTATAATACCTTTCTAAATGTTTGCCTGAAACATGAATGGCATGCTGAGTCATATCAAGTGTGGTTCATTTAGTACGACAGCCAAAATAAACTTGTGCAGATGTTTTTTCTCACAAAATATTAAGCATCTATATAAAGCTTTTCCAAGAGCAACACTGAAGCCGCTGCACTGATAAGTCTTGCAGACGATCAGAGTACAAGTGCTCCCAGCTTTACAACTGTTAGCAGAAGATTGAGAGATATCAGTGGACCTGCCATCAGATTTTCTAAAAATGATTTTGTGCTTTGTCCTTGGTATCCTGTCCTTCGTGTTCGCAGGAGGCTTTCTTCTAAACAAGTAAGTCGACGGAGTTGATGATGGTGATGAGGAGGAGGCAAGCTTGCAGGTAAACAGTTAGCCAGACAAAAGAAGGGGTGGGGTGACGAAAAATCTGAAAAGGGAAAAATCGAAAAGGACAGACATATTTACTTACAGAGTACTAGTAACTTGAGCAAAAAAAAAAGTGTAGTTTTTCGCTGCATATAAAATTTTCTGTTTTATATTTTTGACAAATTAAATCACTTTTATTCGAATGTTTTACATCTTTTGCAAAGAGTTTGAAGAAATATTTTGAATTTTACTTATTTTTGAATTTGTTCTTATGATTGCGTTCAGTCAAACAACTTCCCAAAATCTGCGTGAATGCACACCTTCCGCTCCCAGCATACCTACAAACGTCACTATGCACAGACAGACGTCAACAACACTGACGTCAAGATTGTACGTGGATACGTTAACGTTGTCAAGGCTTCAGCCAATGAGACTAGACGTGTCTATGCATGCATGTGACGTCACGATTTTGATTTTTTTTTTTTTTCTATGCACGGCAACGTTTGTAGGTGTGTATCTCGAGATCAGAAGGATCATATCTGGAGATAGACTATCTTGAACGTAGCTTTACCCAATCATAAGAACAAACGTTGCACCTCAACGCAATCATTGGAAAAAGAATCTTGCATCCGACTAGTCCTTTAAAAAGTCTGTTAACACTTTGTTGATTGTATTAGACGAAGCACATACGACTATTTCTTGCTGTGTTTGTCCACTAGCGACCCTTGCTCCAAGTGTGGGGAGCCCATTGATGTGACTCTGGAGGCTATAAACGAGTTTAGGGATCCTCACTTCACCATCTCGGTCAAACTTGAAGCCACTTACCAAAGGGAGCTTATTCTCCTCCTTCAGGAGGCAGCAGAAAACGATGGACATTTTAAGTCAGTGTCATGTCTGTCTATCTTATTACCTACCAAACGTGTCTGTGTTCGCTAGGCCAAGTGTGTATGAGAGACATTGAGGTCCTTTTTTCTCTTTCTCTCTCTCTGGAGTTAAAGGTTAGGGAGGAGGTATAATAAGAATATTATAAAACAATATATAACATGAACTTTTATTTTTGGCTGCTTTCTTAAAATTTTTATATTATTACTACTACCTTTAAGATGCAAGAAATTGTAAATTAATAAAAATTAATGTTAGTTTCTTTTTATTTATCTTTTTTTAAGCTACGACATTAGAATGACCATGATGATGAGACAGCGAAATGCAGTTAGACAAAAAAAAAAAGCTTAATGAAACAAAACGAGTATATTCAGTCGGTCCACCACACTGTATTTTTGATATCCACAGCTTTACTGTCAGCTATCATAAATCTCTGGGCTTCATGGTACAAGCCATCAACAACACGAAGACAAACTTTGCAGAGGACGGGGCATTCTGGCAAATCTTCGAATACAACCCGTCCGTATCTGTTGGTTCTCGGCATATTTGCTATGGTACGTGTGAACACACATGAACACACATGAACACCCAGCAGTAGCGTATGAACCAGGAGCTAATTATATACGAATGTTCTGCATCAGAATTCCATTAGGACCTTGAATATGAGACCTTCGCTTGTATTTAAGTAAATTAAGTTTGCTGATACAAATATTTTTCAATTACTTGTTGACAGGGGTAAGCACCCACCGCCCTAACAATGGTGACATCATCACCTTTCTGTTCTCCAACACAACCGTCTCCCTGGCTCACTGCCCAGACGTGGTTCCCACCCAGTGACCACAGCAACACCGACCTCAAGTTTAATTGTTTCTTCGGGTCTTTGTTTTGCCAGCTTCAGTCCTTGACAACAAAGGAACAGAACCAGCGCGTCTACGTGGTGCAGATATTTATTAATAAAGGAAAAATAAAGATTCGTTTCAGACAAGGACTGAAAGAATACACACGATTTAGAGTTACAGTTTTCCTGTGTTTACCGCCATAAGTGAAACATTGGCCTAGTAAATGGGCTTGAATGACGGATATGACGTGACTCGAACCACCCACACTAACCTTTCACAGCAGGGGAACGTTTTGTAACATGTTCTTGTGTCGGTCACTATACCTTATACTGCAGAAGACTAAAAATAACTTAACGAAATGCGAAGTAAAGCACAAAAAGAAAATGATTTAAGAAACATACAAATAATGCAACAACATACGCTTTCATCTAGAGGCAAGCCCTGATTATGTAAACAGTGTATGAAAGCGCACGCACTCACATATTCACCCTCACCGAAGAACATAACAATACCTATAACCACACGTCAGCGCTCAAGAGATAAATGCAGTTTGTACCTTTAACCAGAAGTGATATGACTTTGTATATCACGAATTTTCATTTCAATGTTATTCAGATATTGTGTCAAATTCGTTTTATGTATGGGTGATACTGATACCAGTGAACAAATTACAGTTATATCATGTTGTTCCTATACGTATCTTACCGTCCACTATCTGTTATCTAATGTTCATCTATCATAACTGGTCTGTGCAGAGAGTGCGATCTATCTTGGTCGTGATGCTGCGCGATATAAATACTGAAGTACACATTATTTTGGAACAAATTTCAAACACATAGAGCGCAGTTGTTCTCAAAGTATGGTCCGCACGCGTAAGTCCGCGGCTGGCAATCATCATATGTCAGCAAAGTGATGTTTATCACTTTAATATCTCATAAAAAAACAACTACATTCATCGCATTAACATTTTAATTAATAAAGACCTTTGTGAAGTATGTAAGTTTATGTAAACTTATTATTATACTACGGTCACAAAAGTATATTTCGTTCTGAATTGTAATGAAACAAATGCGGCAATTTAAATTTGAAATTCACGGTACAAAGTGATTTTAGGCATTAGTGAGCCGTACAGTCTTGTAGTGCTTTGCTGTCTGATGATTACATTTCAGACGGCGTGAAGGAGAATAATTTTGATGTCGATGGTAAATATACAGGCTGCAAAGCTTTGCACTCTTTTGAGAACAGTAACAACAATATATAGAAAATACCAGAAGTTTGAATCAATACTGAGTGTATGCAGGAGACATTTGTTTCATAGTATGTTTTACTGTAGAGAATGATATATGATGTAAATGGTACTGATCCTTCATTGAGTCATTTTTTAGTTACATAGTGTCTCTGAACACACACCATGTTGGTGCGATTGCTTCCCTTGTGAATGATTGTGGCGTTATTGCTTCCCTTGTCAAAGAGCAGACTATTCTCCGCGGTCAGTTAAATTGGTTTCTTTCGTAAGGTATTTGACAGAATGACTTTGATTTTCACGTTGTATTTCATTTCAACAGAAAACGGATAAAAGATGTGAACATATCCTTATTGTAAAAACGAAATAATTTTTTTTTCTGCTGGCAATGTCGAAAGTAGAACTCTCTGGTCATCGAGGCGACTCTCCGGTGTGTGAAGGTAGCTTAAGCCACGCAGAGTGAAACATCGTCTGTGGAGAAATAGTGTTTATTTACCCGCAAAATTTAAATTAAGCGAACACAAGGTAAAGAATCTAAAGTGATTACTCATACTAGCAAATTACTTATAATTTTCATATATAATTCAGTGGTGAAGTAGGTATACTGATGCGTATTTCAATCGCGGTTTGGGAACAACTTTTGGATTAGTCAAGACGTTAAAGCTTAGTATTAAAACTATGTAAAATGTTTATAATTATGACAGATGGAGAATTACACAAAAGGAGAGGTGAAAGAGGTAGAGGATCCATTTCCTTTTCGTGTGGAAGATTCTCTCCAGATGCGGGTAACAGCTGGAAGTAAAATCAGAAACCTGATGGGTTTTGGACTGAAAAATATGACAGAGAAAAATACTCGACAGATCACATGGAATGGCTCAGGAGCTGCTGTTTCAAAGACTATTTCTTGTGCAGAGATCATGAAAAGGAAAATAAAGGTTTGACTTAAATAAATATATTGATCATTGACTTATGAGCAAAATGCCAAACTTTGCCTTCACTAAGGTTCTTAAGAGTTCATAACTAGTGTAAATGGAGATTCTGTTGCTATGCATTCATCGTCCCTGCCTCAATATCTCTCCCTTATTAGGTCAATCTGGATCTGATGATGTACGCTCACTGTCGGGTGTTGTTATTAGGGCATCCAGTATGTAGTACACCATCTTTAACCTCATTTAGTGATCAACCTTACATGCATAAACACAATAATTTGCATCTATGCAAACTGTCGTTTCATTTATGGAGTTAAATTGCTGTTTTATTTTCAGGGCCTACATCAGATTACAAAAATCCGTTACAGAAGGTATGACATTTTTTCACACTTGGTCTTCATCAAACACACATTTTGTCCACTGTAGTCAATTGTTTTCTTGAATTAGCATGGTCTGTTGCCAGCAAGGCTATCCTTGCAGTTAAGACTTAAAAATACATGTGTAACAAACAACTGTTATCGTACCGTCTTTTAACTTGTGACCATTCTGTGTGAACTGCAGTAGTGATCACAGTAACATCAAATGCAAATAATGGCTGTAATTTATTTTTCTGATGTTTATTATGAGAAGTATACATAGCTCTTTTTCTTGAAAAGTTTCTGATGTTTAATCACGTTTTATCATGCTGTCATTATGGAGTGTACTTTACAGAAAGCACAATTAGGTCATAAATTTGATGAAAGACTACATTTTTCAGAGTTGAGGAATACTGGACACCAAAGGTCAAGGGACTTGAAGTGTGAGTGTCATAACAAAACAATTGAATCAAACCATTGATAAGCTGCTGTTAATTCTATCAAAAGCAATAAAACATTGTTGATATTATTTTACAACTATTTACATTTGTGCAACCATTTCACATTCTATTATTGTAAATAAGTTGTAAGACATACCCATGTTACAAAACATAGTCATTTTGTACACTTTTAGGTAGAATTTAAGTGAGAAATGCACTTTCATCTTCTAAATTAAACTTGGTCTAGTAAAAGTTTTAAATATATGTGCACATTTTTAAATGTATTTTAGAAATGAAAAATTATGCATTGCAATCTCAAATCAAAATAACAAACTCATTGTCACTTTTTTTTTATTTGTGATGGGCCTTACTTAATTTAAGAAGGTTTTCTTGTTAATTTCTGTCTGGGGTTTAGTATGACACTGGTATAGGGTGCTGTTTTTTATTAGAGTTCAAGTTATAATCATGTCATCAAAGATCTTTTATTTCTTGTTCTCAAGAGAAGATTTGCTTTGTTCTTTGCAGCCTTAAAGTAAACCGTGACATACCAGCAATCTCCATCCTTCTTTCAAAAGACCCATTGGACTCCAGTGAACCAGGGTAATAGCTTCACTTTGATTAAAAATATTTTTCTAAAGTAATTAAACATGCTCACTACAATAAAGTAACCCAATAATATTATTGTAAACTTACATGAGTTCATGCTATCATTTAGGAAGTAGATGATACTTTTAAGGACGACACAAGTTTCTAGATTGTTTCTAGATTCAAAAGAAATTAACTGTTTGGACTTTTGTCTCAGTTATCAGCCTCCAGGGAACTTTGAGACATTCTGGCAGGAAAAGAGAGGTGGTGAGAAAGCACATTCAGGAGAGCACCACAGACCTCAGCAGAAATCTACAGCAAGCCATGAAATGCAAGCCTCTAAAAGGAAACGTAGAAAACCATATAAAGACAATTCGTCGGCTGCAGTTCAAGCTAGTACTACAAAGAGTCAGACCACAAAGCAAAATACAAACATCACCAAGGAGACCGACCATTCTGAAAAAGATGCTGAATCATTAGCTAATAGACAAAGTGAAAGAGATTATGACACTGAGACAAAGGAGAGCATGGACATTTCTGAAGACGCTCAAGCAAGATGAAACCAATATGATTGATTAAAATGCTGTGCATATTGGTAAAAGAAAAATTCTGGTGTTTATGCCAGGACTTGTGTGTGTGTGTGTGTGCATGAGTGTGCGCATGTATGCATGTTACAGCAGAGAAATTTGTCCAAAACTATTATTTCAGTTGGATAGTGTTTTCTCCACTTTTGATACCTGCTAGTAATGACTGTGATATACTTTTTATCTATTCACTTTCCGAAAACGGTATTAATGACAAACTATTTGGAAAAATTCCTTTGATGAGTTGCTTCCCTTCGATTGTCATAAAATCTGGAACTTTACGCTTTCACCAAAAATACTTGTTTCAGGTGAAATAATTGAAGCACATAGGCAAAAGGAATATTTTTTCTTATGACAGCATTAAATAGTAAAAATAATAGCAGTTTGTAAATGTTTTTATCTACTTTATTAAGCCAAAAGAAAGTGCACGTGAATAAATGTCCTTGTAACATAGGTGTGTGTCACTATGTCACAGCAATGGTAATGGATAAACTGTGGTTGACTGACATTTCTCTTGCATTTTCTGTAACAGTCACATATCATTTAAATATCAATCAACTCCTTTGCATCTACAAATCACAACATCAAGGAACTCAACTGAACACTATGGTCTGAAGCCATTTAATATGGAAAGTAAGGCAGCAAAGGAGAGGAGATAACAATCACCCTCACAAAAGCTGGTCCCAAATATTCTAAGACAGTAAGGTCAAGTTGAAAGCAAGTTTTCTAGTCTCCAGTTTATAAATGTTTGAGATCTAGTGTGATTGGAGAGTGTCTATAAATGTTTGCATTGTGTTCACACCATTCCTCTTGACTCACTCCAGTTATGTCCTGGATATTGTAGATGCTTTCATATATGTAGGCAAATATGCTCACATACTGCTTGCACAAAACTTTGGCTCTTATTTGTTTTCATGGTCTTTATCAGATTACAAAAACCCAGTACCAAGGGAATGATAATTTTTCACATTTTTGTTCCTGTGAAGTATTAATGTTTTTTTTCTTCAGTTACTGGGAAGGATGTGTTGCCAGTTCAGACCATCAAGTAAATACGCTTTGAAAATTATGTGTGTCAAATCCAAATAACGGCTATGGTGTTTTCTGTTTATTTTGTGAAAAACACTGCTCTTGAACAACTGCTGAATCAATATCATGTGAACATTTACGTGCTGTAAAGCCTGTAATCTTAAATCAGTACAGTTAGGTAACAGGTGGTTGAGGAAAGATTCTTTTTGACTTGAGTACCTGACGCTGAAAATCAAGGGTATTGAAGTATAGGTGCCACACAGAAAGACATCTCATAAATATGTTGTTGGTGATCATTAAAGTCTGGTCATGTTAATGTGAATAACATAATAAAGTGTACACAATATGCAGGCTAAATAATTCTGGCCCACAATTTTTATAATTTTTAATCTACAGGCAGTCATATTTTCAATTAACTGGAGATGAAACTTGCCCCAGGAAAATTGAGATCTCGGTTCCCAACAACTTGAAAGAGGCTGAGTGAACCTTTACTGTGTTTTAACCTAACCTATAACAAAAAAATGAGCAACATTTATTTGATCTGATCATCACACCTGTTGCTTGCCCTAGACTAATAGAATTTATAAAACTCACTTGATTATTGTTTAAAGAAATTGTAGTCCTTAGCATTGCATTTTTATGACAGTGACAAGCATTAACAAGTTTAGGTTCAAGCTGTTTCAATTTTAAATAGGCTACTATTTCAAATGGCACCACCATCATTTTTGCCATCTGGTTTTTTAGGTGCTTCAACCTAATAATAATAATAAACATTCGTGCTCTGCAATATTAACCATATTTTGTCTAGCTTTTAAAAACTTTAGAAAGATAGAACTACTATTTAAATAAACAAGTTTGACCACTAAAATGAGCAAACTTTGGTTATCTTTACACACTTATGATAAAACTTTAAAGCATAACTTTGTTATATAACAAGCCCATAGCCACAGTTTGATACCTTTTTTAGAAAGTCTATTAGCAAATAGTAGAATCTATCATAACCGTTATACTGTCTACAAAGATAAGTGACTTCATTTTACATGACAGCCAAAAATAGGGTAGAGGAAGGAAGCAATAATCTTGATTACTCATTTTGCTTTTAGTCACCTCAGCCAATAACAGTTTCTGATTATGGGACATTTTGCATCATGTTAATTTCTCAGGAAAATCAAGCCGATTGTATAAATCGTAGAAAGAGTGTTTTGTATTAAAAAGACATTACGAGGAAAACAAAACATGTATTGCTGCTGCTGAAAAACCATCAGTAAGTCTTCCCAGTGCAAAATATAACAGCTGGGAATACTACGTGTGGGTGGTGGTGGTGGTGGCTACAATGTGTAATTGGGAAGAGGGTAGAGTGATGTAGTATTTATTACATACCTCATCACTCCCTTAATAATGTTTTAAATCAGACCTTGTTATTAATAAAAGTGTTTTTAATGCGCAGAGCTGCAATATACTTGTATGTATACATACTATAGTACTTATAGTAAGTATGTGTAGGTGATGAGTATCTGTAAGCGCGTGGCAAACTGACAGCAGCAGCACGAGGCCTGGCAAAGGACAAAGGAAATCTATATGTACAATATATATTACATTAGTTCATCCATTCTTCTTTCCAACTGTTATACATCGGGGAGGGCAAGTATACACGTCGCATGGTCTACGCAGCAAGTCACACGAGGGCTGAGTCACCACTTTGTCTAGTGTCACCAGAAAGGGGGGAAAAGGGCTGGGACTTTACATGAAACAAACAAAAACACCACTCACGTGTTTGCCTGCCTTTATTACCGGGTCGAGGTTCAGGCCGCGGTTATATTTTCCTGTACATACGACCCCGTCGCCTGCTGTCAAGAAAGGCTGTCGTGGTTCCCTCGGCAAAAATTTGGCGTCCTGCTGTGCTCGGTATGGAGTGTGCTTGTATTCTTTTTTATTATAATTTTTAGTCCATAAGCATATGTTTGTTAACTCACATTTTTCTGGTAATATTTGTTGGGGGATCGAGGGGAGAGTGGGCAGCCTCTGTGTGTGTAGGTGTAGTAAAATTCCTAACATTAATTAAGTGGTATAAGCTTGAATCTTCCCACACTGTTTTAAAGTAAATTTGTTTACACATAATGAAAATAAAAATTTTTTTGTTCTGTTAAATAAATACAAAGAAGTTAGTACACCATATGCCAAAAAAAAAAAAAAAAAAAAAACTTGTCAAGAAATCGTTGGAAATAGCTAGAAAGTGGCTGAATGATTCGACATCGCTTCGGACGGTCATGCAGTTTAATTATTCCATTTTGATGTCTGAACCTTTTCGATATATCTTCATACTCGTTTTAAAATACAAAACAGCATAGGACAATATTTCACGGAGGGTGTTTAAATTTTTACCAAGTTTAAAATCCTATGGTCTCCTGTGGTTTCTCAAAGTGACACTAATGAGCAATGAGGTGTGACAAGAAAAACACGGGAACCAAGGGTAACAGCAACACCTATTACTCGAGGTATGCTAGTAAACTGAGTGTAGAGGCCGAAGTTCTGACATTCAGACCAGGGGCGGGAATTAATAATAATGTGTGTACTTGTATCACGCGGCATCACGGTCAAGAGAGGTCACACTCTACCGGTGATGATAAATGAACAATGAGCTATACGTATATACACACACTGAACAACATAAAGATGATCGAGGTGGAAGAGAAGAACGCAAAGCAATGGATGAATGTATGAAGGGATTTAAGTACTTTAAAGACTGTAGAGATGGAGTAGTGACATAATGGTTCACGTGCAAGACAATATTACAAGGGAGATGAGATAGTAATTCAGGGATAGTACTTAGTGAACAGCTAGATGTGATTTCAGAGAGTGTGTGAATGTAGCCTTGGTGTCCGAGTGGCGAATGTGACGTGGTAGAGAGTTCCACTGATCAGCAGCACAGAGGGAGGACGCCCGGTGTCTTTGAATAGAACTAATCTTCTCATAGTATGCAAAACGACAGATGTGAGAAACATGTTCATCAAGAGACATTGTATAACCTAAGTTACTTGATGAAGTCACAAAAAGAACATCGGCATCGCCTACCCGAACAGAGACAGGTAGTGAAGGGTAAACTCTGGCTCTCCTCTTTGAAAAAAATACAAAAGCTTCTATTTTATCGTCTAGTATCTGAAATACAATCTTGGATGCTCTGGATAGCAATGTGTGCGTGACAAGGAGAACAGCTGGCATACAGCTGAGTGTCGTCAGCAAAGGATTGATCCGATACAGAATGATATTGAATTAGAGCATCAAGTGGCTTGGTATCCATGATAAAGAAGATAGGACCAAGTACAGAACCTTGGAGAACTCCTGAGCGTATAGTGGAGACACAGCCATCAACTATAACTGAGTCCTATCTGAGAGATATGACTGAAACCAGATGAGTAGGGAGCCTGAGATGACAGAGAGAACTTAGTCTATGAATGAGAGTAGTGTGGTCTGTAGTATCAAAGGCAGCAGGCAGGTCTAACATGGTGAGAAATGAGATGTCACCTCTATCTAGAGCAAAACAAAATGTCGTGTTACCTTCAGAAGGACAGTCTCAGTTCTATGCAAATGGCGATAAGCAGACTGTGATGGATACAGAAATCAAGTTTTCAGAGTTAAGATAGGACACACTGGACAAGGAAAATGAGCTTTATCGAGACAAGACGCAAACAAATTAAAAACTAGAGGTAATGAGGTCTGTATGCGCATGCGCAGATCATTTCAAGACGATCATTCCATCCCAGACATCGGAGCACGTGACAAAACTTTGAGTTACTTGAGGTCTGGAAAATTGTCGTCTAGAACTCTAGATGGTCAATGACCATTGGTCCTGTATCCCCCTACTCACTTGAACACCTAGTGCCCCTCCTTCGTCGATCAACTATACCTGCAGTTGTGGTAGACAGCATAGAGAATGCAGGGGTAGGTGGTGAGTAACCGGTTGGTGGTGGCCTGCTGATGTTGTTGTGTTCGTCATTGTTGTTATTAAATCCAATCAGTTTATTTAACTAAACGCAGTCTTCAGCCAGCACTAACTGCAATATTAGCTGACATAATACTTTATCAATCACAGCTGTGTGCGTTCATGACTCATGACATCTAGAGATGGTACCAGATGGTGTTTACACCTGCTTTGCCTTTGTTTTACAAATAAGGTCATCAAGACCAGTTAACCTTACCTCACCTTCCTAAGTTTCAGAGTAAAGTTTTCTGATTTTATAGTATTATTTGTCTAGCAAAAGTTTTTCTTCTTTGTTTTGTTTTTTTGTTTTGTTTTGTTTTTTGTTGTTTTGTGTGTGTGTGTTTGTGTTTTTTGTTGTTTTGTTTTTGTTTTTTGGTTGTTGTTTTTTTTTGTTTTGCTTTGGATTTTTTTTCTTCTAGATTTTTTTCTTTGAATAATCGAGATATATGTTCACATCCATCGACTCTCTTAAGACAGCTGCAATATTAACATATTTTGCCGAACCAGGATACGTATGTCAGTATATCTGTCATCATACCATACAATAAAAATATGTAACCAGTTTCGATGTGGGGAAGTGATCAATGAGGAGAAATATATTTTAAGCTTATAAAGATCGGGAAAGCATTTGACTCAATTTCGACTAGGAAATAGAGCATTTCGAGTTTCGTTTCCGTGGTTATTACATCTGTCGGGGCTTCACCGTTACGTAATTGTGGACATCCATATATGGACATGTTATATCCGTGAGATACCCACTTACTTTTGTTGGCTATTTATATTTACCAAAGTGTGCTTGTAACTTGCATGATTGTTTTCCTGTGAGTGGTACAGGAAGCTTTCTAGTTTAGAACCAGAACGTGTGGGAGGCAAAGCACACCAACACCCGAGGGAGGGAGCGGGGAGTTTGCAAGGGAGGGGTAGAGGGAGAACAAAACAAAGATTGTAAGGACATAAGAAGGATCACTGTAGACTATTCACAAATGCCTATAGTACGATCTGAACTTCCCCTGCTACACAAGAAGCCGGGACCAACAGTCAGTTCTAAACAACTCTCGTCAACACGATGCTGTCAAGCACGACAGCCAACCCACAAAAAGGTCATCGACCACTAAATGAGTCAACCGGAACTCCACGCATCGTCAGTTTTAGCGGCCACGTCAGCAAGTTTAGACGATCGAAGTAAATACGATATATCAGCTTTGTATATTGAAGCAAACATAATTGTTGTTTCGTGTTAAGTCAACAAACACTCGATCCCTCGATTGACTGACAACACCCTCCTAGAACCATAAAGTGCAGAGATCGGCTACAGACCATGAATGCCTGCCTTCGACCATTACTCTAGGTAAGGTGGCAATTATTTTTTCCTGTCAAAAACCTCAAAACAGACCTGTACTCTTCCTCAACAACCAAATAAGTTCCCTGTGTAGTTCCTTGACCAAGCGACTATCTGGCTATTGCAGTAGCCACATCCTGATAGTAGGTTCCCATTCATCTCCTTCACAATCCCCAAATAGTAAGGATGACACCATTTGCAACAAGTCGTTGATTATTGTAATCATCAGTCAGTCACGAAAGATATGATTTTTTAGATAAACCGTTTCGCCGTGGTTTTTCTATGTTTAATGCCAAGACAGAGGAGTAAGAGCGGAAATCTGACGCAACCTATCAACCAAGATATTTTTTCACACCAGCTGTAGTACAGCTCTAAAATAATTGTCAAACTATCAATGTTCGGGAATTATTGCATTCGTCACTGGAAGTGGTCAGCACCACACCCTGTATCATGATGCAAAGCCACATGAACGGCGCAGCAAGCGAGCGACGATACGGTCATAAATATCGAAAGTGGGAATGTTATTCATAACCGATACAAGATGACTCTTAAATATTTGTAATTAACTGTCGCTTATAGGATTATTGTGCTGCACTGCAATTTTTTTTTTTTTAAGCGATTGGGTGAAGCTCAAGACACTATTTACCTAAATCTGGGTGAACACACCCCGTCTGTTGTCGAGATACACTCCTACAAACATCCCATACACAGAGGTCAACAACACTGACGTCAGCATTGTACTTTACATTATGAAGGCCTCAGCTTGAGAAAGAGCTGGGGCCATAATTGTATTTACAGGGGCGTAGGAACCATAGGGGTCAAAACACAAACTGAAGAGGCAAGAATGTGAGCGTCGTTCACTGTCAGCATGGAGTCCCCTTCCCTCCCAAAGCCGAGCATTGTCCTACGCCATTGGTTACCTAGGTATGTTTTTGTTTGTCTCGACGAAAGGAGTGGTTTTGCTTTTCATTGAAGTCCTCTAACTGTTCTTCTCGTACTCAGTTTACGATCATCAGTTCCCTTTCGTTTACTCGACATTTCAATGAATGCTTACAGGTGACAGTCATAGTGGGTAGGTGGGGTTACTATGCATTCCCATGGGCTAAGAATTCGGTGGGATAGTGATTTATAATGGCTCTGTGTCACATAAAGGAACCTTTATGCGCTGGGTCGGATCTCTTTTGCGTCCTAGTGCGTGCCATGGCAGGAGTGTGTGGGTGTGTGCGTGACAAAAGAGAATGGGAGAGGGGTATAGTGATTGAATGAGAGGAGGGAGGGGTAGGTGACAGAAAAACAGGGAGGGATGGCAGAGTCAGACAGGTAGATTTCAATCAACAGGCACTAATATGCACTCAGAAAATGAAAATAAAAAGTTTGATCTCTAGCCAAGTGGTGGTAGTGGGGTGAACTGTAAAACAACTGTTCATGAGAGACCAGCACACCCCGTTAGGTGGGCAAAGAGTTTTCCACTCGCTAACCTGAGCACTCTTCACACCAAGGAGAGTTAATACCACCTGTCCTTTAGAAGCCTTATCCACTCACCTACTTCCCTCGACTTACTTTTTTTTTTTTTTTCAATATTTGGCAGGTAACTTTTCGTTGCATATGACATCAAAGGAGCTGAGAAGTACTCGTATCTGGTTGGATGACACCATCGTCGGTAGTCTAGCTTAATGTCTCAAGGTAACATTTCTTCAAATGTAAATTGTATAAAAGGATTTGTTGATCCTTTACAAATTCTACTTCACCTAAAGTAGCCCTCACGTCAGCACTGCCATGGTGTGGAATGCCAACGATGTCACATCGCGAGCAAACGAGGAACTGACGTAAACAGGGGACACAACCTGACCCTGGGCTGAAGAACTCCAAGGTTGTCGACCTTGTCTAGTCGCCCTCCGCCTTCCTCCACGCGCTTTCCTCGCTGGACGAAAATACTTCTCTCCTCAGCCTGTTTGCTTTCTTCTTTGTTATTTCGTCTTTAAAACAAGAAAACATCGGGATCCTTGTTCGTTAGGTTGGGTAAGGTAGGCGGGTGGATTGGAGGTGGCGGTAAAGAAGGATAGGGGGAGGCATGCAATGATCTGAGAAAAGACAAATACAAAAATAATCACAAAGAAAGAAGAAACAAATTAGCAATCTAGATATTTTCAGCATTTTTACGACTAAAATGCATGTGACAAGCCCAAAGCAGCTGGAATGAAACTATCATGCAAAAGTACAAAAGGTTGTTTTCCATACATTATCAAACAAGGAAAGTGAACAAAATAAAAGAAATTAAAAGAAATGTACAACATTAAATTATGAATATAAATAAAGTTTAATCTTAATTATTAAAAATTCTGGAAAACAATTATAAATTCGCAAAGGAAAATGAGAGTATAGTCTTCCCATCTGCTCGGACTGTGGTGTATCCAAGATAGAAGCGGAAACTGTGATCGATCAGTTGGCGGCTGACTTTGAAGTCTGATCAATAGTGTCTCCGAGAACCATTCACCTAGCTATGTCGGTTACCTTCCCATTATTCGGACACTGCTCTCTCTCTCCTTCTCCTCCTCCTCCCCCCTCCTCCTCCTCCTCCCCTACAGCTCATTGCCAGTCAGTTTCTATTTTCTCTTCTCTCACAGTAGATGTAAATACTATCACAGTAGATAATGTTGCAGAGAATAAAAGCGACGGCTTTTGATAGAAACTGTGAATCAGCGTTTCGTACTTGCTGACCCGATTGATTTTTAGTCCCTGGTTTTCTTCGTTTGTCCAGCTCTTATTCGGCACCTGTGTAGGTGAGTATATAGCTACTTCACTAACTCTGATTACACTCTGGGCAACTTCTTTGTTGTGAATCAAACCCTCATCTTTCCAATTTCACCCTCGCCCTTTTCCCTACCTTTCCATAATCCAGGTAAATTGAATCAGAATGTTAAAGGTATACCTCACGTCTACGCAAAATATTTTTTAAATTCGCTTCAAACACTCACTGTGTTATAGGGTCTCCCCTTCTAGCTCAAAAAAGAGGCATCGTGCTGACATCTTTACAGCAATAATCAAGTAAATGCTGATGTAGAGTACGAAGTGTAGACGAGAAAAGAGAGACAGACAAGCTAACCCGTAGTATGGACTCTGTACAGGAGAGACATAAAATGAGGGCAGAGAGAAAATGGGGAAATGCTTGATGAGGTCAGTCAGAAAATGGGAAATACTTGATGAGGGCAGACAGAAGACGTGAAGTACTTAATGAGGAGAGCTAGTGTCGGAGACAGCCCCCTGCTCTCCAGAGGGCGCCACACCACCAAAATGAGGTGTCCATCGTCTGAACCATATATAGCTACCGCAAAATTCGCCAGACCATCTCACGCTCCTACCGCTGGCTTTCCCTCCTCCTTTCATTCACTTTTGTCATATCGATAGACTCAGTCCGATGAGCACATTCTTCCTCCCTGTTGATAAATCTCGGCACGTGTCATTCGAAGGTTTCCGCCGTGCCCGGTACCCGGTTATCGTAAACCAGAAATAGGTCTGGAACAATCGATTTCCCTCCTGACGTCACCTCCGTACGTCCTTCTTGAGTGATGGCTACTTAATTGGTTTTGACTGGTCACGTGACAATTTTTGGCGGTTGGTCAATGTCTGGAAGAGGGGGACACAGACATCTTTCCTCGATCGGAAGGACCTTTAGCAAACAGCAGCACTCTTAAACTGATCAGCCTTTGGTTTGGTCATCAAAAAAGTGCTTTACTTCCACCCACTGGTGATTTCGCACTTCAAACTCTATGCAAATGAATTTTAATACGTATATACATCCCTCCTGGGCAAGATAACATTACCGTGTCCTCTCCAGCTGACGGAAGACGAACCTACGTACATTGTTGACCATTTTGGCCAAGGATTCTGACGACATCGCTGACCTCTCTGCGACCCCGACTCAAAGGTCAAGCGAGACTATGGATCACGGGATGCCTTGACGAGTGCTGATAGACGCGCAGTGAAACGAATCAGTGTAAAATATCATCGCTTCTCGTGGATCCACATCCTACTATAGTTTCTCTCCACTCACAAGACGTCCGTAAAGCTCAGAGGAAAAACAGGATGTTTCCCGTGCTCCGGGAATACCAGAGTCGACATCACGTGACGCGGATTTGTTAGGTTCGCCGCTTGCGCCCCGATGCTGTTTACATGGGACTAGCGGTAGACTAGACTACTTTCAAGATATTACAGCTGGAAGGCATTAGTAAGCACCCACCCCAACAGAAGGGCTACACAGAACTCACACGAGAGACTGCTGAATGTTTTGATTGAGGTATGTGTACTATATCGAGAATATGAGAGATGGACAACCAATAAATAACATTACAGAACGGACGTTTGACTTTTGTTTGACGACTTGGAAAAACAGGATGAAGTACGTGTATTGTTCATAGGTCTTTACTAATGAAGACTAATAAGCCAATTGTAGGTTTGAGATTTTTTTTTCCCCTTTCCTGGCCAGCGTTACGTGGCATCTCGCTAAATGAACTGAAAATTGAATGTTCTTAAAATAGTCAATCGAATTGTTTATGATCCTTGGTTAGTGAAGAAACGTGTACATCAGACAATTAATATTATGAGTCAGTGTGCGTGCTGTCTGGCAAATGTTCAGGAAGTTAATTCCGTATCAACAAAAATACTGCGTGATCATGTCTTTTTTGATTGCGTCAGTTGAATGAAAAATTTCCATGAGCTCGTAAGTGATCCCAGTACGCGCAACCTTATCTCGACCCCGCAGGCTTCTATATAATCCCTTTATAGCCGACGCTTTGGGGTTAGTACGCAGGCGGTAAGCTTCCTCTCTTCCCACCCTAAACATGAGGCAGATGACTGAGGTATAGGCATAGGAAGTAGTTGGGTGTGTGCTGTGGTGAGTATAGTCAGTCGATCGTGCTCGATGACCGGAGTTCAAACTAATTATATCTTGGGAAACGAATGATTCGATCTGACAGACAGCTGAGACTTTCAATAGGTGTGTAATGGGGATTTTTACCTTAATTTTTGTGACGATGCATGCAGGCTGGAAGGCCTGACACACGCACAACACACGTTTCACAACCGATAGTCTTACGAAACGCCGCTCATGAATGGTACCCGGCCACCTGCTAGGTGCGAATTTTTTTTTCCTTGAAACCCATTGGCTGCTTGCTTCACCTTGACCTACGAAGGTTGTTTATAAACCGCTCATTGTCGATCACCGCTTTCCGAATTTTCTTCAGCAGCCGAAACAGTTGAGATATGAATGTACGTAGCTTAAAAATAACACGTAAGATATATTCGCCGCTAAACTTTGATCTATGCGATAATTGCGAGCCCGGTGAATGGCGTGCTGCGATTGGCTGGCTGTTCGTGACCCCTGACCTATGCCTTTGATTCCATTCAGCAGGCTGACGGCGCTGGCTTGCTTCGCTCCGATCCTCGCTCGCCTTGCGTGCTATGGTGGAACACTCGCAGTGCCAGAGACAGAGTCCTTGCTGACGAGACCTCTCACCCTTCACCATGATCATCGAAGATGTACGTGAACAATAATAAACCGGTCATCATGGATGTGGACAGTTCGCGGAGCATAGTGGAGGACTATGTCGCTTATCGCCTGGAAAGAAATGGCCTGGCTTGGCAAAATGGACAGAGGGATGTGACGCCCAACGAAATTCAGCGAGCAATGCGGGCGCTGGGCGATGAGTTCGAAAGCAAGTTTAGTGCTCAGTTCGACGACATGATGAGCCAGTTGCAGCTGACTCCAGACACTGCGTATCAAACGTTCAGGACGATTGTGACGGAGATATTTCACGACGGAGTCAACTGGGGGAGGATTGTAGCTTTGTTCGGTCTGGCTGGTCGTCTGGCTGTTCTTTCTAGTCATCAGGAAATGCCGCGGCTTATAGAGTCTATCGTGGACTGGGTCTCAGCATACGTGGATACCAATCTGAAACAGTGGATTACAGATCATGACGGCTGGGTAAGACATATTTCGGCATTGGCCGCATGTTTGTTTATTTGTGTGTGTGTGTGTGTGCACGAGCTTGTATCATTATTACCACTGCAATTTTCTGTAATAAACCTCTACCATGCACGCCTGTCTGTGGCTGTGGAAGTCGGCGTGGGCGTTGTAGCACCGTGAGACCGGTCGGTGTGCCGTCTGTGAAGATGCCAAGAGAGGAATTATCATTTTTCTGGAGACATAGCTTCAGGGACTTGTTTACCTTTCATATTCACCTTCATTAACCAACATTACTACATCATTGTTTAATTTTTGTTCTATCTTGACTCTCTTTCTCACTCATTCTCTCACACACACACCCACTCAAATTCTTATTCTATAAATAAGGCAAATAATTAAGTCCTGTTGCGAACTTCCATAAACTATATTCGTGGAAACTTTTCCAAACTTAGTAATTAATTTTAGATTTGAACATATAAAGATAAGTTTTGTGGGATACATGAACAAACACTATTCTCTATTGATCTTGGGTAGTGATGTTCTTGTAGACAGCGTGACAATTTGTGATAATTTCAGGTTTTTTAAAATTATTGATTGTTCATTATATTTTAAATAGTAGTTTAAAATGAGTAAAATACCCATTGACACACCTACTGGCTCTTATATCAAAACTGAAAGTATTTAGCCATTTAGATTTTTTTCGACTAGATCTGACTTTCCTTCATTTCTATGGTGCTATTTTAGACATACTCTACTCATGCTGAAAGGATTGGGATAGGCACAGATGTGTTGACCCAATTGCTTTTGTTAATGGTACTCAGTGCGGTTCACTTTTCCCGCTATCTTAAAAGCCAAATTCTTCAATCACCTAGATACTTGATAGTTATTTAGCTGTGGTAGTATAGTTATAGAATGGTCTCCGTTTTTGCAACAATAGCACACAATTACTTTATTGCTTTAGTCATTGCTGGATTTTTCTCAAAATAGTTATTTTCTATTGTTCTGTGACATAGTAGCCTATGATTATATGAGTTTTAAATCCTTAAACTTGTATGATATTACTGTCAGTAGTTGTTTCATAGAACCATAGCACAGCATCCAATGCAAAAGTAAAACATAGGCGAGCTCTATTTTTGTATTTCGAATTTTGTTCAATATCTGAATTGGGTTATATTGAATATATTTCTTGGGTATTTGCTTAATTGACATGTGTTTCTTCATGTACATTCACTTACCATAAAATGTGTACTACTGTCCTTTTCTTGCTGACAGTGACATATACAATTTGTGTTGTGTATAACATCTGGTAAATCATCCATGATAATGCCTGATCATGGGGACAGTTGACTGTTACTAGCAAGTGTCTAAGCCATTAGTGTTTCATCTCTAGTAGATGGCAAAGAAAACTGATATTTAATTCTTAGATTTAAGAAGTCAGCTTTTTTAATTAAAATTTCTGTGTAGCTGTACATTGTTAATGAATATGTTAAAATTAGGTATAAACTTTACACCTGATTTCAAGAAAACTCTAATTACATTGAACTTACAAAATCATAAGCATAATACGACCCAAGATGTCCAGATATTTTACCATAGGCCGTATGTTACTAAAACAGAGGAAGCTATGAACAGGTTGTATGCATTAACGACACCTAAAATATGTGTCTGTGATTTTGTAGATGGTATTGTGTAAAGAAACATTAATCTAGTATTATACATGCACACATTTGAATTGAGGGAGAGTTGGCAGGAGAGAAAAGTCGAAGCCTTGTAATACACTAGACTGTAGAACGTCTCAGCCTGGTAGTACACAAAACTGTGGAGTAGGTTGTAGCTTGGTAGTACACTAGACTGTAGAGCAAGTTACTCTTCAATGTATGATGCAGCCTTGCGGCAGGAAACTTCCCCTTGCCCACACAGCAGTCCAGCAGAAACAGGTATTTTTCAGGGGAGGTGAAGACAGCAGAAGGAGAGGGTTCGGTTCTGTTTTCCCTTGTGACCCACTTAACTCTGTTCTCCTTCAGACTATGGGACACTTTACCTTAATAATTAGAAGCAGACAGTTATTAATGAAGGATCTAATTCATACTTGTAGCGTGATGTTGAGTTTTTTTTTTAAGTATGATAAACTTTGATGTAATAAAGTAAGTGACATTTAGGTGCAGCAAGTAAAATTGTAATATTAAGCAATGACGTAGATAAATTGTGGGTATGTTTTATGTGGTGATAAAAAGTTTCTTGCAAGGTGTTCTTCAAGTGGCATGAGACAAGAACTTCAAATTTATTTTTTTTAATTTTACTTCCTTAATATATTTTTATAAAATTACTCACAAGGGAAAGTTACCTTCATTATTTTACATCCTATTCTCACATTCAGAATTAATGCATGATAGAGTTACTTCAACACGATTTGACATGAAGATACAGCAAACGGATATATGACAATAGGATATGACGGTAAGCTATGAGTCTTTTATTAGCAGAGTAATTGGTGCAGTGGCTTTTACTACTGTTTTAGTCATTGTGACAAAGCATGTCTCATCTACTGGAATTTTCAGTTAATGCAGTGGTTAAAAATATAGTTATCTTATTTCAGCCCTTTGATTCATTTCTGTATCCCAGATTTCCTGCTCTCCCATATTCTGTTCTTTCTGTCTGGTATTTTTTCCCCTTTTTTTTAATAACATTCACTTAACCCCACTAAACAAGACCAGGAGGGAATTTAAAGTCATTATAGCGGAAGGCGTAGGTCTGTACCATAATTGACCATAAAAATCATTGACCTTTTTTTAGATGACACTAAGGATTTGTGGAACATGAGTAGAATATGTTTAAACAACTTGGTATTTCATTCTGCATTCATTGAAGAAATGTTTGTAATATAACTAACAAATTTCAGCTGTTTTGTGGTTCTTTATCATCAGACACATTTTCTGGTGGTTTTTATTTTATTTTGCTCCCCGCACATAATATCGATTGTAGTTTGCATGGTTAAATGTTTTTCTCTTACCGCCTACATAGTCTTTTACTAATACCATATTTTATCATGTACATTGCTTGCATAAATGCTCATCAATATTAAATGTTCTTTAAGATTTATTGTTTTCTCTGCATTGATAATCGGTTCTTTTGTTGCAGGCTGGGTTTTTGGAGTTTTATGCTGGAGGCCCAGAGAAACGTGTGAAAGAATCCTGGCCGTCTTTAAAGACAATCTGTGGTTATGCTGCAGCTGGTCTGGGAATCTTGACTTTGGGAGCTTTTTTATCTCAAAAATCATAAAGCACAAGCCTGTTGGATGAAAAGAAAAGTAAGCCCATGTCTATTATCCAGGAATTTGCGGAACAAAATAGAAATAAAATGACAGTTTTGGACACATTCATCAGATGTCATGAGGATGTGCTGCAGATTTCTGTTGACAAGGCATCAAGCTACTGCATCTTGACAGTGGATGTGAGAAATTTCATTCCAGATGAATTCTAGCCACGTTTTCAAAATACGATGAAGAGTTATCTTCCCAAGTAATGTCAGCATATAAATAGTACTCTTATTATTTCTCAAAATATAAACTGATTCAAAGAACAGGAGAAACTACACAATAATTATGACGTTGCAAATCATTGAAAAAATGTTGTTTCCATGCCTCCAATGCACATCTACATTATGTTTTGATAGTGCATATATTTTGAGCATTTCAGAAATATTTTTAGGCTACAACCTTTATTTGTCATTCTCAAATTAAATAATGACAAAAAAGGGGATAATTCCTTGATTTCAGAATAGTGGTGAAAATTAACATTTTGGTCTTGGAATATAAGCTTTATTGAAAAATGTCAGATTGCTGCCTTAATGTCAAATTTGGACAGAGATAAAATTGGAAGACAGTGGCACATTCTGAATTTATTCATTTAACAATCTCAGAATATATTCAAATACAGCTTCAGTCCATAGCTCACATAAGATTGTTTAAGATGTTTCTGGGATGAGTTGGGCTACCTGTCTGCGAAAGACAGGCCTGTTGGTTGACGTTTTGATGACGGAAAAAATATCATCAGGTGTTCCAGCTGGAGAGCTTGTGATTTTTCTTGTCTGCTTTCATGTGGTCAAGAGTTGTGATACAGTGTCATTCAGGTTCACATAATGTACGAAGGAGGGCATCTTTTTTTTCCTAAATTCTCTATCCTTTGCAAAGCTGTTACCTGGTTTGAGTCGTAATGACGGTGTATGTAAAGCATGCTGCATTATATTGTGGCTGTTTATGTGTGTTTAGTAATGTGTGGAGAAGACTTGCTAGCTTTATTGATAAGTACCAAGTTTTTGTTCCATTGCAAGCTGAGACTTCTTGTCAGCGAAGCGAAGCTAAATGCTTCTGGGTGGTCTTCCTCTGCTTGATCATTTAAAAATCCTTGGGCATCAGATGTTTTCGGCAGGATTTACTGACAAGGATGACACTGGAGCAAGAAGAATTTTTTATCATCCCAAGATTGATGCCCACCAGCTTTAAAAGAATGAAGTGTGCTGCAGAGTGCTTTTAGTTTAACTCGGTCAAGTGTAACACAACAGCTGAGCATGGTTTTTTTTGTCCAGCAGTCACACCTTCCAGAACTCTGGAGTACATTCAGTGCCAGGAAGACAGGTTGCACCAGATAATCAAGAAACTTGTGGGCAAGATTTAATGTTACAAATCAAGTTTCAGTACCTTAGACCTTTGAGCAGAGTTAATGCTGCATTTATGTGCATGCCATTGGAGTAATTTGATTATACTTACAGACATAACTTTTCATTGCTTTTTTGTGGGGATGGGGGGATGACTGGAAGAAAGAGAGAAAGGCTTCTAGTCACAATGCTACTTAATGTTGTTCTTATTATATTAAACTACCTTTTTAAGAAGAAATTGTAAGTCTTTATTTTCAAATATTGAAAAAAGGTGATGATACTAATTGTACATTTATATAGAACTCTATCATAATCTTGGGTTATGCTCCAAGTACTGTTCCATTAAAATGATAAGCATCAAATTTTTCAGTAACAAACAATACAAATACAGTAAACTCTCCATTAACCAGAATTCAAGCAGCTGGCACTCTCAAGCAACTGGCAAAAAAATAATAATAATAATTCTAGTGGAAATGTAAGTTCTGACATGACGATCCTGATGTGATGACTACCCAGCAAGCTCTGTATCTCTATTGTAACAGTTTCAGGTGTGTGGGGTTGGTTTTTTTGTTTTGTTTTTGTTTTTGTTTTTTTTGCTGTTGTTGTTGGGTTGGGTTCTTTTAAAGTTCTTTTAAGTTACCTGAGTTTTAAAAAATTGTGTTAGTGAAGTTTATTTAAGTTGAAAAGTTTATTGACTGCCATTAGCTAAAATTGCGCACCGCATTCACAAAGCTGCTTTTATAAGAAAGCGGCGTTATATTAAGTTTGTCTTTATTTGTCTTAATTTGCATTTAATTGCTGTATTTCAATAACAATATCAAGTCAGTACAGAGTTTATGGTATGACATGATATGCAGCATGAGATATAGTATTAGGCCTGTTTTTAATCATAATTCTTAAGCAAATTAGAAATATATTAATCTGGCCTATGCCAATCCATATAGATGCTGGTTAACTGAGTCTGTTGTAATAGCAAAGTATTTTAGCTTCACAGACCTGAATAAACTAATTCTTAGATTCTCACATAAATGGTTTAAAGTACATTTGGAAAGTTTTCTTATTGTCATTTTATTGGTGTTATATTATTGAACTGGCATAATGGGTGATTCTGAAAGGAGCATTCAAACCCTATGATGTCTACTACTTTGTCTCTCATAATTCTATCAAATGAAAGACATGGCAATGTGTAATATTATTCTTGCTTTCAGAATAGCCTCCTCACAGTAAGCCAGGTTTCTTATGTAATTGTTTAGTTTTATTCCTTAGTGGACAAATACACCAGAGACATACAAATACCTATAAAAGTACAATATTTTACATTTCACCTTACAGAAAAAAAGAAACATGTACACGCAAGGCAATACAGTCACTTCCACCAGCTGAACAAGTCATCCAACACAGTATGTACACACTTCCCTGTCAACTTCTCTTTATCAAAGCACTATTCTCAAGCCCTGGAGCAGAACAGAACAGCAGCAAGAAGGTATGCCAAGCTAACAGGAACACCCTCCTCTCAAAGCAAGGATTCAGTCCAAAGCCCAAAACAGAACACATGACCACCCATTCCACCCAGAAGTCAATTCTTTTCAGTATCATTCTATTTGTGACTCCCTGCCACCAGCTCCATAACAACACCCCAATGCACATCATTATTAATGTGTAATATGGTTCTTGATTTCAACATACCCTTTACTCAGTAAGCCCTACCATTTCATCCCCCAGCTTAATATCAAATTAATTGAATGTAGGTGAACAGGTTAATATGATCTCAATATAATTATTTATTTCACTTTTTAGACAAATTATATTAATCCTCATCCCTTTTTTTTAAGAATTTGTCATCATAACAAAGAAAAGCAGCTCTGCTAACCTAGCTTTGATAAAATATATCCTCTGATGTCTGAAACTACTGTGTTGTTGTCTAACTAGTGGTTTTGCTGGCATTTAAACTGAAGACAGTCTGTACAGGTCTATGCCTGGTTCAAAATTAAAACAAAAAATATGGAACTGCAATTGAGTTATAAGATGGAGCTGTACTTTCTGACAGGTAACGGAAATGGTGTTAAAATAGCGTGCTTTCATTTATCACAGTATTATGTACATGCTTGTTTGTTAACTTGTAACAAGAGGCACACACTGAAAGTGTCTGTTTCTGCAAAAGAATCATGTAACAGTTGTAAAAATAAATATGCCGATTTTTTAATGCTTTTATGGATTTTCCTGTACGTAAAACGATCTTTGTTGTCTTTAAAGTTCTCATGTAACATGCTTATTGTGGATCTTTTTTTTATCAGTATCAGAAAAGCCAGCCTTGTTCTTGACACCTTTGTGCTGTTATCCTGTATTAACAGGTAGTGACCAAGTGTCATATGTTAAGCTTAAAATCAACAGGCCAACAGCAGAAACCAGCATTTATAAAAATAGCACTTAACAGTAACTAAAATGTGCTAAGTATGCATACTAATGTCTTGCTTTATTTAATCAACAATGGATCATAACATTATCTACTTCTCTGTGGTGATATCAAGATCCTACCTCATGTTAAGTATCAGTGAGTACAAAGAAGTACTTAGGTACCTTAGGTAGCTTGGGCTCAGAAAGATCTGAATGGCATACAAAGATATGACCAAGAAAATGTGCTTGAACAGGTGGGTAAGAGTAGGTAGTGGATTTGTTGTATATGGATGCATGACTGTATACGCAGGTGAATGTAAGAGAGATTGAAGGAAAAAATATTTTTAAATGGATAAATTATAGGTTTTAAAAAAATACTTCTGGGAAATTTTAAATGTGAGATTTAAGGAATATAAATCCTTCAGGACAGTCCAACCCACCAAAAACTAAGAGCAGAGATATGGCTTGCTGACACACCTTTGAAGATAGGTGTCTGCAGCACACAACAGATTTTGTCAGGAGCTCTGAAGTTACTGTCTAAGCATCCAAAGAAGTTATACAACCAGCGCAAAAGTCAAGAAGTGTACATTATAAGTAGAAATTGAAGGCAGATTTACTTTTAGTGTATAATGAAGCAAGATAATAGCATGTTTTTAGCATAATGATCTGTTTGCAGATTGCATAAATCACTCTAATGAGCTGTGTTGTGACAATCGCTGTGTTGTGCATTGTCCTAGATTACCAACATACCATTTTTTTAAACATAGTTATTTTATCTAGTTCATGGGTTTACAGAGCTTTCTTCATGCTGTATTTAATGCTAAGGCAACTGTAATCAATTATTAAAAGTAAATATCATTTTATTAATGTAAACTATAATGTCATCTTTTGTTTTTCTTTTCATTGATGTGGTTAGATGTTAAGTGTAACACTGAATCATGTTGATATACACATTTTATTTCTTAAAGTCTGTTTATAGCATCTAAATCAGATAAAAGTCAAAAAAAGGCCTTCATTGATTTAACATCGACTATGTGTTAATTTAATTTATGTTGATTTAAATTTCTAATTTAAAAGCAAAAGACAGCCAATTTCGTTAACATTGACAGGACACAATGCCTCATACTTTGTTCATCGTATGATGTAATACTCATGATCATAAGGAAATCTTCAGTTTTTAATCTTAGTTATTTTACATTTTTCTGCATGATCCACATTTTAATCTTTAAATGGTTGTCTGCATTCATTGGAAACATTCTGTTACTGTTTGTCAAGTTTGAAACAGTCAGGTATATGGGCGTTGTATGTACATTGGGATAACAAAAAATGAACGAACTTTGCTGAGAAGTGCTATGAACCAGTATATGTTAATTGTTTGCATTCAGTGCATGTGTGAGTTTCTGTATATAGAGGCCGCTTTCACAGGATGCATGAGACAGACCTGCTAGACCAAGAATTGAGTGATATTACCAGAATTTTAAGCTTGTTGGATGTGATGTGCATAATGTTACTATTTTGCACCATATTGATCAAACTGCTAGATTATTTGCACTTTCTATTAATTGGAAATGACTGACAGTGAGAGAAAGATTAACAACATGTTGTTGCATAACACTTCTTGTGTCAGCAATATATTCACAAATAAGTCTTCTTGCAAAGACATGTACAGCGATTTGAATTTGCAGTTTTTTTTTCCCCCACTTTTTTCAGTCCAAATATTCGCCTCAGCTGTAGCCCATCTGCTAAAAGTACTGGCTATGAAAACCTGGCATCAATTTGCTTAGAATGTGGTTGGACAGATAAGCTGTGCCATGAAAAAGAATATGCTGTATACTCTATATGATTTGCACATAGCAGTCTGGTTGAACTGTGGGTGAATAGTGCACTTTGTGAGAATGGAGAAAGCATGTTTTCAAAAGTGAAAATGGGAATGGAGATTGAGAAAGTGAGAATTTATATTTGAAAATTATTTTTAATGTGGCATCTCATGATAAAAAAATCTGCTTGGGCCTTCATGGCGGTTTGTGTACATTTGTCGGAAACTTGCATTACTGATCATGTTTTTGTATTTATTATCAAAGGGACCATCTGCTAATAGTGGCTCATAGATGATCTGTTTCCACTTGTATTTTTCACCCATGTCCATCTTATTTTATGGAATTCGTTTGTGCGTGTGTATGTGTGTGATTTTGTGTAGGTGTGTACATGTTTTCAAGTTAAAGGAGTTGCCAACATGTATAGCGTCATAAATAAACGCTCCGTTAGAGAAAACAAACAACTGAAATCAGGAAAACAATAGATATTTCTTGTTTCTGTTTGTTGTTTTTGTACCAGTAGCAGATGTCTGTCGGCGCTATGTGTGTACTTTTTCCAGGGACAGCACTCATGTTCTGGATGCTCACCCTGTTCAGTTGTTTTCTTTTTCCATGCGCGGTGTAATAGTTTGTATTAAGCCAGTGGGGCAAAAGTGCTGTGTCTGTAGCCAGCGGTAATTTTTTTGTTTTCTAGTCCAGACCGAAAGGCTTATTGCGGGGGAAAGGGTGGATTGCTGTAGACAGGGAGGAGGGGGTGGTATACAATAACACGGATATAAATAGACACCCGTCATTATTACCACGGAGTGGCAACTACTGAAGTACTTGGGAACATAGCTCGACCGACCTAGCATTTTCATATTTAATGGAGATTTGAAAGCGAAGCACAACTCGATATCTGTCACAGGTGTTCAGGGTCTTTACTGGGTCTCCAGCATCCCCACCCCCATCATGACACACCTGTGTACAGATACAGGCTACACGTGACACCTGATGACCCCCGAGTCATCTCGTGTCCTCATGCACTAGTCTACTCCGCGATTTTGTATTTATTATTTTTGAAGTACATGGCACTCCCATCCCTCGCTTGCCATATCGAATAAAGCAGAAGTTCCCGTTATCATCTTCAGTCACCTGCCATCTCTAAGCTCGAGCAGTAACAGTTCACTGACCACAGCAGTGTCACACCAGGTCAGCTCCAGAGGTGGTGAGTAGGTCTTGTGTACCTGACCTGATGGTCATTTCAAAATGCTGAGGTCGCCTTCTCTCAGGTGATGTTCACTTTGCTGTTACCCACCTCCTCCTCATCATCATCATCCTCTCAACGGTCTCGTTGCGGGCATTATCACCGTTGTGAGTTCTGTTCTCGGTACTCGAGCCTCTCAGCCACTGCGCCCCACGTTGTTCGTAGTTTGTCCTACTCTCCTCGTGTCATCCATCCTCGTTATCCTTCTGTTCGTGTTTTCCATAGGCAGCTTCAAGTTCGTCGTTAAAAGCACCAAAACAAGATATGTCTGTTTGTGTGTACATAGGTGTGCCTTTCAACATTTTGCGTTTCAGCGACTTGTTACTGATGTCGATGTGTTCGTCCTTGCCACGTGACTTGTTATCTGGTGGTCAGTCGTTGCTAAACATTCTGGAACTTCTCGCTGGCCTTGTTTCTTTTCTTACCCTCCTTCCTAAAGGCATACGGTTGTCATGGGAAGTTCCCCCTTTCCCCTCATCCCCCTCCCACCAACTCCTGTCTCGTGATGTGTTCCCTTTTTTTGCTGGGTCATTACGAAATGGAGGTTTGGGGTCACGTGAGGGCTCCTAGTGTCGTGCCTGGAGTCTCTTGGGTCTGGTATCGGGTGTGTGCGTACCCTGACGGTGACGGGTGCAAAAGTACCCTACCTCACTGGGTCCGGATGGCGAGACGTGCTTGCCTGCCAATACCAAAGAAATCTCTCCCACCCCACCTGCCCTTCCTTTCACCCAAAAAAAATTGAGGTGACTGACCTACCCGTTCATTGTCAAAAAAGTCTGCCGACACCCGTATTATTTTGGTTGCTTAAGTCAGCCGTAGCTTCAGTTACAGTTTGTTTGCCACTAGTACCCGACTGTGTCCGACATCTGGATGGAAAAGTTTAGCTTTTTATGGTCGGATTGTTGCTGGTTGGTTGTTTTTATTTGTTATAAACATGTTTATGTGTTACAGAAAGATTGTTTTAAGAGAGCAGCGGCCGCGTTTCGTGCAGGCGCAGAATACAGTAACCCACCTAATCAGAACTATTATTTAATTATTTTTATAATTTTAATGAAAGGAAGTGTATATTTGAAGCATTTGAAATCTCCAGATTATGTGTTGTTTTTTTTTTAAGATTGTTGCTTAAATTTATGTTAATTTTACATATCAGTTCTTGGCAACATTTAGTTGTTTTACCTGTATTTAAATAAACGTAAATTCTCTTGCTCATACTTATTTTTGTGTTAAGTGTTTAAAGTTGACTTGTGCACTGGTCAGAATAAATTTTTGCAATGAGCATAATGTATTCTGTCTTTTTTTCTCCCCAAGCTCAGAGAAAGCCCACACAGAGGCTGCAATGAAAATTTCCATTGCGACATTGAAGCCAGAGTTTATGTTCGGGAGAGACTCAACATCCGGTTCCCACATAGGTTTCAGGTTCACATTCTAGTGAGGCCTGGGAGAGTCTCCTCGAAAACTGCCTTCACTTTTCTCTTCCTTTCTTCATCCTCCCTCCCCACCAACGACCAGTAGTGAAAAGACGGGGGGTGTGTAACGACAAGGGAAGTCATGTCGCAGGTGGCGCAAATTAAATTTTGTAACTAAGCTAGTGGAAGGGCTAGGGTTTAAAAAGATGCTGGGGCAGTGGGAGGAGAGATGGTTGAACATGCTTTTAGACGCAGCAGAGAAAACAGTGTTAAAATGATCTCAGGAAATGGCTGAAAAGGAATTTTTTTTTTTTTTTCTGTTTGGTCCAGGAATCCGTTTCCTGGCTTGAAAGTGTGAGCCAGTGTTTGTGTGTATTTTGGGTCTTTGCTATACTGGCCTCAGTTTTCTCTCTCTATCTCTCTGTATGTCTGTTAACGGCTTTCATAGCTTGCCAAAAAATATAAATTCTGGTGTTGATGGCGATGTTATATGACTTACAATCACCTGCACGCATTGCCGTTCGTCCATCATCGCTCTGCCAGTTCTTCTATTTGTTCTTCTATCTGCTATTTGTTCACACTCTTATTGAGACTGCGTGGGGGGAATATTTTATTTGGGAGTCGTGCTGGCAGAAGCCATTGAAACGCTTGTAAAAGGCCGGTAACATGTAATCACTGGATCGAAAGAAGAAGGACACGCGGCGACACGAATTACGGGTGGAACTACGGGACAGGGGGGACTGTCTTCCTCCTTGGCTTCTTTCCCTTGCTAAGTCTGCAACCTTTCATTCTCTTTCCTTTTATTTCCTTCTCTGAATAAGTCTTTACTTCCTATTGTTTGCTTGTGTCTTTTTCTTTTGGTCTATGCATTCTGACTACTCATTTCTTCGTTCATTTAGGTTTCTGTATCTTCCTCATCGTCGTCCCTTGTTTACTCCCCTTGTGCTCACTTTTCTGTCCATTATGTTTTTATGCATCTGACTTGTCAACACTTCAACGGTTTCTGTTGACAAAGAAACAGTGATACAGATGTAAGACAACAACAACGATGAGTGGCAGGTGTACTGTCCCAGGTTGCTCTCATTTGGAGCCGCAAGGCCTTTGTTGTTTATGGCTGGGAAATCCGTAGACAACAAACAAAAAAATACAATGTTTACCTGTCATATAATCCTTTTCATATTAGGTGTTTTCGGAGTACAAAATCCCAATAAGAATGCTACATGAAAAGAAATCCAAATGTGTAGCAGAAATTTTATATATATATCACGCGCGCACACAAACATTCGTTAACACAAACATGGTTGATATAATACATAACTTGAAAAGTTTAGTTTTGACATAACGTCTAAACTTAGGAAGACGGGATTTCCAACGCCCACGTTTAAAAAAAAAAAAAACTTCCGATAAACAAGTTCAAGAACTCAATAGCCTCCACGCTCTATGAATAGCCGTTAACCAGCTCGTGCCCTACCACCCGTTCAAGTTGAATACCGCTTTTTGTTTGCTGGGCTAAGAGGTCAGGGAGAGAGAGAGAGGGGGAAAAAGAGAGAGTCTGTAGGGAGGAAGAAATATTGAGATTGATGCAAGCAGTACTTGCTTGGACTCCTGAGCGACCTGGAAGTTGAAAGAACTAACTTCAAAGCCTTAAGAAAGTGTAGTTATAATGTGATGCTTCCTCGCATGTGGTGGATCCATCAACAACTGTGATAACTGCTTCAGTTCTGAAAGATCTGAGAATGTTTCGCCACCATATTTCCATTCTGCACATCGATTGGCATGAGAGAGAGAGAAAAATAATAGTGCACGCGGTCAATGAACTGTTGTACAACATCAGATCACAATTCCGTCGTACCTTCACTCACTGGTTGGCTGGCAAAACCAAAACATACAAAACCACTAGAGAGATATACACATACAAATACAAAACCACTAGAGAGAGAGCGAAAGAAAAAGTAGAAACAACTCTCCTACTAAATATATGCATTTCGGGACTGTAAGCAATGAGATATCAACACTCAGTCTGTATTTCAATGACCGGGCGGTGATCGGCTACTACATACCTCACAATATCAATGCACATTCCTTCAGTGATAACTAGTACTTTGACAGAATTATCTGCCCAGGGGAAAAAAACTGTATGCGTGGGCGTCCAGCTGTGTGATGACACAGAATGTTAATTATCATTTGAGTTATCACCACAACACTTTATCATGGAGCGTGGACTCTTGCACCACCTCGTGTGGTAGTGGTCGAGGGGCTTTGCGGGGATGAAATGTATCTCTTAATCATGGGGTTGTCGGTGCTTTCTTTTTTTTTTTTTATTTTTTTTTTTTTTTTCCATTGAAGTTGAAACTGTCCCAGAATAGCAGCACACCTAACACGATATGTTGTGGTTGCTGGATCGCTGCCAAATACTACCGCCATCAGTCCTCCATCTGAACTCGCCATGAGAAATAACCACTGGAAATAACCACTTGCAGAAGATTCAAAAACAGATTTGAGATATCAGTAAAAATAAAAACAACAATATTCATATTTTCCAACCACTTAACTCTCGAGAGCCAAGCGCTGGAAAGGAGTGTACTGAAAGTATCCCCGGAACAAAGCAGGAATGGAGTTTTCATCTGACTTATCTACAAATGAGTTGTAGATGTCGAAATTGATCAACAAGAGGACATCCCTTCAATCCATATCATGAGAGTTTTTTTTTTTTTTTTTTTGTTTTCTTTTGTTTTGTTTTTTGTTTGTTTGGTTTTTTGTTTTTTGGTTGTTGTTTTTTTGTTTGGTTTTTTTTGGGGGGTGCCAACAACTGTTACATTGGTCCTGGCATTTCTCCTTGTTGGTTTGTTTTATTTTTCTCTTCAGTTCTCTTCATCCCTTCAATCCATAGCATGAGAGGGGTTTTTTTGGTTTGTTTGTTTTTTGTTGTTTTGTTTGTTTGTTTTATTTTTTGTGGGTTTTTTGGTTGTTGTTGTTTTGTTTTTTGTTGGTTTTTTTGTTGGGGGTTTTTTTGTTTTTTTTTGGCCAACAACTGTTACTTTTGTCCTTTTTTTCTTTTTTTCTCTTCAGTTGCGTATCTGGAATGACATGCTCGAGTGACGCACGTGCAAATGCTCTGTATCCCCTGTGTTTTTAATCTGCGCATGCGCATTATACTAGTGAACACTAGTCAGCTTCTACTCCGTGCAGAGCTCAACAGCCGACTTGGCTTCATCAGCTGCTGTTTGTTCTACGGATGTCATTCGTAGTTTGTCTTTGCGTGCAATCAATGGCAGTCAGACAGCTCGTACCCACGCCACCTCCAAATTCCTCCTGCGATTTGTATCACAACAACCAAGTCTTAAAGCTCTGCCACGCCAGCCCCCCACAAAATTCGAGAAATTTTCTCCCATTTTCAAATAATTCCCCTCTTTCAGTAAATCCCCCATCCCCCACAACACTTCTCCATCCTCCGCATTATCGATCGTCGCCGAAGTGGAGGCAACTGAGTAAAAATTGTTACCTTGTCGTTATTTGAAATTCATGTTTAATGCATAAACACATTTCACGTCTCGTCTCGAGGCGCACGAGCTCGGCTTCTTTGCCGGGAGTCTGGCGGCCGCCTGCTAACTGCCTTCCTCCATCCATTGACTACCTTTGCTCGATGCTGCGTCAAGCTTGACGGGACATCGCCGAGGAGAATAATCTGTGTGAACTGACTGCTAAGCCCGTGGGCAGTGGAGGCTGATTTGTGGGTTTGTGGATTGCCCTCTTGCATGTCCTCTGAAAATAACCGCCCACAATTACCTGCAGTGCATCTGATGACCTTTACCTGCGGCAAACGATTGTAACGAGACGGTTCCACTAAAAACCAGCTCGGTAAAGACCCTCCGAGGCGTTGCTAGGCGACGAGGACGTATGGCATTGGTCAACAACGTAGCGTGACACACTGTTTGGCCAAGCAGTTCCCCCCAGTTCCCAAGCAAGACCTTAATTCCTTCTTAGCAACGAATTTAAATAAACCAGGAAAAAAAACCCTTGATTTTAATATTTAAAAAAAAGAATCTCTCTCTCTTTCTCTTTTTCTCCATGTTTGTGTGGTTCTTGGAGATAAAATTGTAAGAGCCCTTAAAAACTTCAATAAAAATAACAGAAAAATCCCTACTGGGTCTCGATCCTGACAGACAGAGGTTAGCTGGCTGGTTTCCACGTGACTAACAATGGGAACCTCATCTGGTTTGTCTTGGGGTCATGAGGTCGTCTTTATCACCTGATCCACACTCCCATTTCGTCCCCATCCCCCTTTTTTCTTCCCAATTCTTTTTTTTTTTTTAAGGACGAATTATGTGTCTGCTATTGATTCTGCATGCAATTGCAGTGTGCGCCATGTTAATCATCTGCTGCAGGCCTGTTCCTGTGGTCTCAGACGAGACCTGCGGTCACGATGCTAAAACCCACCTGCAGAGGGTTTCCAGACTTCGGTCGTGACGTCATCACGTGGCCGTTAAAGTCGACCGTTGGTATACCAGCTGTTATTATGTGATGACGTGTGCCTGCTGAACTCAAATATCGTTAACTTTAATGGATTGTAGTGAGCAAAGTTCACTCTCATTCACTTCCAGTGTGTGGCTGTCAGTGTATGAGCTCCCTTGTGTTAAGTGTGTGAGAGAGAGAGAGAAATGCCTGGCGCATGTGTTTGTGTGGTGTGAGCGTGCGTGTGAACGTGTAACAGGACATCAACCTTCAGGGTTTTCCCGGAGGTCTAGTCTCTCAGTTCACTTTTAAATGAAACTTCTGATGGGCCCAAAACACAATCGAGACAACTCACGTATCTAACCTTTGAGTTCCTACACTCAGCAATGAAACATCATAATTCCTTCTGGTTGTATCCCTTGAGTCACGTCTTCCACCATAGTCATGGTACAAAAATGATATGAATGCGGAAATAAAAAGAGAGTAGACTGAATGAATTCGAAAAACAGAATTAAAAATTCTTTCATGAAGCACTTGATCTTCTGGAACGGGTAGGAAGCATGTAAAAGGTTACAAGACAGGTCACCTGGGAGACGAATCGTAATTTATTTTCTACTTTTATCAGGCCTTACTACACTGAACTATTACTGTGATTGATTGGATTGATTGATTGACTGATTGATTGGGAGGAGTTTGGTTGGCTGCTCGGGTGGATGGTTAACAAAAGATGCAAAGCAGCAGCAGGTTGGAGAAGTTACAGAAGAAGATCGTGACCAGAGCCATCTCAATGAAAACCTTTCATCGTTCATGTCAGTATAACATCTCGGAAGTTGTGAACTAATTTCACCTCCTCTCCAACCCCTGAAATTTCTTTCAAATGTCAACTGTCTTATCCAGAAAACCCTCATCACAGTCTCCTTCATCTTTAATCGAAGAGCGATAAAGATTTTCGATGGCGCGTGTCTGTACTTTAGTCAACTTCCTGCTGTCCGAAAAGTAGACATCTTGGTACATCTTTCTCCTCTTATTGTCTTTATCTCTAATTCTTGGCCATGACCCTAGGCTGTGACTTTGGTGCACTTGTTTACGTGGAAGCTATCATGGAGACTGATCAATACGAGGCTCTTTTGAGTGTTTTCTTTAAGGAGGAGGGATTTGATAGGCATGTAGCCTGAGGCTGGCAAAGCCCTCAACAACCTGTTACTTCATTGCGGAGGTTTGGTGTCGGTGACAGCAGCCGAGGCCAACAACCATGCAACCCTCTTCTCGGGAGGCTGCGTAGAAAGCTCAGCTGCGTAGTAGCATAATGCCGACTGCTCCTCAGCTGATGCTGTTGCTGCCTCCACTACTACGCCGCTGCAGCGCCGTTAATGTATAATGTCTGGACGGCCAGCCAGCAGCTGACAGCCATCTCCTCCGTTCTCACCCTCCCTTCTTCTCTCTCTTTCCTCATTGTGGGTGTGTGGCCGAAAAGCTCGGTGCCAAGAGGAGACCAGTGCAACACCCTCGTCAAACCATTTCTCAGTCGCAGAACCGAGAGCGATGTCGTCACCGGCGTCGAGATTGTCGTCTGCTCGTGACCTGCAAGTCCAACTTGTGATAGTCTCCCCCCGTCTGTCGCCCACTCGGGGAATGTGTTTGCTGACTGACTCCTGCTGCTGCTGTTGCTGTAAAGGCCGGCCCGATGCCAGGCCGTCTGACTCACGATGAAGTAACCACACAGTCAGACCTGTCATTAGCATTAGCTAAGATTAGCACTGATGCAAAAAGTGTAAAATTTAAAAAAAAAGTAGGAGATACTTTTCAATAAGTTATCTGCATGAACTCTCGCCCGAACAAATTATCTTTTTAAAATCGTTAACCATGATTGTATATGCATAACACCGGCTTAGATGATTATTTAATTAAGTCTGTAAACACTGTAAAAATCCTTAAGAAGAACTCACTTCCTCGTCTTAGGCAAGTACCCGGATGTCCCCCTCTAAACAGTTTGTTTACCCCTGTGTACTCAAGGTCCACTAAAGCAGTGATGGGTAATCTGTTATCTGTTATATCTAGTGTTGATGTCAACTTAAAGTACACCTTACAGGTTTACACCATCTGTTGTTGCTACAGTCTCCCTAGCAATAAGCCATTTCTGACTTTCAGATATCTTCATGTGTGACAGCCACCAAAAAATATTTTTAAAATTGAATATTTCATTATCTGTTATCTTCCTGTCCGTCAACCTAACCATGCAAGCTATGGATCTATGGATCTTGTTTCCTTTCATGTTGATTGCCAGGTGGTCTGGACCAAATGTCCACTGTGAATGTAAACAAAATGTTTACTTTTGGGTAGATTTCTCTCTCATACACTTTTCTTTGGTTCGGGTTTCCACTTACATCCAAGCCAATAATACTTTAGTCCGAATTTATAGTCCAGCTGTTTTGAGAATAGAATATTTAAACCAGGTTTTGTAACACTGGGTGTACAGGAACTTGACCGTTCATGCCCCTGACTTCAGGACTCTATAATTAAGCCGGATGTCTTCTAAGTTTTAACCTTTTACCCAAATTATTCAGCTAAGGGCAACAGGGTTTGTTGGCGGGGATAGACCCAGGCTTTGTAGCTGCTCATGTTGCCTCGACGACAAGGTCAGAGTTCACCGGTAGCAATCACAGGAAGATCGAGAGGGGATTTTCTGGGGTCTGACGAACCATTATCAGGATGATGGTGCCAGCAACCTGTTAAATCCTCTGATGCTGCTTTTGAATGACTTCTTTCACTAATGATCACATGCATCTGTGCTCTCTTGGATTACCTCCCCATCCCCATCCCCTCGGCTCCAGTTTCACCCTTTCACCCATCCCTAGCACTCACCACAATCATGTCCAACTTTCTACATTTCTCTCTGTGTGTGTTTGTTTTGTTTTGTTTTTTGTTTTGTTTTGTTTGTTTTTTTTTTGTTTTGTTTGTTTGTTGTTTTTTTTTTTTTACTCTTACCTACCTCTCTACCACAGTCTGTCTAAATTCCTTGCCAAGACGATTGTTTGCTACCATACTCTAGTGTACCTAGATAGAAACTAAAGCGTGTTTGTCCACGTCAGCTTTCGACTTCCGGCCAGCAAATCTGTTTTCCACTGACATCTTAAATATTTACGTGTATTTATTTTTAACTCCGCTTGAGTGACAATTAGCATGAGTGGCCTACAAATGGAGTCCATTAGAAGAAAAGAATGCGTAATTTATCAGTCACCTGACAGCGATGAAGGTGCGCACAGAATGAACAATTGCATCCGCAGTAAGTTGCATCAATAAGACAACAAATAAAATAGGGGGAGGAGATGGCCGGTACGAGATGGGGTGAGAGAGGGGGAGTAGGGAGAGGAGGACCGAATAGGAGATGGAGAAAGACATAATTCACACAATAATGAGATGTCGAACTGAGCAACAATGCCTGCCACGAAGTCTGTGCACAGTTTATTTATTACATGGTCGCCTTGTTATTTCAAAGCTCCTTTTTTCTCATCTTGGCCTAGTCTCACCCTGGCCTATAAAAGCTTAGTTGTTATTGTTATCATTCTCTGTATTGACGAGGCATCAATGATGAAAGAGTCAAGGTTCAAGACGTTCAAGTGTATAAAAATGTCACAGTAAACTTCATGGGGATTTCCACGAACTGAGCAAGTGAAGTGGGGGGAAGTTAACAGAACTCACACTTGCTAATAACTGTTTTCACAACACCCTCTCCCACTTCCCGCGGCCATGTGAGGAGACACGTTCGGCGAATGTCTCCGCATTCCCAATGGCAGGTCTGCACATAGCCGATCGAATTCCAAATTAAAAACATTTCTCGAAGAACAAAATGGCTTGAGGGGTTAGGAGACACTGTCTGGCTGGTTGGCTGGCTGGCTGGCTGGCTGGTTTCTCTCTTTTCCTGGTCCATCTGTTTGCTTTGCATACTTTACATTGTTACACCTGATAAAGTGCGAGGAGCCTGGCGATACAGCATCACGGAAATGGAGCTTCCGGTCCTCTGACTGCGGGGCTGCGACATCTTGTCGGAAACAGCAGGCTCACTTCTTTGCATGCTCCTTTAAAAATCCGTTCTTCCTTGTCACTGATCGAATACAGTGACGCAGAATTGCTTTTTTTTTTTTTTTTTAAACTCGACTGATGTTTAAATTGCGAGCGTGGGTCCTAAACACACATCCCTCCTGCACGTTTAATACAGCTCAAACATCGGGCAACACCTTCACTCTCCTCCATCATCACACCAACCACCCCCACCACCACCACCACCACCATCATTTTTCCTTTTGTTGACGAACCCTTTAACCGTCAGTCCCACCACCACCACGTGTTCTCACCGAGTCTAGCCCTCGTTAGCCGGCCGTGTCATCGTCCTCGTGCTGTGCGTCTTCGTCACTCCGCGACCTGTTACGTCACTCAGATCAACGGAAGTAACTGACTGCACCAAGAAACAAAGGACCCACATAACAATTAACGTCCCTAATTAGCTTACAGCATGTGAGGGAGGAATTTCCATTATGTCTAATCCCGTGAAGGGAGGCGCGTGAATTTTGTTCACATTTGCAGGGAATGGCGGGTAAGGCGGTGACGTTCATTAATTCGGATTGAGCGATCGTTCCCGTCAGGCACACGAGCCGACGATTGACCTCGTAAGCCGACGGTTGTGTGCAGCCGTGACCTCTCCCCTCGGAGCGAGGGTTGGAGCAACCATCATCATCACCCCTCCCACCACCACCACCACACCTTTCCTTGTGCCACGTCATCAGGTGTGGCAGCGATAAGACTTGAGACTGAGTAATAACTGGTGACAGGTGGAAAAGAAGGCGGAGCTCCTATTACAGATCACACGGGTGGATAAGCCTGTATGAAGACCCTTCACCACTTTCTTTCTCTGTGTGTCCATTGTCAATGATCTTTATTTTATTTCATAGACATTGATTGGACCCCGAAAAAATAAATGGAGTAGTGTCTTCTACTCAGGCCTGACGAGAGGGGGGGGGGGCTGGTGTACCCGGGCCCGCGGCTGTCAAGGGGGCCCGGCCTTGGTCAGTGGATTTTTTTCTTCTTCTCCTTTTCTTTTTCTTTTAAAGAAAGGTCTAAGGACAGAACACCCAAGCATTACACATGCAGAAGTTGAGTTTGAGTGTAGATATCGAGATTCGAATTGTAAACATACATTATATACTGGGAAAATAATTTACGATTACAAGTACAAGGGGCCCGGAGAGGTCTGTCCCGGGGCCCGGGCTGGCTCTCGGCGGCCCTGCTTGTACTTCATAAACAAATTTTATAAAATTAATTGAATACACACGATAATAGTTACTTTCTTGTCATTCTCTTTCTTTCCTTCTCTTTTGAGCACTTTGCACTGAGATGCACACCATGAATACAACATAAATACTACAACAGCTACCACCAGGCTTTGCTCCATTGCCAGCTGTTCAACAAGTTTGCCAACATCCTGAATACCGGCTTTTCGTGTCCAGGTGCAGCTTTATTTTCCCCACGAAGTTGTACCAAACAAGTGCAGACCACCTTGTAGTTGTTGCCATTTTTATGGTCAGCAATCAAACCGGACTACTTCAGATACAGCAAGTGCTGAGTGATGTGGCTGAAATTACTGCAATGTAGTCGGTTAAGGGAACGGTTATGAAAGCGAAGGATACAGATTCAACTTCTTTGGTTCACACCTTTTTATTTTTGCTGTTTTCTTGTTATGGAGAGCTGGTGTGTGTTTGAACATGTGAACTTGATAAGTGTGCATAAAAAAGTGCTGAAATTTAGGTTAGGGTTTCGGTGTAATTTTTGGCAGAATGACTGAGCAGAGAAGACACTTTGATTCGGGTAGTTCGCGCATGCGTAGAACAGGCCTGTGGCAGAAGTTTGTGAGGTGTGGACAAGGTACAAACTCTGTCCAAATAAAAACAGCGAAGACCAGAAAAAAAGGACCTGTTAAGGGCGTGAGGACGGAAGCGAAACAGACCTGTTTGAAAATGAAGCACAATAACGGCTACAACCACCCTAAGGGATGGAGTGAGGAGTAGCTCAGTGATAGGTGTGTTCGGAGCAGAATGTTACCTGTTCAAAGGTGTGTACCTTTTTCCATCATCAAAAGTAAAAAAAAAGGCAAAAGGAAAGGGTAGGATTCCGTCATCCACACCCGCCCTTGATATGCTGAACTATGTATCGTCCACTATCCCGAAGACCACAATTAAGGTTATGCGACCTTTGACCTTTCTTTAAAGACAGCGCACCACACCCATTTTTTTCATTTTCGATGGGACATGACATCTCAGCTTTCAGCATTCCGTTACCGGATGACACAGCACGTTAGTGTATTGATCATAAGCCACAAGGTCCTCAAAGAGACAGGACCACCCTCTACAGACCGAGAAACCTCGTTAGGATGCCTTCTGTTAGTCACTCCTCACTAGCGCTCGTCTGTCATCTACAGAAGCAAAGAAGGACGACGGCTTTCAGTCGTCCTGCTTTTGCGATGTCGAAGAGATAGTCATGTTAGTTTCTCAAATGTCAAAGTGCATCTGAACAGCTAATAAATTTCAAAGTGGGTTGTAGAAAAAAACATTTATTTCTCAGCATTTTCTTGCGCTAATAAAATGTCAAAATCGGAGGCGAGTGGCTAGTAAATGGATTGAGTTCGCTGGGGAGAGCTAATCAAATCCATTTCTCACTTAAGGTCGGGCAGTTTGCAGTAGCCATGCCTCAGCTTTATTCTTTTGTATAGAGAATGTTATTTCTCGGGTCTGAGATTGCAGTAAGAACAAACTTTTCAATTAAATAACACGTTTGGCATGTTGTGATTCAATGAAATTTTTGTTGATTTACAATGAACTTTAATTTTATTGCCTTCTGAGTTTCGTTAAACTTTAAATACTTGCCAATGATTAGAAAAGTTAAAGAATACAAATGATAAAAAAGGAAAGATAGAAAGAAAGAAAACCCCAGAGAAATAAAATGTATTGCACTGTTTCTTTACACTGATTGCTCTCAACTCGACAATCATTTTGTGTCCCTAGTTTTCGTTATAAATCACGAGAAACAGTAAATCGTGTTGAAGGGAAAAAAACATAAATCATATTATCCATACCAAAAAAAAAACCATAAATAATTATTTCGATTTTGCCCCTAGAAACACTTATGAACACGCGCAAATAATTTTTTCTCGTGGTTGGCACCAACTGTGTGGAATAAATGAAGGATTTACTGGTTCACTAGGTGCACAGGAGAAGACAGGAATAATTCTGTTCTATTTTGGTGTTCGACCTTCGGGAGAAAAAAAAAACTACGAAGAAACAAAAATACGATTGTTATTCAGAACGATCTAAGATTTGAAATGGAAGAAAATATGAAGTTTTTCTATTTTAATCAAATTGAATATGATGGGATAATAATATTTCTGTCAATCGGTTCAAGCGAACGGATTCGAGAGGAAAGACTTCCATTACTGGATAATTACTTTAGAAATATTCTTGGTCAGATGACACAAATACACTGTCAACGATCCACACGACAAAGACTGATAAACTCGAATTGTCAAAGTGGGACAAAAAATATAGACAACGAAAAAAAAAAAAGTTTAAGATGAACTTCTCGAGAAAAGCTTATCATTAAGTTCCAATAAGAGCTTGAGACATGTATGGCCACAGTGTTACATTTCGAGATAACACTGAGGTACTCCAAAGTCTTGGTTGCTAGGTAAGGAGGAAAATGGTTAATGTAGTCCGGGGGTCAAGTGTTCGAGACCGCAGTTATATCGATGTCAGGTGTTTCTTTTTTTTTCTGTGAGGGTTTTGCCTATTTACCTCTTTCCTACTGTAATTCCTTCTTCAGTCTTAGAAGAACCAGAAGCCCATTCAATGGATTGTCATCGAGGAGAAGTACGCTACCTGTAACTGCGTCACACGGGTATCGAACCAGGTGTCTCAAGCGTCGGACAGCCGTTCGCTTGTCGGTTTCATTACGGTTTAAAGGCTTAGGATGAATCTCTCTCTCACACACACACAGAACTCGAGCACAGAAAAACCACGATTAATAATATAAGGTAGCCAGGTGAAAAAGTCAAGAATGTGGCTGAAATCTGAGCCCGACAAACCTACGCTAAGATTTAAAAAAAAAAAAAAAAAAAAAAAAACCACACGATTTTCGTGCGATGGCACATTTTTCCGTGCACACAGAAACTATCGCTTTTCACCTACGCATCACGAAAACGTGTTTTCTCCTGCCGTGCATACCCGCTTCACAGAGGCCTGCTGATTCTCAACAGTTTTCATGTGAAGCAGCGACGACGGGTGGACGTGTCCTTAAAGGTCAGGCGCTAGGAGGCCGACATAAAGAGAAATGCCTTCCCATCCACCCCACACACACACACCTCATCCAGCAAGAAAAAAAAAAAAAATTGTCGAAGAAGCAGCAGCAGCAGGAAATAGGCGGTGGGCTCCAAAATAAATGAATCGGATGCTGCGGCGGCCCACGCGCAGTCACGCACAGCCGATGCGCTCCATCGACCAGCCGCCAGACTTCACTTGTCTTCCGAGATGTCAATGTTAGGCTACGCACAGCAGCCATTGATTAATTGAAATAGTTCGTTACGAGAAGAGCTTGCCCGCCTCTCACTTTTCTGTAGTCATACATTTGCACCTTTCGTCGACAGCTATAGAAATAAAACTCTGAGAGAGAGAGAGAGAGAAAAAAAAAAGTGCCGCACGCGCCATTTATCCTAAACTTACCTTCCACACTTTGATATTAAGAATATATTTTTTCTCACCGTTGGCAGTTATCAATATTCTTTTACTAGGTCGGCATTATTTTTGCTGCGTCATGCTTTTGCCGGAGGGAATAGGAGATGTTTCAGAGAGAAGAAACTTTTTTTGCGAAGGATGAGTGGAGATAACGTGATCGCGTTGGATGAAGAGAAAAGAAAATAAAACTTTCTTCAAGACTGCTGCTGACCCTGTGATGAGCACCGTGTCGTCTATTGACTGGTGACAGTCACCTAGGTAGCGACAAACACACCGATGGTTCTTATGAACAAGGACAGAGGTTGCCCGCCAGAGAAAAGTTTCCGGTGAATTGTCTTTGTGACTTGCCTGTAGTATATGCCAAGGGAAAAATGTATTTATCTATATATACATATAGCATACCGTCTTTGTGTCTCAGAGAGCTTGCTGGCATTATGATCAGGTGTCAGTCCTTGTTCTTGCACCAAAAACTCACATCTGAAAATCAAAGTATAGAAGGGTCTGCGGTCAGAAAACTGATAAACCTCAACTGTACCTATACTTTTACCTGTGTTTACTGGCCAGCAGTGTCCCCCTGTTGCCACCCCACACCTACGTTGCCATAATAAGTCTATACAAAGCACAGCCAGTCACAGGGGCTCTGTTTTATGGCCACAAACACCCACTTCAAGCAGGACATTAATGCCAGCACGGACCATATACTGTCGTAAAGGGAAGCTATTACTCCTGTTGTCACTGGCAACCGGTAATTAATACTTTGCCCATACGATGCAGAGAAGCTCCATGGCTTCGGTTAATATGGTAAGCAAAGAGGAATCTGTTAATAATCGGGTGTGCTACCGGGTGATTAACTACTTATTTTATATAGTCGGCTCCCGAGTTACCTTTCCATGTGTGACCAAGGGTGTGTATGACATCAATCCGAGGTGTGACTAGGTGTGTATAATATCACATATAATTATCATATAATTTTTATGAAAAGGTGTGTATAATATCAATCCGCGGTGTGACTTAGTGCGTGTATTCTCAGACTGGTTGTTTACAGTTGTGTAGATGACCGATTTAATTTTCTAGCAGATTCTGATCATAAACTAGCCCAGAAATAATAAAAAACAAATCCTTCCTCACCCTCTACTGCCAGTAGAGTCATCATTATTGTCTTGCGGCCAATGCTCGTGACCGGCACCTAAAGACACCATGACACGAGTGGCGCGCAAACTGCACGTGCGGTCGGCCACGGAGGTCACTCAGCCGTGACCCCAGCCTGCACCCAGCCTCTGGCTGCGAGCAAAGCCCGGAATTCGCTGATGTACGCACATCGCCACGGTCGAGTGGGAGTGTAGGCTATCGATCTGTACGCCGACCTCGCCGCTGTAAACAATGTAAACAATGGCCGCTCGGCCTGACTGGCACCGTGCCAAGTGGTCTCAGCGTGTGTCGGTGTGTCGGTGTGTGTGTGTGAGGTGTGGTATCGATGGAAGGTTCAAGGACGAGGGCTGGGTGCATCCGTCGGTAAAGGTCCTGATGCAGGCATCCTTCTTCCCACCCCGCCACTCCTTCTGACCATTCTTATCTTCTGGGCAACGCGGAGCCGGGGACTTGCCGGATCTTTGGCTATTCCGGGTGGTTTGCTGCGTGTGCAGATTCTGGTGTTGGTGACGCAATACATGAGGCTGGGGAGTGCACAAGGATGTTCATATCCTGTGGTTGGAGATGTTTACTATCACTTCCCGTGCAGTCGTGGTGAGCACGGCGAGGTACAGGACCTCGTAGAAGCAGGTCACGTGTTGTGATTAGAAGGTAGAAAGTGAACATAGCATTAATCTTCGTGTTCCAAACACATCCACGCACATATACATTTATATATATATATGTTCACACACAATTGAATATTGATGGTGATTCAGTGTGTGAGGAACAAACACACAAAACCTGAACAGCGGAGAGATCCAAACAATCAGGAAGCATATCAAATATCTTGCCTTCCTCTACTTCCTGAGGAAAGAGTTAAATAAACGATGTGGAGAAACCATCCAGTGCCTTTCCACATCTGTTATGTGGCCTTGCCTGCAGCAATGTGGAGCCCAGCCTCACATATTTCACGTAGTCTTGTGTTCTTAGAGTTGTGTGAATTTGTCATGTGATTGTTAATGCAATTATCATACGAGTGTTCATGCGTGTATAGAGGTAGGTGTGTGTGTGCGGAACACAAGAAAGATATCATGGCGATGGTAAAAAAAAATCCTATATTTTTCTTTTATAAAACGCACAACCATGGATGTGTGCAAGTGGATTGCAGTCTGTCTGCCAAGACCAACGCTTAGCCTCTTGAAAAGTTCTCCGCTGTTAGTCTCGGCGAGCCTAAACCATGAATGTGACTAAACCGGAAGCTGTGTAGTCTCATGCCTCGTCTTAGTAGTTAATCTGAAATGTGACTAAACCGGAAGCTTTGTAGTCTCATGCCTCGTTTTAGTAGTTAATCTGAAATGTGACTAAATCGGAAGCTTTGTACACACCAGCCTCGGTTTAGTAGTTAAGTGGTAAAAAAATCGCCTGCCAGCAGTCCAGTGATACAAGTCCGTGGCACAGCTTTGAGGGTGGCCTTGTCATCCTCTACACGTGCCGTAAGTGAAATAGATAACGGGAACCACTGAGGCTGACACAAGGCAGAAATCGATGGCAGTGTTGATGATGGCCTCGTCATGTCTGGCGCACTTCCAGCTGTCGACCGCATGAAGCTCCTTGTGAAAACAATAAAACCGCTCACACCGCTAAACAGAAAAGGGTTATACAGAGAGAGAATTTTCAGTTACTAGACTTGCTCAACTTTTTCGAAACAAAAAAAAAAAAAAAAAAAAAACAACAAACCTACGTACTGCAAAGTACATAATTAATTTAGTTACTAATTTTTTAAATTACTATTTTGTTTTCTATGACTTAAATTTGAAAAAGGTACATGAAAAATGTGATTAAAAAAAATTGCATTGATTACAGGTCAGTTTATGTTTTGTTTCACGGCACATCAATTAAAAACTATTCTCTTGAAACTAGTGTCGGCTTTGCTGTTGGCATATATTCAAACGCGCGTATGTGAGCGTGTGTGCATGTTCGTGTCTCCCTCAAGTTTTTTCGTATTCCTTTTCCTCCTCTTTATCTGCGCCTGTCACGTTCCGACTCCAAGATTTAAATTATCAATCGATGACTTAAGGAAGATAGTGACCTCCACGGTGTCTGTCGCCAGACAAAGAGATAGTTTTCAAAGACTCATCCTTCACCTGACCGACATGTGATGTTGATGTGGATTTGTTCGCCAGCTTTTGCTGCCACTTCATTATGCATGAACGAGACTTTAGACAAAAAAAATGGGGATCACGATTTCGGAAGAAAGCATGCTTAACGGTTGTAACAGGATTCAGCTTAATTGCGAATTCCCATGCACGGGGTGAAATCCTGCATTTGTTGCGAATGTGGCTAGAAAGAAAAAATCATATCTTGGGGAGCGTCTGACGGTGGAGTCGTAAACATGGCGGTGGACTTGGGAGGGTCTGGTTTATGTTATGTTTGTTCACATCGGGGCAAGCACACGATTGTGCACGGCTTGCGCTCGTTGAGACTAAACAGTGCTCCTTTGGTTAAATTCATAATCAAGAAATGGTCTGATGGATATGGGCAGCTTGATGAATGTTTAGAAAATACACACACACACCACGTACACGCACACAAACACACGTGTCACGCGCGCGCTAAACCATAGTTATACACGGATATGCCTCGAGGTGTACGCCTGGATCTGCGAGGGGAAAAGAAAATAGTTTTCATTGAAGGGAAGAGCAAAGAAGAAAAGAAAGAGGGTCGGATGCTGGAAGGAAGCACGCACAAACAAGCTCACAAATATCTGTCATCCATCGATGGGTACATAGGAAACTTTTTCTGTATTCGTTGTAACATTCTATCTCCTCTATATCTCTGTTTTTAAGTTTTTGTGATTGTTTTGCTGTTCTTGTTGTTGTTTACGCCACATAACGCCTTAAGCGCAAAATCAACTCAATAATGTCAACAAATGAAGAGAAAGATTCTAAGAGAAAATACTTCAAGAAACAAAACAGAAACAGAAAGTGATGATGAGGATGGAGATATGAGAGAGAAGGGGAGGGACATGAATAGCGATGCCAGGAAAGCAACATATAAGAGATATTTCGAGAGTTGTTATGCAACCAAAAATGTTCCTGTGACACTTGAAACCTTAGGTATTGATCAGGCTTCGTTTATTGTTAATATTATTTTTTAATTAAAGAATGTTGTCCTTTTAGTGTGAAGATCAATGCTTCCTCCATGCTCGCGATGACAACGGCTTCTGATGGTCGCCTGACTCTTCTTGAAACCGCCTGCGGGAGACAGCACCATGGTGTATCAATATTAATATTAATAAACACGTGTGAATGCACTCTCTCTGTCTCTTTCTTTCTTTCTTCGTCCTCCTTCCCCTCTCTCTCTCTCTGGTTACCTGAGAATTTGCATGAAAGAGGCGTTAATATCGCTTAGACCAGAAAAACAACAACCAAAAATCGCACAAGGGATCAACGCTCATGATTTGCAATTATCAACATTAAAAACCGAATAAATCACATCGTCTCCAGGACATGAGGCGCAACCAAAAAACAATTATTACTCACATTGCCTCTCATTTTCTGGTTCCTCTGGCTCAGCCATCGTCATTAATTTACATTAATTTGCATCCCACTCTTATGGCTCCCCATCCAGCCGATGCCGAGAATTCGAAGCCCTTTTGCCGCGGACTCAGGAGGCCAGTGTTTTTATTCTACATGCCGCTGAATGTTCGCACGGATTTCTGCTTTGCTGAGCAGTCGAGCAAAGGTCCGGAAACAGAAATTCCATTAAACGTGAACATGGGAAGAGCTTGCTGTTGTGTTTCTTTGGAACTTCCCAGTGTCCCTAGACCAGTGGCTCGAGAAGTAATCACAGGAACGAGAGCTATAATCACACCATGCAGGTCCCCAGCCGAGAACAAACTCTCGGCATTCATCGACCAACGGAAACTCTTTAGTGAAATGGATAGGAATAGGAATAGGAATACTCTCTCGCCATCTCCTGCCCACTCATCCCATCTACCAAACTCCCTCTGTTGTTTATGTTGGGACTTATTTCATTTTAGTAGCACATGTTCAATTTTGGGGGATACTTTTTTGAAGACTAAGGTGATAGGTAATTTTTATCACTTGGATACCTCTGTCAGGGGAGTAGAAAACAGGAGAGCTAGGAGAACGCACGGTTCCTCAAAAAGATACTGAGTAGGTAAGAATATGAATTTCGTTCACCGTCAACATGGAGTTTACCCTTCTCCCTCCCAAAGCCGAGAATCTTCCTAACCCACTGTTCTTTTTGTGACCACGTCTGCAATATCCTTGGGGAGGATGAGAAAATAATGGCTGTCAAACCTTCCTCGTCCATTTCCATTTTAGACTACACAGAGCGGTGCTGATGACCACCGACATGACTCCGCCACTCTTTTCAAACGTGACGGTTACAGTGTTGTTTTTTGTTTTGTTTGTTTGTTGTTTTGTTTTGTTTGTTTGTTTGTTTGTTGTTGGTTTTTGTTTTTGTTTTTGTTTTGTTTTGTTTTTGGTTTTTGTTTTTGGTTTTTTTTTTTGTTTTTTTTTTTTGCTTTTTGTTTTTGTTTTGTTTTGGGTTTTTTTTTGGTTTTTTGGGGGTTTTTTTTGCACCAGTTCTTGACTCTTACTTCACCACGCTCAGTCTTTCATTAAAAAACACTTTGTGATGTGACCTGACCTCACTGTTATAGCACCACAAAGAGTTCTACCACCAATACCTTGGACACTGTGGTCTGAGACTGGTCTGACATGGTGTGTGTGTACTGGTACCCGATATTAGGCCTATCCTAGGCTATCAAACAATCTGGGACCGTGACTTTGCAGCTTTGATCATGAAGATCGCAGATAGAACTACACCCAGGTGCACTTCTAGGTCTGGCTGCCTTAAAAAGTCTCTCTTTTCATGCAAGGTGCACTTCAAGGGCAGCAACAGCGGTCTGAACATCCTGAAAGCCCCGATGGTTATTCTAACCTCTACTTCAGCTGTAAGTGTCATTACTGATAACGAGTTTGCTTCAATAATTTTTGCCAACCACGTCTTTCTATGCGTTTATCTGCTTAGTTTTTAAAGTAAAGAAAAATTAAAGATAAAATAAATAGTGCAGTGAGATAAGAAAGTGCAAAAGAAGTCTTAAAATCTGACCTTTCTCACACACACAAAAATCATCAACAAGCTGTGCTGTAAAAGAACATCAAGACCCGACGAAGGAAGGAAGAGAACAGTCAGACTGGCGCTACCCGAACGATAGCAGACCGGAGCGGAGACCCAAACATTGGAACGGATTGATTGATACCATCACAGGCAGTGCAGCAACAATCGACAGTCAAAGAAGAAAAAAAAGAAGAGCTCAGACATTCATGATGATAAACGGTTGGCCATTGTCAGTGAGGCTGAGCTGGTCGTTCCACGGACATCTAAAGCCAGCGATACCCTCAAAGCCAGTGACACACCCGGTCCTGCCGTCTCCCTGTCTCATCACGAGAGTCGGAAAGTGCAGAGCAGACCCTGCTAAAAGCAGATATCGCCTATCAAACATCTCACAGGGAGGAAGTTTATGCGCATTTGTATCAATGGACACAGAGTTTCAGTAAAAGAAAAAGAAAAATCAAGAAACGGTAAAAGCCTATGCAGTAGTTTGGGTTTTTTGTTATCTCCTCTCTCTCTCCCCTCACTCCCATTCGGCGCCATGCTCCTCATTTCAGGAATAAGGCCTGAAAGAAGGAAGGGGAAAGTGTATACTCGATCCAATTCTGTCGAGTTTATTTGTCCAACAGCGGCGGAGATCGGAGGAGGGTCAGATCGATCTCAGTCCCGATGTCCAACTCTCTGGCCACCAGTCGAGTATGAATATTGTTAAAATCGTCTACAAAATAATGAAACCCGCGTCTTGTTTCTCGGGTGATCCATCTTGTGTTCATAAAGGCATTACATTATATGAATTCAAAGAATTAATGGAAGAAATGGCAGGGGTGGGGAAGATCGTAAGGGAGGGGAGAAAAATAGGGAAGAAGTAGACTTAAAAAAAATTATTTTATTCGATATGACAAGCCCCCTTTAAAAAGAAGAGGGTATAGACATATAATAAGGAGAACATATCATCAAGGGATATGTCTACTTTCTCTCTACTATACTGTACAGTTCAGAGTTTACGTCGATATAATTGTCTTCATAGTATCGTCGCTATAGAGTTCAGTGCGAAAGATAAAGATGGAAACGAGAAGAATGCAAAATTCTTAATTGGCGGAATTGGATAAGCAAATTTCAGTCAATCAATCAGTCGTATCTGTGCCGTCTGGCACTTGAGGGGACAAGAAGGGACCGCCATCTAGTTCTGTCGACTGCTGTTCTGGGGGCTGTTTCGAGCGATAGACATCATGTTTCTTTGGACCTCCCTCTGTTCCTCTTTCCTGTCGTCCAATGTGTCTGTCGCAGGGCTATTTGGGGATGGAGTCTGGAGGCATGCGGCACACGTGACCTAGCTATCGCCTGCGTCGCAGTTACATTCCTTCTGCCAAGGTGCACGTCCCTGAACTGTCCCCCAGCTCTGCTTTCCAGATGGTGTTGGGTCAGAAGATTTTTTTTTTTTTGCGCTGCAAACAGTCTGGAACACTTCTAGCTTTTTCTCGATAAGGCTGTGGTCTTCCAGCACTCTGACCCATACAGGAGAATACAATAAAGACGTTGCTTTTGAAAATCATGATCTTTGTGTGGATGCTGAGGCCAGTGGAGGCATTGCAAAATCATTGCAAATGATGGGCATTGCAAAATCTGGTTGTTTGTGCTGATCCTGGTGTTGATTTCTTGTACAGTCACTATTAGCTGTCACCTAGCTGCCCAAATACACAAATTCGTTTGCGTCCAATATTGAATAATAAATGTTCAGCTGTACGTACTCAATTGACTTAATTAAGTCTCTGTCTCGTTTCATATATGTATCTATGGTACAAGGAGAAAGCGTGGAGAACAAGGGCAGTGTGGGTCTCTCAGACACAGTTCGCCATCAGAAGGACGGAAAGTGTTCGCAAGTACATCATAATTCAAGGTCTTTGGTGTCAGATCGCTGGAATAGGTTTCCGGGCTGTTAGAAACAGAAATTATTAAAGGGACATAGCACTTGTAACAGGCAATGGTTTAGAAGAGTTTTTTCCCCTTGAAACGTCTCGTTCCTCTTAAACACATCAAAAATGATATATATATATTGCCCAGCTATTCTTTCTCGTTATTTATTCATATCAAAATAATCTGTATTTTATATTTTAAGTCAGAATTTCACGTTAGAAAAATATTAACCACAGGTATGCACAATAATATATTGTTTTTATGACAGTCACTGAGAGTTTTAAGTGTAAGTGCTCTCCCTTCTCTAGAAACCGGAACTCGCTAACAACACGTTGACTAAATAACTTAGGAGCATATGCTAGAGGGAATTCGCTCCGGCTGGATGAAAAAGAGAACTACCAGCCTCAGAAATGAGTTCAACATTTGTTTTTATAGGTTTGTATGTTATTTTTCCAGATCTTTTTTTAATTGTCTCAGAAGAAAAGCTTGAATGTATATCATTCTTAACAGCAACAGCAGACGACGAAACTGATAAGACAGACGTGAATTTTCTCAATTTGGTAGGAAACATAAAATTAAGCTGTTATGTATATCATCCATTATGTGAAACACCGAGATACTTACTGTTGTGATGCACCTTGTTTACCACCAGCTTTCAATGAAAGGATCATATGTTGAAAGATCACACCTTGTACGGACGGTTAGAAGATGCATGTAAACATTTGAACATGTGTGTTTGTGGAGGAAGTCGGCGGGGGAAAGTTATAGATCTAACATGTACGAATTTGGCTTATCGAATATTGATAACTGACAAATTGCCATACTACTTGAATGTGCCCTTTTGCAGTCTTTGAGGGTCATATACAGTCTCCGTGGGCAACCAAGCATCCCTCATATGTGTTTTGGCTGACTATGCAACGTATGGGTCATGTCTATGTCACTGTGGGCAATATCTGTGTCTGTGATAGAAAGGAAGTGTGGAAAAAGAAACAAGCGAGAAAAAGGGGCAGTGTTTATGTATGCGCATATGTATAGGATAGGCTTGATTATTCTTTGTGTTGTTCTGTCATTTCCATCATCAAATCATAATCCAAGTGCAATGTCACTTGGCCAGTAAACAAATTCGTCTTCTTCTTGTATAATAAATTATTTTCCATTGCCTCTTTCAGGTGGTGCCCTCTTAGTCCTTCTACTAGCAGGATATCTTGGGCAGATGTATATGCCTCCTCCTAAGCCAAAGATTGTTGGAATTGATTTAGGTATGATGTTTAAACATCAACAATAAGAAAAGTATTAAATAATTAGCAACTGCATAAAAAAAAACTTGTGACATTTTTAAATATATTTAACTGCATTTACTTTTTTTTAGTGAATTGCAATGCCTGTGGTATGTAATCCAGAATGACATTAGTACACTCAAGCCAACAAACCACTGATTCTGCAGAATGTTTCTATAGGCATAATAAACTAGTTTGAGTATTCTTTACTTCAAATCATCTCTCTATAACTCAGCCTTTTAAATTAATAGGCCCTGCAGCAGCTCTTTGATAAGTACAGATGTCCATGGCTTGGAGACTGCCAGCATACATAATAAGTACAGATGTCCATAACGTGGAGACTGTCAGCATGCTTCAGTACTTACCACCCCATCAATTCATATACTTATTCTCTTGCATGTGCATATATATATATGCAATGTATGCATAGATTGCTTGTACCTTTTAAATATACTTGTTGCTAGTAAGTGCTGAATTGAAGCTTTCTTTCTTCTGTATTTATTTGTTTGTGTGTTGCTGGCTTTCTTTTTTAATTTCTTATTACACATATACATTGATTTATGAGTTTCTTGTCTGAATTAATAAAGTTGAAAAAGATACTAAGTTTTTTGTTAATTGTATAGCTTATAAACTCAGAACATAGAGATACTTTGTTTTAAAATGTAATTTTCACTCTTTTCATGTATATTGCAGGTACCACCTACTCATGTATTGGGATGTTTCATGCTGTAACAGGTGTTATCGATATTCTTGAAGTACAGGATGGTCATCGATGTATACCTAGTGTAGTAGCATTCAGGTGAGATATTGGAAAGTTCTAACACTGATTTTACTGTGCAGGTAGTCAAAACAATTATAGATACTGTAAAACATCTTCAAAAATTGGTCATACATGCCCTTATATAAATTTACATTTTTAAGAGTTTTCTGGTTAGCGCATGATGCAGAGAGGCTTGATTGATACCTACTTACAAAAATGTATAGTCATGATATTTACTGAGAACATTATACAAATGAATAATTGTATTACCCTTTCATTTGAAATCTTGTGTAATATATAGCACCTTATTTTTACCTTTTGTAGTGATGATGGTGTCCTTGTGGGTTACAAAGCAGTGGCCCAGTCTGAGCATAATCCAAAAAACACATTGTATGATGCCAAGAGATTTATCGGCAAGCGGTTTGATAGAGAAGAACTTGAAACTTTACAGAAGCAGTATGCCTTTAAGGTGATCCTCACACTCTAATAAACAGCAATCAACAGTGCATGCATACACATACACAAATGTATATGGTGTGTTGTACATACTTTGTACATAATACTTTTTAAGTCCTTTTAGGGAGTGCTTTTTCTCAGAGAATAAGTTTGATGTGAATCTTTGTTCTCATGACATTTGACCTCTTGTTCATATGATTCTTGTTATGTACTCTGATCATTGTCTCAACATATAGCCTAGAAGAATTAGATCAAGAAGCTAGAGTTGGTTGAACTTACCAAAAAAAAAATACATATTTTGATTAAAAAACAAAGTCCCAACACCAAAATACAAAAATTAATAAAACTTGAATGATCTTTTTCACATTCATGGTTTTTGCAGCTAGAAGCTGACGAATATGGAATGATTCGATATGTGGTGAATGTGAACAAAACCGAAAAACGCATAACTCCTGAGCAAGTGGGGTCAGTGATCATCAGCACTCTGCGAAAAGCAGCGGAGGCTAACTTGTCTGTACCTGTCAATAAAGTTGTTATGTCAGTGCCTGCTGAATTTGATCCAATTCAACGCAACTTTACAATGAAGGCTGCATCTTTGGCTGGTAAGATTTGAGGTTCATTTAAAATGAAGCCAGTAGATCAGGCATTGTAAATTTGGTGAAGTTCAGTCTGAATTTTGCATTGGTCTTGAAAATTTCTAAACCACATTTTACTTATTAAAAGAAGAATTTGTAAGTTTTATTCAGAGTTGTTGCCATCTCTGTGTTGAAATCCTGACAGAATTTTTTTCTTCAGAACACAATAAGATATACCATCAATAACAAAATAACTGCAACTTGTGTACAATGGAAACTATTTTCACTCAGATTTGCTGAACAGGAAGCAGCCTTAACATTTTTCACATACTGTGTATGCTCCAGGCATGGAGGTATTAAGAGTTATCAATGAGCCAACAGCAGCTGCGCTGGCCTATGGTCTACACAAGAAAGCAGGACTACACAACGTGCTCGTCATAGACCTTGGTGGGGGCACTCTGGATGTCTCGCTGCTGAATATACAAGGTGGAATGTTCCTTACACAGGCTATGGCTGGTGAGTGCTAATATGCCTGATAATAAAACTTTAGTAGGATGATGGTACAACACAAGAGAAATCTGCAAACCTCTGAGCTGTACACTTATGCATTGTTGAAGGCATTCATATATTTCTAGATTTGTCATTGTCACTTGGGCTGGGATGGGGCGAAGTTTAAAAGGCCAATTTCTTTTTTTATGTTCTTTATTAATAAAGGTATTCTTTTAGATGTCCATTGACAACATCCAAACAGTTTTTACAGTGCTGTTCACAAACCATAAGCACAAGGCATGGGTATGTACATGGTTTAGATGACAGTGACCATCCACAATAAACTACATGACTTCAACTTTATTGAAATGAGTAAGGAGCAATTAGAATAAAAGATTATTCTCAATGGATGTCACTTTCACAGTTGTCAGCTGTTGCCAAAGTAACAGTTACATTGTGGGTAGTAGAAACAAAGCAAGTCCATGAAAGCGAAGCCTGAAGCCTGTTTAGCTGCTGAAAGAACTCAGCACAGAAAGCTTCTGTCTGGCTCTTCCACCTTTTTGCTTTGGCATAGAGAACATCTGTCATCTGCTTCCTTTATTCATGGGTGCAGGGTGTTGGACAGGAGTGGTGAAGGGGACTAAAACTGTTTCCACTGATTTAAACTGGCAGTGCATAAGAACAATCTACTAATCAGCTGATCCATGAGACTCATTTAAGTGTAAAGGCGTAATGTATGCCATTTATTTAGTTTCCTTTTTATTTTACCTCATTGACCCCTCCGTCCCAACATATATTTAAAAGCATTAGAAATTATGCTGAAGAAGTTATTGCTCGTTATTTATAGTTATATGCACGGAAAGTGTAAGCTTATATCAACAAAGTCTGTAGGGTTTATGCCAGTAATTCTCAACTGTAATATGTAATGCTTTAGCATCTTGTATTTCACAATTGTCATGAGTTCTAATATCTAATTTATCCTTCCATGGCCATCATGAATCCTAATATTTAATTTGATCTTCTGCTCTAACAAACGGAAAATATACAGTAAAAAAAAGATGTAGCTTCTCTCTATTTGCAAAATCATGGCTAACATCAATAGTTTTGTATGACTTAGTAGCTGCAGCAACATCCTAACTGCTTTGTGCTCACAATGTGTGACCAAGGATGGTCCAGTATTTTTCTGCTCTTGGATCTCAAAACAGAGTTGCCTGTCATCCCCATCAGGACACAAGTTTGAAACATAATTTTTTTAATAATATTAATAATACTGTGCTGTTATATTATTTCTTGCATATGGCTGTCAAAATCAACATGCACAACGGAAGGACAAACAACAGTACCAATGATGAATAAAGACAAATACAGAAAAAGCAAAAAGAATTCAATTAACAAGGACTCATAGTATCGTGATTTTGCAAAAGGAAGACGAGCAGGGAAGTAGCAATAAGGGGAAAAGGTTTGACAAAGGATTAGCATTTTATGGGAACTAGTGTTAGGAATAATGTTTGAGGAAAAGGTGCGTTTTCAGTGCATATTTAAAGGATTTAATAGTGGGTAAGTGGCAGATATGGAAAATGAAAAAGTTTCATTGTTTCGCTGCACAATGACTAAAAATCTTGTGACCATATGTTGTTGTTCTGGTGACAGTAATAGTTCGGAGACGGTCGTCAGACGAGGAGTGGAGTCGTCTAGACGGGACGTAAGGGAAGAAAAGTTCAGAGAAATAGAGCACGAGAAATTAAAACCAGCACAGTCTATACTGAATGCGAGAACGGATGGGTAGCCAGGGCAGAAAAGGAAGGAGAGTAGTGATGTTCTCCGTTTCCTATCTCTAAGCACCAGACGTGCAAGCAAAGTTAAATTCTGTACTTTCTGGAATTTGTTAGTCTTTCTTTTTATCTTCATAACTTCGGAGGACTTAAGGAAAACCGGGTGTCGCACTCAGAGAGAAATACCTATAGCCTGAGATCTGCACCCCTAACATCACATTTATATAGCAGTATGACAAGCAAACGTTTAGCCACTCTACTGCATCGCTCTACCCCTGGTGACAATATGCTTGCTGAATGACTGCATGACAATTTTTCTCACGCCCATCCGGTATTATCAATGTGTACAATCCTGGCGTCTGTGTTGTTGATCTCTTTCTGTGCATGATGTTTGTATGCGAATATCGCCATGATGAAAAAGGAGTGTTCACTCAGATATGGTGAAAAAGCAACATGCACTCAGCATTCCCAACCATTAGATAAACAAATGCGACTTCATTAGGTAACTTCAAAGGCCAAGCATAGAGCAATATCATTTATAATGGATTAGGTTGAGCTAATCGCGAAGTAAACCTTCCCCCAAACCGACTGAATAATAATAAAACTAATAATAACCCACTGTGATGTCGCCGCCATGCTGGATGAATACTCGTCATCAACATATATGCTCTCAACTGCAGTGGGGTGGGGGAGGGAGGATCGCAATTTTTCTTCCATTTGTGCTCGCCGAAGCTTGTACTGTGCTACTCAGTTCTTCGACCTGACTGCAGGAATAGCAATGCGAATGCAGCAGCAGCAGCTGATGTTTGCCAACACAAGCTTGTTCGGCTTGTTCACACGGATTTTGATTAGTATATATTTAACATTTTCCTTGCAAGGGGCTACATATGTTTGGTGTGCTACATTTTAAAAGCTTTATCATACCATGTTAATTCATGTTAGGTGTAATTTTTTTTAGGTCGATTTGTGTCATATAACAGGCACATGAGTTTTATATTGCTCATTTGAATCGTGCCCATAACAACTATGACTAAAGGCGGGAACAAAATAGGGCTTAAGCCCTCTGTGAAGCTTAAGCCATTTTGCCTCATAGTAATTCCGGGAATTTCCAGACACTCATTTGACTCACACGCACATATTTCTATAAAAAAAAATGGTGTTCTCTTAATACAAAGATTATAAAGGAAATAAAAAATCCAATAATGAGTTATTCAGATTTCACCTTGTATTCACACATTTAAAGGTTGTAAGAAGTGGTCTGCAATCATTTATATTGTGTAAGATAATTTTTGCTATATCTTGGTCTCTATAAACTATTATGTTACCTGTCAGCCTGGCATACTTAGATCTTGCCCACTGTTTTTACAGTTGGTGACTGTGATAATTTAGTTGTAATTTTGTGCTGCTCATTAAATAGTTTCAAAATGTATTACCAATATTAACTAAAAAGCTTAAATATATTTCAGCTGTTTCAGTTAAAGGAAACAATTGTCTTTTTTTTCTAAAGTACTAAAATAAATGTTTAATTTGTAAAATTCATTTTTTAACCATACACAGTGAACATGGGAGTCATTCTTTTATGTAAATAGAATACTTTTAGACATCAATTAATATATGTAAAACAATTTTGTAAATTCATGCATTCTTCCAGTATACAAAGTAATGTGTTTGTTTGTCCAGAGTGCAACAAAACAGTTGTAATTTGAAAAATGAAATAAATGGTGCTGATTTAAATAAGTTAATGTGTAACTGTGCATTACTAACAAATTTATTTGTTTTTAACACAGATGCTTGTGTTTATCTTATACGTTTATGATGTTTGTACTTCAGCCTAGTTACATTAAAGCCAGCATTTAAATGTGCAAGCAATTAGATGGGGTTTTTTTTTCACCCATTATCTCGTTTCTGACAGGCAATAACCGCCTTGGAGGCCAAGACTTCAATCAGCGGCTTCTGGATCATATGATGGGTGTTGTCCAAGAGCGTTTTGGTCAGGTTTTAGAAGACAAGGCGGATATTCAAGCACTGAGGTTACATGTAGAAGAAGCCAAGCTGAGCCTCACAAGCCATGAACAGACAACAATCAAGATGACACTTCATTCCCTGGGAAATAAGAAACTTCAGGAACCTGTCTCCAGGACATTATTTGAAGACCTAAATTATGATCTTTTTAAGAAAACCCTTCAACCCATTGACAAAGTTCTAGAAGCTGCCAACTTGCAAAGTTCAGAAGTAGATGAGATAGTACTAGTTGGCGGCTCCACTAGGATACCTAAAGTGAGAGAGCTTGTACAAGACTATTTTGGCAAGAAGCCTAACACAGCTGTAGACCCAGAGCTGGCTGTTGCCAGTGGTGTGGCTATTCAGGCAGGAATCATTGGCGGCATGTGGCCATTGACAGTCAGTGCTGTAGAGTTACCCACAAAAGTGCGCAAAATACATGTGCCATAGTCTTAGTGTGAAAACACTGTATAAAAGGGTATCTGATGTTTAGAATTCTCCATCTTTTGAACAGATTTGTTTTTCTACTGGTATAAATAACTACTTTTCAGAGTTGCTAAGCTATCAAAACTATCAAATTCTCCTTGTCCTTACACATTTCAATTGTAATTCAATTGCAAATTTGTTTTCAAATGCCTAGGTTAAGTTCATTATAAAATATTGATTTACAGGAAAAAAAAGTCAACAAATAACTATTCCCTGAAAAGATACATCATTTGGATCACCGAAATTCTCACTTGCAGCTTCTTGAAGTCAATACCACATTTCCTGAAATATTTGTTAAGTGGGTTTTCTATTATAGTAATACCACATTAGTTTTGGGTCGAAGATCTTGAATTAGTTGTACCCTTATGTCAGAATTCATGTGATTCTCTAAAAGAAAAATTATTCATAAATACACATCGGTTCTTTCAATGTTTCCTTGATGTGACAGTACCCTTGAGCTTCTTTTCAAACTGGATATTGTGAATGAGAGAGAATGTGTGTTTGTATGTGTGGTTGGATGCATGGGTGTTTGGGGGTGTATGGTGTATGTTTCACCACATCTCTTTTTAAGAATGTTCTCTTTACAGGAAAAGCACCTTCGCAGTAAGCCACATTCATTTATGACAGTGTAAGTTTTTCAAAGCACAAACAGACTCGAGTGGTGTATATTTAATTAGCATGACATGCTCCCTTTTATATAATGTGTACATTCCTGGTAAATTATTGTTGAAATCTTAACTGCCTTGATGTTACACTGTGATGGATTGGTCTCATGTTCTCACTTTACTGTGATGGAAACTATGGTAAAAGAAAATAAAAAGACACTTCAAATTTAGCATTGTTGGGATTTGGAAAAATAATACATTTATGATTTTCAAATGCAGATGATAGTATTTTTTCAAGAAAAGGCCCATAATGTATTGTACCCATATTTATCATACATAAAAATGAAGCAGTAAAGCATTATTCTGTGCTTTCGTTAATTACTGTCATAGCATATAGGGACTGTTGAAGCATGAATGCTTAAAAAAATATCACAGAAAAATTACTTTCTTGTATTTTGAGATTGTAATAAGAGTGAATTGTTTCCTAGTACCAATGTTCAAGACGCTATTTTTAGGAACAATGTTATTCATGTTACTCAATTCCAAACAGTTGTAGTAAAATTTATAAATGTAAGTCTGAAGCATGCATCATGGACATAAGCCAACCAACTTAATTTTCATCAATGCCACTTGCCTTTGTCTTTGTGCCATATTTATCATCACATGACCTAAATAACTGAATTAAGTGTTAAAAAAAAAGGATTTATGATGGTTTTATACAAAAGTGAAAACACAGGTGTGCTCCACACTTGTACTTACATTCATAAATGCTCACATAAATATAAAATCAAGCACGTTATTCCCACAGAAATAAGTGGTCAGTTTTTTTTGTTTTTTGTTTGGTTTTTTTTTTATCTGCTGATTGGTTATGGGAATTTTATAAATGGTAAAGCTAGTTCATGACAATTATTAAATATTTAACTTTAAAGGTATGAACGCAAAGTGAGTCTTCTTTCAGCATTGTTGTAAATGAATAAAGTGAGAACTTTAAACTTACGTTATAATTATATCTTACAAAAGGAGACACATGCTTCCAAGACTTTGACATCAATATAAAGCATAAAATTAAAGAGATGGAAATACTATTAAAATACTAGCAGTAATAGTAAGAACTGATTATTCTTTGCCGAGGGATCGCGGTCTACTTAACGCCCCCTCTTAATTAAATTCATTTGATAGTCTAGGTCTGAGTTTTAAGCACATAACAATATAAATACAATATTTACTGTCTGCAAGGTTGAGCGTTGAGCAAGACTCGATGTTGAAGCGAGGCATACTAACAGAATGTACTGAACCTTACAAGAAAAAAATTACAAAGTTAAATTTAACAGTTGAGAAACAAATGAAACTTTTAGGTTCAAATTATTATATCTTGCAACTTGCAAGTGATGTGGATAGTGGACTATTTTCGTTTGATATCCCTGCGCGAGTAGGGATGATCGTCTGCTAAAGAGTAAATACACGTCAAAATAACATGAAAAATCTAAACACATACAACTCGCGCTTTATTATTAGTTTTGATTTAGAAAAATACCACGAAAATGTCTGCTAATCCATTCAGCTACACTAGAAGATCCATAGTTTATACGCTTGAGCATACCTCGCTTCGACGTCGAATCTCGCTCAGCGCTTTATCGCGCTACACCGGAGCATAATCCCATGTGAGGTCACGTGACAGTCTACGCATTCGCCAGCACAGAATGTTTCGTTGTTGCGACTGATCAACCATCTTGTGTCGGTTCTCATCGCGGATTAGAAACAAACGTGACGTCTGTGAAAATCGTGGCAAATAATTCTTTGCATCGTGTGGTTTCACACGGAGACGAATCTTGATAGACCACGTCTGCCTGTAGAAAATAATGCTGTTTGGCTTGCTGTTGTAGAGGAGATCGACGTTTGGGGAAAACCCGATATGACGAACTGTGCGTAATGGTGACAAGCTCTGCACTGATCGTCAGTATGGTAAAGTTTTGAAGAACATAGTAATATTGACGACATAGGTAAGATTCTTTTGGCTTTCGATTTTTTTTTTAATGATTGTTACAACATCATTCCACGAGGAAGTAGAATTTAAGTGAATGTTAAAATGTCGCCATAGCCATCAGTGAGAAGAAATATAAGAAGAAACTCAAGAAAGTATAAATTTACTTACAGGAAAATAGACAAGAGGCTGAACTACGATGGTCACTAAGTTTTGGCTTTGAAATTTTGTTGGTTTTTTTTAATGACATTATGCCCCATGAAAGTTTGTGTATTATAGTGAAGCATGCCTTTTTGTGTTACGCGCTGTTCGAACAAAATGCTGATATTTAGGTCCGTTTATAGTGGGTGTCGTCTAGAAAATAATTATCTGCATTATATATGTGTGTATATATAATTATAATGGGGGCTGTAGATACTTTCTATAAACCAGATGTTAACTATTGTGAGAGCGAATCAATGACTCAGCAAAATAGCAGCAAGACATATAAGGGGGGGTTGTGGGATGAGCTCGCGTTAGAGAGCTATATAATCCTTTCTAGCATCTTTTTAGGTGGCTGGATTCGACGAAGCTGCTATCAGGACGGAAATCAGTTTGCTGTTGAGGAATTTACAAGCTGTTGATAACTGCTTGTTATGCGTCAATGACCTTTCTCTTTTGCCCAACTCACGGCGAAATTAATTTTCTCAAACGTGATAGACAAGTGATATGTGTTCTACAGAGACGATTTGTCCTGCTAGACACACCCGGTTATACTTTGTGACTCCTGGATTTCGTTATTTCTTAGCAGGACCTTCACCTGAGGATATAAGTTATATGTATATAAACGTCAGGGTATATGGATATAAATTAACTTTCTTTCATTTCCCGTGCCTTTCGTTCCTTTAAAAAAAAAAAATGGAGGAGGAACGCAGTCCTTGAGGCAGTGGAGGAAAGCTCTGAACGACGTCGATAACAACGTTAAATACGTAGTAACTATATGTCGTGTCGCTAAGAATGCAGGGCGGTGCTGCGCAAATATGACAGAAGAAATGTGCCCTACCCACAGCTACGTGTATCGTGAAATCTTTTCTGTCGGAGAACAGATTTGTTATGGATGTGACTTGCCAAAACTGACCGGCACGTTGTGGCTAGGCGCTTATCAAAATCCGCTCTGAATAAAAGTAATTTGAGCAGACAATCAAGAAAGAAAAATAATCGACGAAGAAAAGATTCGCGGTCGAAAGAAAAGGTCGTTTGGGGACACCAAACTTAGAGACGGGCTAGCTGCGTTTTCTCAGAAATGTAAGTTCGGCGCTGGTATATCATCTGCTTATGTGCTTACATATGTTGGAATGTTCTCGAACATCGTTATAATCTTTATAATTATTTTACCGGAATTATTATCTATTAAAACAGATTGTTTTATAATCTGAACAGCTCATATCCCTTTAATTCTACGAAAACAGGAAAACGTGGAGTGCGTGTTCTAGCGAGGTTATGCATGCATGCTTTAGACTGCGTTTTGTTAGTCCCGTATGTTTTTCAAGTCTACATTCAAATATAATTATATATCTTTTAGAGATAGTCATCACTGACGATACCGAAAGATTCGTTAGTAACTCTTTCCGTGCCTTTAATAATTTAATTTGTATTTCACGAACTTCTTCATTTTCTCACAACCCCGCCCCCTTCTTTACTCTCTCACTCACACTCTTGGCCGTGTGTGTGTGTGTTTGTTGGTTGGTTCGTATTTGTATAGGTTCTAACGAAAACACTCGGCCTAAGAGCTACCTAAAGTAAATGTTGCGGACGAAGAATTTTTTCACTTTAAGAGCATTCTCTTCGTGACGGTGTATTTCAAAAGAAAAATAACAGCTTTTCAGTTGTCTAATAGCAGCTTTATCAGCAATATTTCGTCCTGGTCGAATTTATGAATATTTTTAATAATAGTAATTAGAAGAAAAAAAGTCGATATTTATAAAGCGCAATATTTCAACTAAGGGCTCAAGATCACAAAATAGTAAAAAAGATGCAGAGCAAGATAAAAAATAGGAACAAATTGTAGAACAAGCAAAAAAAGTAACAAAGTTGCAGAACAAAATCACAGAATAGTAACAAAGATGTAGAAGAAAGAACAATGCGAGGATTTGCTTCATTCCGGCAATAAAAGATGATCACTGTAGATTTAACAGTAACGACTCTAAAGAATAAGGTTAGTGACATCAGCAGAATACTGGAAAGATAGTGAGTATTTTTAACAGCTTTCTTTTATAGGCGAAATGTCGATGTTAAATAGAAAACATAACATGTATTCGTTAAAATGGCTATTTGTTCATTCTTATTTCTGATTATTGCAAACAGTAAATAGGTTTCTGACTGTCAATTACAACTTGATCGATGTTATACTTTGTATCTGTTCTCGCCCCCACACCTTCCTCTACACACATACACACTTCATCACTACTTTGTAAGTTGGTTGAATTTATCTTGCCCCTACATCCACGAACTATATCCCCCGTCCATGCTCCATCTACATCTACCCCTAGTCGTGTGGGCTCGCACGCTTTTGCAAATACCAAGGCGATTGGTCGATTGTCCTGACGTGGAGACGTTGCTAGGCAAACATTGCCGGCCATTGTTTGTCGGTGGATGATTGGCTCGGCCATGTTTGCATTTTGTCAGATAGCGGGCAAGTCTCCCGTCTGCGTATAGTTGCCGCAAGCCGCTACCGCTGTTCAGTCTACACGAAGCTTGGTGTGGTGTGAACTGTAAGAGATGTGACTGGCTGAAAGTCTTTGTGGCATTTCATGAACCACTGAGCTGGAACGGAGTGTTGTGACCTAAAGACAGTACTAACCCTTACAGAGACATTATTAGATATCAGTCTTCGAGGTATATCTGTACGAAAACACAGAACTGGAACAAAGTCAATTACGTACTTTTTTCACGTATGTGAAATAGGATCTAAAGCATATAATTAATATGTGATGTGGGGAGAACTTTAAGTTTTTTTTTAAAGTTTTTCTGTTTTAAATCCGTACTTTAATGAATAATGATTATAATATAAACAGCACAATAGGGTAATAGCTGATTACCTCAATTATACGGTAATTAGCTGTATTTTATATGAAGTTTTTCCTTTCTCCAACCTTATTTCTAAAATATTTTACACCAGCTGTTCGGTATGTTCTAGCTTTTACATAGCCTCGCTTTGGTTTGACTTCACATCGGCCTTGTCACGTGTTCGTATTTTACGTCATCTTTGCTCTATTTGATCAAAAAGGTATCCTCTTTGGTTTGATGTTGTTCTCGTCTTCTTGTTTGTTCTCATTCTACTTCTTTCTTGCCGTTTATGGATTACTTTGGAGTTTCGTGAACTGTGGTATTGGTAGGTGCTGATGTAAGACTTCCTGCAGTCAGGTCATAGACAACTGCGTTGGCTGAAATTTGGTATCGTGCAATCTACGGATGAAAATACACGAAGCACACGTATGGAGAACGTACAAGTATGGATCATATTGCTACAGTTTTCTTAAGTTTTGTGAGGAACAGCATCGTGTTTGTTGGTGATGTTGTTTGGTATATCTGCACAATACGGAAAGAACTTTGTAGATGGAAGCATTCCTTTTGGATAAAAGGGGGAGAGGTTGCAGCGGAGGTGTGATAAGATTTATCCCAGATGGCAATGAGAGACATTTCTGTATGGAGGCATAACAACAATGCCACAACATATTCATATCCGCTGCTCCAAATCGACTTTCATGTCTTCGGTGATGCGTGCAAATAGACTTTTAAGTTGTTTTTCCCCTTGTCTCTTATACATGATTGACATTTGATTACCAAAATGTTTTTGTTTATCATGTACAACCTATTTCTGTCTTTCTTGACAGTTTTTGTAAAAGACAGTAATACTATTCGCCTGTTCAAGCTCTCGCAGCTTAATGCTAACTGAACATTTTGACGTTTTTCTTTCGTTCAGCTGATTAAGCAGACGTGTCCGAGAGAGAAGGAGAAAAAGGGAGAAGAGCTGGAAGCGAGCACAGGCGTGTTCCTGATAGTTGACTCGTCTGTTTTCTTGCTGGAAAAATGCGAGTGAGGGCTGTACGACCAGAAGGGACTCCTGTCTACTGTTGGATTAACAAAGAACTGATGAAGCTACTGTACACCGTCACCACGTAGAACGATAAAAGTGCTTGTTGTGCCGATGACATTGATCGCCCTCACCTGGAGATAGCGCGTGATTCTTCATGATCTCAGTAAGGAACGTGATCAAAGAAGTGATCATCACAGGATTATGCTTCCTGTAATGGCTGATGGTGTTAACAATTTTTGAAGCAGCCCGAAGAGAGTGATTGCTGCTTTTCCGGCTAGTGGATTTGTCCTCGGTTTCCAGTGGAGTCAATAATTGGTTTCCTATGGATGTTGTTTCTCATTTTTCTAACAGAGATCCTTCATTTCTTATGATTTTGTTTCAGTCCTGGTTAAAACAGACAAAAAGCCTTTCATGTTTTATTTCAGTTGCTGGGCATTTGAGGAAATTAATACACGCATTTGCTCTGCTATTTTTCGGAAAGTAACAATATTTTTTCTTAATGCATGGAGCTGTTACGAACAGATATATTGCTTTCTGTTGTCGATTCGTATCATGTTATTTTTAATCGTTCATCTGGAATGTCATCTTCAGACACCGCCAGTTTAGTGTCATGCCAGTCCCGCTGCCTGTACAAGAGGTCTCAGTGGAAGTTTGTATATTGACGTTTCCGTGGAAACGTGACTTGAAATGTTAAAAAAAAAAAAAAAAAAAAAAGAAAACAGTCTTAAAAACCAAACTGTATGGATAAGCGAATCGGCCTACTAGCCGGTCTGGAAATTTAGTCTAATTTCCTGTGTTTAAGCGATGACGCTCTTTCAGAACTTACCAGCGGGGCTGAAGAAATAAGACGGTTGAACTATCTGAACATGACGTAAATCATATCTTGTATGAAAAAGTGTTACAAAGTGCACGTTAAAGATGTGTATATAAATCTTGTCCCGTAAACGATTTCACACACTATTGTTCCAAAGGCATGTTGTGCGGTACTTCTTCCAGCTTCTTGGAAAATTTATTAAGGGAGGCGTCAATTTGTTTCGGCTACTGATAGCATTATAAATGTTTTAATATTCTAATTGTATTAACAAATTTCTTCTACTTGTCTTAACGTTTGGAAATGGAGGCGCATGTGTCTTCTAGTTAGTGCGAATGTCAGAATTGAAGAACTTCTTTTTAGTCGCCATCATATCATGTAAATAAATAGATGTAGATTTCTAATAGCATGACGACGCGATTCGTCAGTGCAAATCACAGAGCAGTTAGTTACATAATTTGCATGCAAAAAAAGGTATAAACTCTTGATGGCCTTTCATAGAAACCGGGTTTTTCCAGTTTTAATCAGAGTTGAGTAGTTTAAGTGTTTCCATTAGATTATCAGTGTTCCCATATTTGGAAGCTTGTTCTTTTTTTCCTTATGTCTTTCTTGTTTCCAATCTCTTTATAACTACAGACATTGTCAGTAACTTTGAAATCTCTTGGTTAGAGACAATCGCTAGGCAGATAATCGGTTCACTGTTCTTCGTGTTTTGGCATGACTTTACAGGCGCAACGTGACACAAATGCTCACTGTCATCGTCCAAACCCTCGCATTCTAGTTCTGTGAATTGTGCCTCGCAATTTCGGATCCAAGTGCAGTTGAGCGAATGTAAGAATATCGGCAATACTGAGGATAACGTTGTGAGCAGACACTTAAGTTGCCAATGTGGCAACTTATTGTTCAGTGTGGCAGTCTTTGCTGAAAAAACTTACTGTCTGTTTATATGTGAAAAATCCACCTCGCAGCTGTTTTATACGCCATTATAAGTAAACGATCATTTTATACAACGCGAATTTATGAGCTAATTTAATTCAGAACGTCAATATTTATGTTTTAAACCCATCTTGCTAGTTGTCTTGATTTCCGTGTTATATCTGTACAGTTATACAGTGATTTGTGGTGGCGTTTGTTTTTGTTTTGTTTTGTTTGTTTGGTTGGTTTTTTGGTTTTCATTTTTGTTTTGTTTTTTGTTTTTTTTTTTCCCTGTAATGAAAACCTCTGGAATTTTAGTATGGATCTTAAAACCTTCGGCGACCGTGCCTTAGGTCTGGAAATCTTGATTTTTATGGATGGGAGACACCGAATAAATGTTAAAGAAGCGTATGCTGATATACTCCGTTCAGCATGTCATTACATAACCACTTCCTGATGCTTCAATAACTGTTGCTTTCTTTTACAAGCACTATGCCAGTTATTCTGAAAGCAGTCATTTTTCAAATAAGGGGACCACTTTAGACCAGTCCTTGGAAGGAAACTAATAATTTCTTCAGTGAACTTCCTAGCTTTTTGTGTGTTTTTGTTCATTGTATTTTTTTTATACGTACGCCATGACTCAAAATAGAAGAACGAGCTCTGATAGTTATAAAATGACGAATATCCAGTTGTAAAATCTTTCGGTGCGAGAACGTTATAAAAATTTTACTTGAAGATATATTAACGATATTAACGCCCTTGGACTCAGAATTGGTAGTATTACCTCCCGCTCAGCTTCATAATATAAAGAACTTGGTCATTCCGCTTCCTTGGTCTGAACTTTCATTTTGACATGGTAGCATTAAAAGTAAGTTACCATATTGATGGACTGAAACTCATGTTTTCTTATAAAGTAATCAAAACCTTAATAAGATTTACTTATGACTTTCTCATTTTAAAAGCGTCCAACAATGAGAAAAGTGAAAATTGACGTTAAACCTCTGAGGGGTGGGAGGCTAACTTTCGGCTCATAGTAAGCCATCAGCAAGTTTATTTGCGTGTCCTCATTAAAATGCGTGTTTGTGGTTGCATTTTATCCATTAGTTAGACAATGGTGAAAAAAGGTGCATCTGTATATTTGCATGAGACCGTGAACGCTATCTTGAAATAACGTGTAGTGGTGTGTTCTCCTGTCGTGGTGTTTAGCCCTTCAAGTTTAGATATGCTTTAGGCATCTTGATAAAAATGGCCGTACTACACCCGAGTTTTGTCATTTCTATCTAAATATGACTTTCAAAGTCAAAGTGATTACTATTTTTTTAAGTTCTTTCAGATTTTATTTAATATTACCGATGTTTTTACTGCTGTTCCCGTTACATGGCAGACTTGGGATGAAACAGCATAGGGAGTATTATCTCACTGACATAGTTGAAGTACTGGCAGACAGAAAAGAGTTTGTTAGATGTGTATTTGCACGTGTTTGTTTGTGTGTGTGAAGAGAGAGAGAGCACTGTGCAGTCGTCGAGCAGTTGAGTGAAAGAGAGCATATGAACACCATAAAGTCGTCGAGTTGTTACTTCACTTAGCGCTACTGCTTTTTTTTTTTCGGCAATTCATGCATTCTTAGTGATATACTTAATTCTGACATACTGCCTTTCAGGGCTTGCGGGGATTGCAAAGTTGGCTTCCGGAAAGATGCACAGTGAACCGGTGTCAACTATTGAGACTTAAATTTTCAGAACTACTTTTGTGTGCGGCAACGCTTCCCACGGAAGTCTTTTTGAGAGAAGGTTGTAGAGATGCAGCCAGAAGAGGAAGAAGACGATGTGGCTGAGCTTGCCGCCATCAACGACAGGGAGCGAGATATGGTAGAGGGCGAAAAGGAAAGGACGGGGGAGGCCATGATTCGGACTATACAGAGGCATCTGTACCCCCACCTGGAAAGACCCCGGCCTTACCCACCCTATGGCATCGAACGAAGGCCTGGCGGTAAGGCTCAGTGGATTTCGTGGAGCTCTTCTTTGTGAGAGTATTATCATTTGGATTGCATACTTTATTGGTGTGACCTGGCCCCACACGTGTGTAGTGAGAGAATGGTAGAGATGTATGGTAGCCACACTCGCACCTATGATTTAGTTCGCGTGCACACAAGCAAAGGAGAGAGAGAGATGGAGTATAAATGTGTAAATGTATGTGTGTGCCCGAGGCTGCGTGCTGTAGCTACCACAAATGATTTATTCGTTTTCATACCAGAGAGGTACGATATGGAACCTGAAGATTGGGAGGAATTACATTACTACTACAATCGGCGTCCTCCCATGCCGCCTGCCCCGATCCCAAGAGCGGTTCCTGACCCCGTCGCCATGGAGGAACAGGTGCCTGCAGTCAGTCCCAAGCGGAAGGTCGACGACGACGCAGACAGTGAGTACACTTATTGTCTACCATCTCCACCAAGACCCCTGACGACAAAATCACTCCATCGCTTGGCTGTTTCTAATGATTATCCACAATAAATATGTTGCTGAAACAGTGGATGTTTGTGGAATGTGTAATTCAAACTTTGGGTTTTGTACAAGTTGTGTAGCTTTATGTGTAGCGACCAGAGCTGTTGTGTGACATTAAGTTTGTGCTCTCTATTTAGTTGCTATGGACACCGGAGAACAGCCGTCGAGTAAGGAGCCAAAGCGAGAGGATGACGGCATCCTTCAGGAAATCCTCCTGTTGTTGAAAAAGTACTTCTTCAAGGATCTCCCTGGCACTATGAGTGAAGACCTGGTCAAGATATCAAGGTTAATGGGATATTTCTTCACTGGGCAAAAGTTGCATGTGATAAGTGTTCACAATCAGAATTGGAGACATCTAGTGATGAAAAATCAAGAAATATTCATTGTAAAATTAGAGGTTAACACTGGAGAAGAAATGGTGTGATGAGACATAAGGGAAGTACGAGGAAGATGAAAACCTAGGAAGAGAAGAGACTTTCATATTCGATTGTGGTGATATTCTGGGAGTAGTTTGTGCTTCACTCTACATCGTTTCTGTGACAAGACTAACATCATGGGTGGCGCAGCCTTATCGAATGCACACCCATTTCTATACAAAAGTGTTTGCAGGAACAAGTCATGCTCGTGACGTATTTACGCGTTACGCATGTCGGCAGATGTATTCGTTTTGTAGATAAACTTGAAAAGCTAGATGTAAAGAAACACAAATCCCTAAAAACAAATTTGAATCTTGGATTGTGGATTTCTTTCTTAATACTGTAAGCAATTGTTGCGTCTTCTACGTTTCTGACAGCTGACGCTGAGATTGAACCTTTCTTTAACAGGGAAAAGAAGCAAGACATCCTGCAGGAAATGCTACAACGAGAGGACGAGCTGAAAAAGTTTAGCCGCAGCCGACGCCGCTTGTATTACAATAACACTTACAGACCGCGGGACATGAAGGACAGCGACGAGGACTCCGAGACAGACAGTGGTGTGCCCTTTGGCCGCCTGCATGAGCAGCAGGCCAAGTTTGCGGTGTCAGACGAAGTCAGGTTGCGGCGAGTGTTAATCCTGGGTAGTGCCACCTGCGCCAAGTTGGGAAATACGGAGGCGGTCGACGAGTCGGAATTGTCTGTGGTGCAGGAAATGGTCCAGGCGGACAGGGGACAACAGGTGGGCATCGAAGGGATGTGTTCGTGTTCTCGCGCTTTTTGATTTTTAGATTTATAGAGGGGCTTGCTAGACTATATGAGAATGATGTTGTAGCACATATTCATAGTTTTGATGTTTCAGTTTTAGTCGAAACCTTTTCCTCAGATTTTCCTCGGCACTTATTTCCGTCACATGATATTTATATTGGTTCTGAGGTCAAAGTATCACACTGTTATGCGTTGTCAAATAGTAAAATGAATTTTTGAAAATAATATTTCATGCTTACGCTCTTGTCCGTTCAAAGAAGGCGCAAAATTTTGTTGAAAGTTACAAAAAAGCAAAGACTTGCGAGATATTGTAAATATATATGATTGTATGATTCTCTGTGTGTGTGCTTGTGTGAGAGAAAGAGACTTTGACATTGTTTATTGGATCAGTTTTCGACATCAGGACAAGTTGGGTGGGGATTGATTACCAAACTATTTGTGATAAAGAGCGCTTGTATATTCATCACTTAACGGACTGGTACAAGTTGATAATAATGAATTAAAAACACATCTTAACACTTAGGATATGCTACTCCTTGATGTAGGCATACAACTCTAAACCATTTTTCATTAAAAAGATTATTACTAAATTTACATTAGACGCCCAGTTGTGTTGGCCGTTCTCAGTATGTAGACAGCATCTCGTATACCTGCCTGGTTAGTCTGTTCCCAGGTAATCGGACTAGTCTCAGCCAGTATAGGTATTTTATAGCTATTATAATATGTAAGGGTGAGGGTGGGGTGGTCTGCCCGTCTTGCCGTAGACTATCTTCTTCGAAGTATCCTGGGGGACGTTTACGTGTGAAAACGTGAACTTTACTATTTATTTTGCTTCTATCGCTAGATATATCACAAAGTAATGATTGACGAGTTGGTCAGTTCGTAATTATTATAATACTTAGGTCTACACGTCAGGGTGTTCAAAAACTCATTCGTTGCTTGCTGGCAGGTGATCAACATATTGAAGGATTTGTGTGACCGTGGCGCTACCAACAGGCAGAATGGCCTTTTACACGCGCTGGCGCAATGCATACGGTGTGATAAACCAGAAACAAAGAAACTGGCCTATGATGCTGTGCAAGTGAGTTAGAATACACCCTATGAATCTTCTTTTATATAAGGCTTATATGTTAATATCGACACTGAGTTTGAATCATATCGAGGCATCACTGTTCTAGTTTAGAAGAACTCAGTGGAGCATAATATTATCCCAAATCAGGATGAATACTCTCATTCTATTCTCGAGATGCATGCTTACAAACCTCACCATGCACAGATGGCCATAACAAACGCTAGAATTGTTTGTGGATACGTTTAGATTGTGAGGGCATTTGGAGAGCTAGAACAATCTGTTAATTAGGCGCATATATATATGTGTGTGTCTCTCTCTCTTTTCGCACGGTGATGCTTGTAGGCGAGTATCTCGAAAACGAAAGATTTGGAGAAGCAATACCTTGCATTAAAACTTTACAGTCGTTAGAAAAGAATCTGCGCCCCACTAGTTTTTTAACCCATCATGAAAGCTTCCACATCATTTCAACCAATACATTCACAAAGCTTGCTATTGTCTCGTCAGTGCCAGTGCCATTATCTGTGCAATTCTTTTTTCAATTATACCTATTGATGAGACCGTTTTTGGATTCCCAACAGAATATTTGCCGCATACCCACTCATCTTTTCAAGCTGGTTGACACCATCGAAGCCCTGGGAAAGAAAAGGGACCCCCCGAGCACGGGGTGGGGGCGAGGCTTGCGGCGAGTCGTGAGCGACTGGTATAACAAGCGCGCCGACAACCCCATGCAACTAGCCATGCAGGTGACCAAGTACGGCAGTCGTCATGAGTGGACTCACCGCGACCTCTTCCGTTTGTCGCACATCAAGCCAAGGAACGACGAGGTGGGATTCATCATCCGCTACCTGTTGAAGGGTCTGAAGGAGGCGGAGACCTCATACCTGGAGGACGGCTACTTGAGTCGCCATCAACTGGAGAAGGTACGTTGTTGTAGCTTTTGTGTGGCGCGTGGAACAAGTTTCGTTACCCTGGCATATAAACTGGCCTCCATTCTTTGCTGGCTGGATGTCTGGTTATGAATAGGCTGAACAGACGATCTGTGTGAATGTAAATCCGTAATTTATGAGTAGTGCTGTTATAAATTAAAATGGCATTCTTTCTTAAACGCTTTCTCTATATTTCTCTATCACATGTTCTCAAAGACAATGTCGAATCCAGTAGTGCTGAGAAGATTTCTAGTAAACACGCCTGTCCTCTTCAGGTGCACAAGTATCTTGTGGCGGTGGAGGAGGCCAAAAAGTGCGAAGACGAAAAGACGACAATAAAACTCATCCAAGAACACCGCCTGGTGCGTGAACACCTACGCACTGAAATGTTGAACAGTCCTGAGGTGTGGCGGGTCATGCTTCCCGACATGCCCCTCACGGCGATGCTGCGTAACCTGGCCAAGATGACCACCTTGGGGTAAGTGATTACAGGCCAGAATGACCACCTTGAAGTAAGTGCCTACCAGGTCAAAATGATCACTTCGCAGTTCGTATTTTTCCTAGTCAACATGACCACTGTGAAGAAATTTTTGTTACTAACCCTACAATTTCTTGACTTCTTCCCTTTATCTCCCTCTGTTCCTTAACACACGTCTACCCTTTCCCCGATTCCTCTGGCTTTTACTTCATCTTTTTCACTGTCTACACTTTTGTGAACCAGCAACCCTCCCCAACTCTCCTTCTCCCTCTACCCTCCCTATTCTCCCTTGCTTTCTTCGTTCACTGCCTTTCTAGCTTTACTAATTGACGTGTGTCGTGAGCGAATGTATGAGAATTCAAACAATCGCACATTGCTTCTACTCGTTCGTTCATTATATGAAAGAGTGTCTTCTACTATAAGAAGAATATAAATATTGTATAATAATTTTAAATTTATGTATTACAGTACTTAAAAATGATGAACTGAACAAAACTCACCGGGCTCCAGTCAGGCGGACAGTGCCACATCACTGTTTGGGTTTATTGATTGATTGATTTTAGCTGGATGGTTATCGGTGGAATCAATACCGGTGCAATGAGCCGTCCCTGTATATCTATATATGTTCCTTAGATAGCCATGTCCATTTGTCTCGTTGTCGTCGCTTATGAAAGCTGGCAGCGATGCCAATTGCTTTCTTGCGGACATACAGACATTTTGCATCTTCGTCGATCACATTTCGGTCATGTTTGCTTTTCTCCGTGTATTTTCTTTTCGTTTACGATTTATTTGTAGACAAACTGATATCACAAAAGGATCATTGTAGTTTAGGTAAATGCTGTCATTTAAGTATTTACTTGTGTTTCGTTTAGTTTTGCTATTGTGGCTTTGTGGTGAAACAGAATGAGTTCCGTTCAACGTGTATCATAAAATTCTCTTTGTTCTGTGCTTCGTACTCATTCCATCTTCTAAGGTTATAATGTGCTCCATTCTTGAAATAGGCTTTAACAACTTGTTTTGCTCGCATCAGGTTATTTGATGACAACAGCCTTGTGAATATAGTGAGGGAGAAACTTCTGAACGCCGAGGCCTTGAAAAAGGCGAAGGTCCACCCTCTCAGAATTCTCATTGCCCAGCGAACATACGCAAAAGGCGAAGGATTCAAGGGGCATCTCAGGTGGCAGGTTAGATTTCCTCTGGTCTTTTTCTTTATCTATCATCAACCTTCTCTGTCAGTTTCTATCCCCTTCTTCATCTGCTTTGTGATTGTCATGCGCAAATGTATGAACAACAATCAAGGCAAGAAGTTCTACGTAACAATAATATGTTGTATCAGCTTTGCATGTGTTTTCACAAATTTCAAAATAAAATATTAAAAAAAGCAAAGTTCGTAAACTTGTGTGCATGTGGAGTTTTTTACCAGTGAGACTGGTTTAGTGCACTTCAAACGCACAGCTCCACTTAGATCATTCAGATGGGTGGCGAGACTGAGGGATAATATATATGTTTTTTGACGACTTGGAGCTGGGAAGAAAAATAGATAAAAAGTTGCTGATGTCAGCACTAAATATACTAACCTGTACTCCCCTGTTTGCTTACAGCCCAATACCGAGATCGTGACGATACTCGACCAAGCCTTCTATAAAAGTTTTACAGCAGTGGAGCCTACTGGCAAGAGGTTCTTCATCGCGCTCGACATCTCCGGCTCCATGGGTTTTACTGTGATGGAGTCGCAAATCACCTGCAAGGAAGCTGCCACGTGCCTTGCGATGGTGATGGTCAAGGTCAGTGCCTCACTTTTATCGCTAATGAACCAAACATTTACGACTCCTTCCGTGAGATAACACTTTTGTTGTTGCCACAAGATTGTTTGGCTGAAATTAGTGTATTTTAACGCTTATATTCCTTGTCAATCTTCAATATGAGGTTCTTCGTAATCCCTTTGATAAATGCGCATCAGTATTCATTTAGCTCAACTCTATGCTTTTTACGAACCACCACTTAACTAAACTAGCAGATTGAATGAAGCATGTGGCCGTTATTGTATCGCTGCATAAGATAACTAGAAATAGGCTGCTATTGAAAATTTCTAAAAGTCTCTACAGCCGTAATGACTATTTCACCTTTGCTGTCAATTGGAGACATACATTTACACCAATGTAAACACATAAGCTGTGAGTATAAAATACACTATCTGTTGCTGTTGGGTTTATATATATATTTTTTTAAAGATTTGAAGTAAGGTTGTCCACATAAGTTACTTAAGTAGACAGGCGCTGTTTCTACAAGCGAATAGTCAGACACACGCATTCTAGGATCAAATACAAAACCACACTTGTAATCTTTACAGACATGTAACGTGCGTTTCTCCGTTTCTCTGCTGCAGACGGAAGAGCACTGCGAGCTGGTGGGGTTTCACAGCAAGCTCATCCCGCTGCCACAGTTCATGGAAGAAGGCAAGACGCTGAACAAGCTGATGGAAGAGACTTACAACCTGGGCTTCGGCAGCACGGACTGCTCCAAGCCCATGTCGCACGCACGCAAGAAGAAAAAGGACGTGGATGTGTTTGTGGTGCTGACGGACAGCGAGACCAACTACCATCGGATACCACCGTGGCGCGCGCTGCAAAAATACCGTGAGGCCATGAACAAGCCCACAGCCAAGCTCATCGTGGTGGGCATGACGGCCAACAACATCAGCATCGCGCGTCCCGACGACGTGCACATGCTGGACATTGTAGGCTTCGATCCCGACATGATGGAGGTCATCAGGGAGTTCGTGACAGGGGGTCTTGAGTAGAAGCGCGTTCCTTGCTATGTTTACAGTTGTCAGGAGAGCGAAAGTGCCAGTACTTTGCTTATATCCTGTCTTGCTGCTTATCCTATCCTACACTATCAAACTCCGAATTGTAAGAAATATTTAACTTTCGTTTGTCATTTACGTGTTTCTGACAATTGATTAGTTCTTCCTTTAGTAATAACACCCTTTTTCTATACTGTGCTCGAGGCGCGCTCTGTGTTCTGTGGCTTCTTTCTTCTTCACCACGCGCGCGCTGAAGGAGTTCTGGTCGATCTCTCCAGTTGACTTACTGTCATAGAGGAAATTCACCCCATACTTGGCTGAGCTGTCAACAGTAGCAATCAATGAAATGACACTGTTTACTACCTGTGTATGTGTGCACACGTATTTATGTGTGTGCGTATTGTTATGCATAATGAGACTTATGAGTTGCTTTCATTTTATTGCCATTCAGCCTGGTTGCTCTAACGTGCTTTGCAGGAATGCATACTAAATGGAAAAAAGTAGATATTTAGATGTGAAGTGATACCCTAGTACCTATTTGTCAATGTCTTAAATATTAATACACTTAAAATTAACTTTGTGTGAAGAGTGTGAAACGTCCACTTTCAGCGGATAGATGAGTGGGGTTGATTGAGAGTGGGATGAATGAATGAGCGAAGGAGGGAGAAGCAAGAGAGGAAGGAAGAGACACGCGACAAAATTCCAAACGCCTACTAGATTTCGTCTGTTTGAATATTGTTTGAAATAAAACTAAAATCTGTTGGGTTTTTTTTTTTTTTTTTTTGTGGATTTCTATTTTAAAGAGGCTATTCGAAAGAGAAAAAGCAGTTAAAACATGGAGCTAGTTTCGTTTCCATCAAAGAGTGCGGCTCTGTCTGGCCCCCTATACAAAGCTCGAGGTAAAGCCATGATGTAGCAATCACTCAATCAGTACGGACCTGCTTCAGGAGCATCTGTGGTCAACTGCTAGTTTCGTTTTTTAAACTAAAAAGAATGTCTGTCTGATCGTGAGCATGAATTAAGTACGATGGGGAAAAGGATCCGACAACATGCCATGAGGATAGTCGACTATGCTTATCATTAGATAGGAGATTCCTGCAGCTCATCGGCTGAACTGTTATGTCAAATGAAACATAAAAACAAGTCTCTTTCTGTATCGGACACAGTTAAAATAGCAAACGAGAGAGGAATAAATAATGACGATCTGGTGCTTTATTATTAGTCATTTGTGAATCAGATTGATTCTTTTGATTCTCACGTATTGACTACAAAATGAAATCAGCCATTTTCAATGTGTCTGTGATTAGTGTTTACCGTCGTTAGTGTGAGGCTCAAAGGTTTCACACCATTATTCATAGGAAGTGACCCACCTACAAGGATGACCCCCATCTTATCATCTTATCATTTGCCTGTCCCAACTGTATGACGTTGCTCGTGTTTTTAAATGTGTTTATATTGAGAGACTTCCCTTATTTTCGGTTTTTTAAATAGTACATGATTCAGACATCATTAAATTCCTAGTGCTGCTGTTCAAATGTTATCTTATTGAGCTTTATGCAAAGTATAGTAATTAGTCACAGTGCTGACAGCTGAAAAATTGAGCAAACAGGTCACGGGCAGTAAAATTAGCATCACATTCTTTCACTAAAACCAGCTTTGTATCTTTTAGCAGCAGTCCACAGGAAAGAACGAAGAATTTTCTAGAGGTCTACTCATCCATCACGTGTCATTTCCGATCCCACATTCTGGCAGACGAGGTTGTACAGAAATCACAAAAGGATTTTCTTTTTAAATAAATCCTTTTCAATCGATAAAAAGCTTAATTAAGTGCTGTTCAATGATTGGTATCTTCAGTCGCAGAGTACAGGGAAGTATTATTTAATCCTGTTTGATGGTGGTCATGTAGTTTCATAGCAATTTTAATCTGTCATTTCGATCTTAGAATTGAGGTAGAGTGGTTGTGGTACCCGTTTTGCCGCCGGACGTTTCGGAGTCGGACGTTTTGCCGACCGGACGTTTAGCCAACGTATGTTTCGTCGACGGAGGTTTCGTTAACCGGATGTTTCGCAGACAGACTTTTCGACGCATTATGTCAGAGAGAGAGAGATGCTTGCTTACTTCTCAGAATCTTGCACATGAATGAATGTTTGTTTGTTTTTTGGCGCGACTTCTTTCGACTGTGATTTTATTGTCAATTTTATTTCTGCCACTTAAATTACTTAGTCATATAACGAAATAGCATCCTTGTGCATTGCAAATAGCATTTTAAAAAGTTATTACCCAGAGTAATTCATTCAGATCAGAAAGGCAGATACACTGGGGACTATATGTTTAATATATATTCTTTTGTACACTAATTATGAAAGAATGTCTGATGTACGTGGACTTTGACAAAGCTTGTTAAACCTGCCATGGATGTATTGAACGTTTACAATTGTGAATCCAACTTTAAATATTGATTGTACTTTCTATTTGGATGCATCAACATTCATTTTTGTGTATTCTTCATGGTTCCGTGTGTGTTTATATATATATAGAGAGTGAAAGACAAGAAGATCCATTGTTATAAACCTGCTATGAACTGAAATTGTATCATTATATACATGTATATAGCTATGTATGTAGTGTGTGTGAAAGAAAAAACATGTAAGAGCCATGTAGTGTGAAAACAGACATTTTCCCTGCCACAATCTGGCGACGATGGAATTAAAAAAATCAGAGAAAGTGTAAGAACTCTCAATGTCACTGGAAGAATGTCAAGTAAACTATGATAAAACCTATGCTATACTGTTAGATAGCAAGAACTTCCTGCCAAGGTTCCTGAATATAAACTGTTTTCTGGGACTCAGGTTTCTTGAAATGCCTAGGTATCACTTACTCTCTAGATGTAGATCATACTTTAACTATAATGGTAAATTAATAAAAAAATGCAAAAGTTACTGTGTTTATGGAGTAAATGTGAGGTTACACTGTTTTCGGAAAAAAATAGGAGTTTTATAAACGTTAGTCATGTGAAAACTAATAAACTTATTTCTTAACTTAGCTGATCCAGAGTACATTTGTCTTTTTTCTTTTTTCTTTTTTTTTTTTTTTTTGAAGGAAATTGAAAGCCAATTTGTAAATTTTTATGGAGTGTAAAGCACGCTAAATTCAGTAAGACGGATATGTGTCAACTGTACGAAAATGGTGAATGGCTACTACTTTGTGTCTGCTAGGAAAATCAGTTGGTTCAAGAGATCCCATAGCCAAGCAGTATCAAAGAAATCGGCACTATAGTTGTACCCTGCCTTTTCGGTAGCGAATTTGTAAACTTACTAGTTAACCATTTTGACAAGGTGTTTTGAAGCACTATAGACTATTGAATGTGAAATATGTACCCAGGATTATTAACTTTAATGTAAAAATTCTACAATATGAATATTATTGAAGACACTACACAATTAGTGAATGATTAGCACAAAGTATTTATCATGTTAGACACTTAACAATAATGATAATTACTTCACGCAGGAGGAGTTTCCATTTTAAATTTCCTGATGTGACCACTAATTTTCTCTACAGTCTAGAGGAATTATAAAAGCAGTCAAATTTTTAAAAAATAAATAAATAGATTAAAATCACGAACGGAACTGAGGAAAGTGAATGTATGGGAGATAATTTGAAATGTTAGTACATCTGTACAGTTAACGCTCGGAGGCTCAGATTCTTTGATTGCAGGAATGTCTAAATGGATTGTAATTTTGAAAAACCAACATGGAAATTTGTATTTAATCGTTGCTGTAAAGCAACAGTCGACTAAAACGGTCTCAGGGAAGGAGTCTTCATATAATTTTACAAACAGGTTCCTTTTCATGAGAAAGTGTTAACCCCTCGTGTTTTTTGTGTCTAATTGCTTAAGGAAGAAAAGATTAGTCAACTTTTATGGCAGTGGCAATGCATTCTTGCTTGACCAGTCCGTAAGTTTAAGACATTTTTTCTGAAAAACTGGCGTGGTTGAAGACTGTAATAATAAGCGTTAATTTTAATCATCTTGCTAGCAAAAGAATATGTGTATACAGTCATACCCTCGGCGCATGCTTTTAAAAAAAAAAATAACTACTTATCAATAAACGTGAGAAAGCATAATAAATAATCACGATGACATGTAATTTACTACAGAAATCATGTACTAATGTGGGTATGAACAATTATAAAACTGCTATTCGTATCTTTTTTTTTTTCAAAAGGCAGGTTTTAAAGTTTTGTTTTGAGCGAATTTAAACAAGTTCACTTCACGCATTAATCTGGTAAGTTAACACAGTTAAGTACACTTTTCTGTCCTTGCCATGTTCAATTCGCCGCATAGTTTAGAATTTTTTAGACCAGCCCACGAAAAACCTTTGCCCACCCCGGGTTTGCACAGTACAGGTAGGGCGAACCATGTGTTCCCCATCCACACCCACATACCATTACCACCACCACCACCAGATACGGTTGACTAAATTCATAAGGCGAATGCTACTATTTATCAAAACTCAAATCCTTCAACTGACTTTACATTTTTATGATCATCATTCCTTGCCATGTGTATGCAGCAGTAAAACAGGGAGTGGAAAAGAAAAAGAATTCTCATTAAAACGTCTTATACTTTGTTCCGTGTACTCTTTGTGCGTGTAAGCTATCAAAGGATTTCGCAATATGTACACAAAGTAGCTCTACCCAAGCCCTTTATTGCCCCATGTTATCGCTTCAAAACTTGTTGACTCACTTCACACAGGCCTGGACTCGTTTTACCTGACAAGCATCGGGTATTCCCATGACTAAACTCTTGATAGTTAAATATTTGTCTTTGCCTGGCTCAAGCTTATTTTGTTATCAGCCTTACTAGTTTTCATATATAAAGTATATCAAAAGTACTTTTGAGTTTACCACATCAATTAGGCTATGTGTATTTTTGTCTGTTCGTTTTGCGTTTATAAACTTTAAACGGAATGAACCTTGCATACAAAATTTCTCAGCCCAGAAACAACTGGGGCTGTCGGTAGAATGTCTCTCTAAACGGCTTGTTTTCAATGATGGTGGTAAGAAAAGCATCAAAATGCATACATTAAAGCAACACCTGATCTATGGCATGTTTAAATTATATATGCAGTCAATTATTCCTTTGCCTACAGTTTGCTTCTGTCGTTACAATGAAATCGGAAATTACAAGGTGTATCACTCCTTACACTCCTTAATTTTCGAAAACAGGGTGTAGTTTTCTTTTTACTTCTCACTAACGTCCTTGTTGTTGAAGTCCGGGAATGCAAAAAAAAAAAAAAAAAGGAAAAAAAAACAACACAGATGACAGGTAAGTCATAACCTTTGGCTTCCTGTCTGACACTCCTTTACTGCTTCGGACGAGCCCGTTCCTTCTGTCAACACCTCTTGGGACACTGATACTAGTGTTCTTTTATGGAATTGAGGAAACTTCACTCAAATCGTGGTACATCTAAAGTTGACAATAAAATAAAAAGTTTCAAGAGCTTGCGTGAGAAATCTTTCTCTGGATTCGCCGGGTCTTCACGATAGTAAGTACATTCAATAATATACAACCACGTATATGTTCAATCATTGTTATTTTCTTTTGTTACTATTAGCATAACTCTCACGACTTTCTTAAAAACGGTTGAACTCAAAACGAGTGTAAAATTCCCAAATCCCTAACATTGGAGGATCAAGGAAAACAAGGACACAAATGCCCTCTGTGGTTCGTTTGAAAACGATAAATATATAAAAATACTACTAGACATGTAAACCGATTACTCAGTCAAACGTCCTGAAGTGTTTCCGGCAACTTTAACTGTGTTTTTTACCATTAAGCTTGACTCTTTTCGATTTCCTTTTATTTGATTAAAAAAATACAAGTGCTACCATTTCCATTTATTTTTAATTTTTCGACAGTCACGTCGAATAATTGTCTTTATTTATTTTTTTTTTTTTAACCATAGACGCGTTCATCTAGAATTGAAATGATGACTTGTCCTGTTCCTGGTTAGCTCCGGAGCAACTTGTCCGTACCCAATGAGATGTTTGTTTATCCAGGAAGCAGGTTAGCTTGTTCTTACACTCCCCGCTTGACTTCTAAGCGGAAGGGCGCACCAGTGACCGGAGACACTTCCTCTGTCCATAGAGTAACAAATTGTTACCTGTTATGATCTATGAAAGTGGGAAACGATTTATTTCTCATTATAAATGCATAAATACAATGACTTTTTTGGTGTTGGTTGGAGGGGGGGGGGGACTTGCAATTTAATTTCGGAAAACAAACGAGTTTTTCATACAGCTAGTTACTTATTTGGTCACTTCAGCCTCTGAGGTTACAGGTATTACCGTAACTACCTGTCGGCACTCACATCTATGTGTGCGCTTTATACTTTTTTGTCACAATTTGTAAGTCATAAAGATGACCTCGGGGCTGAAGCGCTGGGCCCCTTCGAGAGCGGGGCTTAGGTCGGCCGCCCCACTTGCCACCCCCAAAGGCCTCCGCTGAGTACACGCCCACCCATCTCATTCGGGGAAGTCCCATTATAAGCATATACTGACACATAATGACGAGAGCAACTATAAAACATGCAGTTGAGTTGCAAGATTGTTCACGCGCAGCACTGCCTAAAGAGGAGACAGGTGTCTGAGACCAAGCAAACAGTGAGTTTGTCATACCAAGAATCGTATAAAATTAAAAGTTTGTCGATGCTTACAACGAATAACATATTACAATACTTCGAATATATGTACGTTGAGTTTTCGTCTTCTTGTTGCTTAAATAAAACCGTCTGTTACAGGTTCGTGTGTGTGTGTGAAATTTTCGTTTTATTTCTGATTATCTTAACAAGAGAAATAAGTGAGATTACTGCAATTACTAAAGACAGTCGCACCTCAAATTTGCACAAAAGCCAAAGCCAGATGGCATCATGTCCATGACATTTGTTGCAGTCTCCAAGACATCACATAGCTAATGAGACAGAGAAGACCTCCGTGTACCTCCGACATCTCACTTCGACTTTCAACTGTAGCCATTCTTCATGGTCGTGTTCACTAGTGTTGGTAGCCCGAAGAGGCACATAGATGACGATGAGAGCGACAGTGATGATGGTAAGACTACTTCTTCACAAATTCTACCTTTGGTTTTCTAGAGTGTTTCTAATTACATCCTTTCAACAGCTTTACACGATGAAACTGCAAATTAAAATCGTGAGTAAGGGCCATATGGGCAGAGCACTGTAGGGTTTTCTTCCTCATGATCAATGATGAATAGAAGAACGATGGTTGTAGTGATAATGACTGTAGATGATGAAGATAACAATAATTGTATCTCCTTTCACACCAAGCAACCTTGTATAAAACAATCAGTTGTTTTGCACAGATAACAAGTACACATTTACATCTTACTGTTCAACATTTTATTTTTATTTTGGGGTTCATGGCCATTCATCGTACATCATAAAGGGTTTTCGGAGCATTTTACCTGCATTGGATGGAATACCTCATCATACTGTTTTCATTTTTATGTTATATTTTCTTTTAAAATAGGCAAAAGTGTTAATTGCTTTTAACTTTTCTATTTAAAAACATACAGTAAAATCAAAATTGTCACACTAAAGATTGCAACATTGATTGCGAAAAATTACACAAGTTACAACCTGTGGTTGTGTCGGTGGGTTCTCTGATTCCGGGAAGTTGCCTCGGTATGATCAACATCAACCCTAAACCTTAACCCTAAAATAAGAGAAGGGACAAACAGTTCTCCTTTCTCTGTGTAGCTGCCATGGAAACAGATGGGCCGCCGTCAAGGAAAGAAATCCGACTAGAACAAGACCTCCGACATGTAAGTTTGTGCCAGAAGTCGTGCGGACAGCTCATTCCAGTTTCTGATGACCAAGAGATGGAACCAATGGAAATGTAAGTTTTGCACTGGATTTTTTTCTGTCTTCTTTTGTTTACAGTTAGATAAAGGGAATTGTTGTTTAGATATTTTCTTCTGTACTGATTAATCAGCACCTGCAATCTCCCTTTAGTACGAAAACATGTTTTGCTGCACTGAGTTGTATTGTGACAGTAGTTTATTTAGCTTGCACATATGTACGTAAACAGGTCTACATCAAACGCATGCCACAAATTATGTTTTTCAGAGAGGACTTGTTATTCAGAAGTCAAGAGGGAAGACCGCCAGGCGAGAATTCGGCCAACAATGAGAACCCATTGGTTGGTGTATACCCTCGATACCATGGATCCTTTCGTGATGATGAGAGCGATGAGGACCCAGAAGGCGATGAGGTTATGCCTACCCAGAAGGTCGATTCCCAGGCAAAGTTCCAGGTGTCCGATCTCACGAAGCTGAAGCGGCAACTGATTCTGGGAGCCCCCAGCTGCTGCATCAGATTCAGGTCAAGTCGGAATGACCCCATGACCTCAGGATTTGACTGGTCCCTGGTGGACAGAGTTATTAAAGACGGCAAAGGAATGGAGGTATGTGAAAACTGTTTCCATGTTTATCCTTCCATAAAGGCATTTTCTCATTTCTCATGAACCTGCTTTGGAATTTTATAGGACTGGGGTAGGTAGACAGAACCGAGCTTATACTTCTCAAATCAATCGAAACGCCACCTTTATATTTTCTACACTTTTATCAATCGTGTTTGTACCGATAGTGTTCAATTCTTTTAAAATCCTTTTTAGTGAATTTGTTTTGTGGGTGAAAAGTCAACGTTTAATTGGATGACAATTCAGTTTAGTCCTGTGCGTGCTCAGTACAGGTGTCAAGCAAAAAAAAAAAAAAGTAGTTCAATCCACAAACATGTGTGAACTTGCAACACATCCACATGACAAATAAAAAACATAATGCACATGCAAGCCCCGTCCGTTAACAGAACACTGGGAAGGTTTATTGCTGATTTCTATGAACCTTTGACGATTAAGTGCTGTCGACCAGGGGAGGATTATTGCAATGCGGCAGAAGGGTATAGGTGTTCGAAAAATTATCCGCTGATTGTGAGATATGATATCTTCTATCTTTATCGCCATGTTCTGGAACTAACCTCGAGTTTGGTATTGTCGTCTGCTAAATCATTATAAAACTATAACAATAAACTGTCTACACCCATGTGGTATGTGGCAGGTGGTGGAAGTCCTGAAGGATGTTAGTCTCAAGGGCCGGACCAGCAGTCAGGATGGTGTGATCATCACACTGGCGCTGTGTATCCGCAGTCAGGACATCAAGACAAAGACAGCGGCTTTTGCTGCCATGCAGGTCAGTGGTGACACTAGACTAGAGTCACTAGACAAACGCTTCATAAAGCTTAAAGGGATTCTAAAGGCTTGTGATAAGGCTGTGGCGACGGTCAAACGTTTCAAAACTATATTTAGTTATAATTACAGAGCACGAGAGCAATACAGGAGAAATAAAGGATTCGTTTCTCACTTAATTACCACTTATTAGCGCTATTTCGGTTGCCGATGTTTATAAACATTGAAAAAATCCAGTGAAATCGACCTTTGTGTCCTTCCGCCGAGTAACCACGATAGCTTCCCGAGATGGTCAAGTAGACGAGTCTTCTTATGACGTCAGTCTCCTTATGACGTCACACGCACAGGAAATGTCTGAGGTCATTGCGAAGCTTTGACGTCATTTTATTGTATGACGCACTCTGTGTGTAAGGCTTGTAAGGCTCTGTCTGTCGGAAACTGATGAAAAGACAATTTTGAATCTTTTTCCATCTTTTCGTGGCAATCGGGTGCAGCAAATTCTCGAGGCATGGTTGTCACTATGGAAACCACACGTCATAGGGTCACGTGACGGAGAACGAGACTTCGTGGAAGCAAGAAAAAGAGTCCCGTGTAATTTCTCTTATTAAACACAACATTCTACTAAAAACCTTCAACGTTTTCCACATGAACACACATATAAATAGACGAGATTCACATTTATCCTACTCTGTAAGCGATTCTAAGCAGTTTTATTTTGTCTTTACAATCCCTTTAAACACTAACCTTAGTAAGAGCGTAACCTATAAATAGCCGGCTAGTGTCCCTATAGATCCTCCTTTTAACCTGACCCTTGCTATTTTGAGCACCAGAACGTTTATTCCCGGACTTCAACAAAATACAAAAACGCTGTTATAAATAAAATATTGATATAGAGTGCCGGCTTCCTGTTCTACAACTGTCCTTGATACACAATGTCTTTACTTGTAAGTGGCGTTGAAAACATTTTTTTTTTTTTTTGTAAATAAATGTGATTTATCAGACAACAATTACATACAATATAAATATTAAATGCTTTACTTTGTTTAAAATCATGCAGGACATTTGCACCACCCCTACCCTGTTGTTTCAACTCATCAACTATATCGAGATCATTTCCAAGAAAACAAAAAGCACGGGTTGGGGGCGGGGCTTGAGGCGTGCCGTGTGCCAATGGTACAACAGCCACGCCCACAACCCGGTGCACTTGGCCATGCACGTGACCAAGTACGGAAGTCGGTGCCACTGGAGTCACCGCGACCTGTTCCGCCTGTCGCACATCAAACCAGTCAACGACGCCATCGGCTTCATCGTCCGTTACCTCGTCAAGGGCTTCCAGGAGGCACAGAAGCTTTGTCCGGACACACGATATCGCGGTCAAGAGCAGCTACAGGAGGTCAGACATTAGAGACTTTTTAAAAAAAATATTTAATTAAACCTATTATTATTATAGTGCTTTAACCTTCCATCAAAGTCAAGCTCAAAGTGTTCTACAACAACAGTAGCAATAACGGGAGCCGGTCTTGCCTTACAGGTGCAAAGGTACCTGAAAGCTGTAGACGAGGCCAAAATGTGTGAGGATGTACAGAGAACAATAGAACTCATCCGAGAACACCGCCTGGTACGTGAACACCTGCGCACCGAGATGTTGAACAGTGCTGAGGTGTGGCGGGTCATGCTTCCCGACATGCCCCTCACGGCGATGCTGCGTAACCTGGCCAAGATGACCACCTTGGGGTAAGTGCTTAACTTGCCAAGATGACCGCCTGGAACAATTAGCCACCTTGCATTAGGGATTTTACTGGAAAAATTGCTACCATAAGTACATAATAATTTGGGGGAAATTACCACCCGTTAAGTAACTACTTGCCCCTGATGATTGTATTCGAGGATATTTAGTTCAGCTTAAAGGGATACTCAAGTCTTGTGATAAGGCTGTGGCGACGGTCAAGCGTTTCAAGAATATATTTAGTTACAATGACAGAGCACGAGAGCAATACAGGAGAAATAAAGGATTCGTTTCTCACTTAATTACCACTTATTAGCACTATTTCGGTTGCCGATGTTTATAAAAATTGAAAAAATCCAGTGAAATCGACCTTTGTGTCCTTCCGCCGAGTAACTTCCCGAGATGATCAAGCAGAGCAGTCTACTTGTGATGTCAGTCTTATTGTGACGTCAGTCTATGACAGGAAGTGTGAGGTCATTGCGAAGATTTGACGTCATTTTATCCTATGACGCACTCTGTGTGTAAGGCTTGTAAGGCTCTGTCTGTCGGAAACTGATGAAAAGACAATTTTGAATCTTTTCCATCTTTTCGTGGCAATCGGGTGCAGCACGTTCTCGAGGCATGGTTGTCACTATGGAAACCACACGTCATAGGGTCACGTGACGGAGAACGAGACTTCGTAGAAGCAAACAAAGAGTCCCGTGTAATTTCTCTTATTAAACACAACATTCTACTAAAAACCTTCAACGTTTTCCACATGAACACACATATAAATAGACGAGATTCAAATGTATCCTACTCTTTACGCCATTCTAAGCACTTTTATTTTGCCTTTAGAATCCTTTTAAGGCCCTTACTTATTAAAATTTCAGAGTCACGTCTTAGTACGTCTTCAGTGTGTTTATTATCATCTCATTAGACTAAAAACAGCTTTATACACACATGCTTTAAATTAACTTTGATGGTGGGGAGGGAAACTGAGGTACGTTTGTTAATAATGTGGCAATAATGAGTTGTGATATTCTACACACATTGCATTGTAGCAGTGTCACCTTACATTGTCCTTGCATAGAGATGCGATATTTTATGTTATCTGTTGTCGACAGACTGTTCAATGACCCGGCAAACATAAGCCTCGTGAGGGCAAAACTGACGAACGTGGAGGCCCTGAAAAAGGCGAGGGTTCATCCACTGAAGATCCTCACAGCTCTCCGTACATACCTCAGAGGAAAAGGAGAGCGGGGAAAACTCGTCTGGGAGGTGAGTCAAGAGAGAGGGAAAGAACACACGTCCATGTTTTATTGATAAATAAAGCTACAAAATACTTGTGAACAGGGGAAAAATTATCAATGATTCAAACATTTAAAAAGAAGGATACTTTTATACTTACTTCAATAGCTGCCAAAGTCCTGCTTCTTCTGGTTATTTGGGGAAAAATATTTGGCGTATTACCTATTGGGATTGATTAATTGTAGATTGATGGATGACTGATGATGATGGTGATGATGATGATTATTATTATCATGTTGATGATGTGTGCTTTCAGCCAAATGATGAGGTTGCAGAGGTCCTTAATATGGCGTTTTATCAAAGTTTTACCGCTGTGGAGCCGACAGGAAAGAAGTTTTTGATTGCTGTTGACATATCCAGTTCCATGGCAGCTGCATTTCACAACTCCAGCATGAGTTGCCGGGAAGCTGCAACTTGCATTGCCATGGTAACAGCGAGGGTGTGTTGATTTTTTCTTAAAAATTGATTGCAAAGTGTAGATATATATTTTTGTAAATATTATTTGATCACAAGTCATCACTATTTATGTGTATGTGTGTGGAGGGAGACACAGCGTTATAAGAAATGCATAATAAGATTTGTTTTTATTTGTTTTTATTTATTTTTAATTATTTTTTATGCTTCTGCTGTCTAGACGGAAACAAACTGTGACGTGGTTGGGTTCCACACTGATCTGATAGAGCTTCCCCAGTTCAAAGAAGAAAGCAAGACGCTTCAGCAGTTGGTGACAGCGACCCAGCACCTTGGCTTCGGAGCCACCGACTGCTCCCGACCCATGACCTACGCCTGCGAAAAGAACAAAGACTTTGATGTGTTCATGGTGTTGACGGACAACGAGACCAACTCCCACCGTCTGCCGCCATGGCAGGCGCTGCAGGAGTACCGCGAGGCCATGAACAAGCCCTCGGCAAAACTCATTGTGGTTGCCATGACAGCACATGACTTCAGCATCGCGCGACCCGATGATGTCCATATGTTGGACGTGGTCGGATTTGATCCTGAACTACCTGAGGTCATCAGGGAGTTTGTGATGGGGCACCTAGAATGAAAGTGCCTCATCCATCCTGCTGTTTCTCTGAAAAAACTACAAGATGAATTCATGCAAACATCTGAGTCACATGTGTATATCATACATGTTGATATAAACATGTACTGTGTGTTTTGCTTTCTACTGATCACTGGACATGGTGAGTGAGGGAAATTGCTCAGTTCGTGCAGAAGAAACCAAATGTGCCTCTCGGTTCTTTGTACACAGTGTTTACACATGCTTGAGCTCTATTTTGTAAACAAAAACAAAGTGTACTTGGTAGGCCTGCACCCAGCTCTGGTAGAATACATTTCTCTCTCCAAGATAAACGTATACCGATCCCCCTCTACTGTACTTTTCCAATGTTGTGAACAGTGTCACACAGGTTGTGCAAGTCTCCTGCTAAAGATACTCCTTGGCTTGTCACGTGACTATCCCTTTCACTGTGCACTGGACAAGCGTGACGTACTTTACGGCGAGGAGAAATCAACGGAAATGATTCTGGAAGTGATATTCGAGAACATCTTTGCGATTTTATTGTTGACAAGCATATTTTAATTGTATATTTTTCTGTTGAAAGAAAGAAGGAAAGAAAGAATGAATAACACTTTGCCTCTTACAGATATACAGTGTGTTTGTGTGGGTGGATAAAGTCTCTTTTCTCTGTTAACTGTTAACTCATTTGTGATAACAATAAAATATACAAAAAGAATTCCTAGTTTAAAATAACAGCAGAAAAATCAGACAACTACATTCCATACATACTGTTCTTAAAATACAGTAATTAAAGAGTCACACAACATTCACATCAGTCTACACTTCTGCCTTCCTGCATTCCAGTCACTCAATTTGTCTGTCTGTTGTTCTCTTTTCTCTCCTGTTGTTCTTTTACCTTTCTATATCTCTTTTTGTTGTTCTCATTTTTTCTTTCTCTCTCTCTATCTTTCTCTGTCTCTCTCTGTGTGTTGTATCGGGTGGAAGTGAAAAAATTGCGAAGACTTTACTTGTCTAACAACGAGAGCTCGACGGGTATTTTTTTCACCTTAGGTCTCCCACTGTTCACCCTAGCAACAAGTCACCTCAACATCTTTGCCGCCTTTTCTTACAAAGCATCTGCGGGGCTTACTCAACTTTACCTGGAAGGAGAATTTCCACAGATGTGTAAGCTCTTTGTCAGAGGCTGACTTTGTATGAATAAGCAGTCACATGGAGGACTATTTTGGGATGGTCAGCACGAGGTCCTTTGAATCACTCGTCAGCTGACTGTCTGTCAAAAAACGCTTAGGTCTGTTTAGTGTCCAATGTTTAATACGAGATCTTTTACAACTTTACGACCTACATTTTAACTCTAAGTTGTCAGAATTTGACTTGCAAGTTGAAGCCAATGTCTAATACTAAAATTAAATTCTAAATTTTTGTGCAGCATCATTATTGAAATCGCCTGTCAATTTTATTTTCAATTATGTATTTTCTAAATATCCTGCAATAGGTTATTCCACGTTTTCAAAGCGCGCCTGAAGCAATGATTTGCAGTTTAGAGTTCGTCCTCCATTTTATTTATCTATTTTTCCGGGAAGATCCGTTTGACAAAGATCCGTTTGACTAAGTAAGGTACGTAGCGCCATGGTGATCAATGATCATAAGGATAATGGCCGTACATCAAGTCTCGTCAGCGATTAGTTAATTAATATTTATGCTACATACTTTAACGAAGACATCTGAACAATCTACACTGGAACATCGTTCTAAGGTAAGAACAGCTGAGAATATGTACGTGAATCACAGTCTCCACGAAGCCAGTTGTCAATGCTGGTCGCTGTGGGAGAAGGTGGGCGCCATTTACATCTGTTCCTGGACATTGCATTGTGTCAGCTGACCGGTTACCCGTAGTGTTATGTCAAAATTTACGGATCAGAAGTTTTGTTACTTTAAAACCTATTCAAATAACAAATATTAAACAAATACATATTTCAAGACATATTTTTTATTTGGATCTTCAAAGTCACCTCGATCGTCTTAGTTGTATTTGGAAGTTATATATAGACTATTAGAGAGATCATGATAATGACAAATTATTTGTTCTGTTCATTGACTCTTGGATATATATGATTAGAAAATATGTAGAAAGGAGATTTGTCGTTCAGAAGGTAGAACTTGTCTAGATAAGAGATATGTCGGAAAGCGGGAGTGGGTAAGCTTCCTGTTGGGCTTGAGCCTCTGTGTTCATTTGCTTATCTTTTAGTCACCTTCCTTGGTGTAAGTAGTGCACTTGATAGTATCTATAGTACTGCTGTACTCACAAGGATTTGTGTGTCTCTCGCGGACATTAGTGTCATTGTTGAACAGAAGTGCTTGGACAAGGAGAGGAAATGAGCAGTTAATTAAACCACTCCTGCAAGTCTGGACCTACACACATCCTCTCTCTCTCTTGAACCCACAGAAAATAGAAAGTTTGTTGACTCGTACTATGACAAGGATTTCAATAGGGAGCTTACAATACTAACAAATACTAACGGCGATCAGCAAGGAAATGTTTCGGTGCATGTAGCACGACACAGGGTTGAACGAGAGAAGGACAAGAAAACAAAACAAAAAAAAAACAAAACAAAAACAAAAACAAAAACAACTCGTACAATGAGATGAGAGAACAAATATTTCCATCGATGATTTCTAAACACTGTGTACCCAGTGTGCTAGTGAACCATAACAAGGTGTCCGGGAGACATAAATCCAATCATGACAACGGCAAATACAAGCACCAGCATGAGGACTGTGTGAGATATGGGACAGAGGGCCGAAGGAAGATAACAAGCAATAGTGATTTGGGGGGGGGGGGGATACCATTCTAGGACAGCTGAACTGTAAAATGAAACACGTGACAGGACAATGACAGGAAACGGAGATTTGGAAGCTATCCAGGGACACGGTAATGATACAATATTTTTTAAGACCCTGGAAAGCTTTTGTTTATTCGGGAATTCACAAATGACAAATGTAGGTGAATGAGCTGATTGTTGTAGGCCTGTGTGTTCATATGCAAAACGCGGATTGGTTGTGGATAGGACAGGCAGATTAACTTAGCTGTTAGTATAATTACTTTTTAAATAGGCCTTAAATATGAATATTTTAAAAAGAACTTTATTATTATTTTTCTTTTTAGGCTGTTCAAATTACGGCGACAGGCTTTGTTAAATCTTCTCCTAAATCCCTTCCAGTCGGCTTATAGAAAAGGCCATAGTACTAAATCTTCATTGCTATTAGTTGTACTAGCAGCAGCAGCAGCAGCAGTATATTTTTAATGCAGTTATCCAAGGGAATGAACTATTGCACTATTGCATGTGAAAGCAGAATCAAGTCGAATTCAGTGACAGGTATATTGTCCGTTGTGCTGTCAGAATGTCCAGGTGCCGTTATCTCCCCCAAAGAGATCTGTTGATCAATGTTGGCTCAAAATTCTGTGTTATCTCGGTTTCCAAAATAAAAAAGTTTATGAATTTTTCTAGTAGAACTTTCTTTCCTTTCAAATATAATAGACAAAAGGGGATATTTTATGGTTAAGGTTAGTGGAGTTCTACTCATCAAGATCCCTGTAATATTTACAAGGAACAAACACCCAATTATGACAAACAATATTAGGGTAAAGTGACCTGTTTCGATTTGCATCGATCTTAGACTGGAGGAAAGGGCCACCTCACAGAATGCCGTTCAGACGACACAGGAGCCTGGACAGCGACGAGGATTCAGACCCTGACATAAGTGACCCGGGGGAAGGAGAGCAGGCCAAGTTCCCGGTGTCCGACAGCACCAAGCTAACACGACTGCTCATCCTGGGGGGCACCCATGTCATTCACCTGCAACCACGATCTTCAGGCCCTCCCCAAGCTGACTCTGGTTGGTCGGTGGTTGACAAGATGATCCAAGATGGCAGGGGGGAAGAGGTGGGTGGTGCACGATTGCTTATTTGTCTGTTTGTAACTGGCTGAGCATGACTAGTAAGAGATGGGCTAGTGTGTGTGTGCTTTTTTTGTTTTTGTTTTTTTTTTGTTGTTTTTTTGTTGTTTTTTTTCCATATACATATATTTTGGATGCAGGGCACAGCTCCCATGTTTAAATTGCCCATTGGGATTAATAAAGTCTGTTGTTATTGTTATTGTTATTCTTATTGTTAAGACATCCGCGCACCCGTGCACAGATGATGGAACGCTTTGATCAAACTTTCTCTGAAGGATTATTACTAGTATTATTGTTATTATTATTTCAAGGTAATAAACATATATGTCTTTAGTCATTTTTACTGTAATATGTCTCATTTGCAAAGCATTTAGCCACTTGCTCTGTTTCCTCTTTGCAAACATATCACAACCATTTTTTCTTCAAAATCTACCCGAGACGTGGTCGCACAGGTGAAACTACTTCTTATCATCATTTCTCATCCACGTATTTTTTTTCCTTTCAAGTAAGTCATTTTTTAAAAATACAAACTTCTCAAGCTTGAGCGAAAAACAGAAGGATGGCCTCCAAGAACTTTCTGACCTTTATTAATCCGTCGTTTTATGTCATGTATGTTCGTATTATTTGTTTATTTCTTGTCATGTGATATGCGGCAGGTGGTCGAGGTCCTGAAGGACATGAGTGTCAGAGGCAGGACCAGCAGGCAGGAGGGCCTTATTTTTGCACTGGCTATGTGCATTCGCAGTCAAGACTCCAAGACGAAAAGGGCAGGCTATGATGCCATCTCGGTGAGACAATGATGCCAAGGCGACAATTAGTGCATGACAGAATAGCTACCTTCTCAAGTTGGGGTTGACTACCTACGAATTGTAACTTAGGGATGCCTGGAGGGTCAAAGTTCGAGCGTTTGGTTTTCTAGTGAAGTAAAAAGATCAGTTCGAAGTAGATGGACCGTTTATTCATTGATTGCTTTTTTTTTGCCCAACTTGCTTCAATGCAGTTTTGTTTCGCAGGGAATATGCAGCATACCGACCACATTGTTCCTGCTCGTCAGCTACGTGGAGGCCATCGGTAAGATGCGCCAGCCACCCTCCACGGGCTGGGGGCGTGGCCTGCGGAGGGCGGTGTCCATATGGTACAACAGACATGACCATGACCCCGTGCCCCTGGCCATGCACGTGACCAAATACGCAAGTCGACACAAGTGGAGTCACCGTGACCTCTTCCGCCTCTCTCACATCAAACCTGTCAACGCTGCCGTTGGTTTTATTGTTCGTTATGTCCTCAAGGGTTTAGACGAAGCCGAAAGGTTTTACCTCGAGGATGGTTATCTGGATCGAGAGAATCTTGAGAAGGTTAGAAAAACAGCATTTTGTATGTAAAATCTATAAACTCTTTGGCTTATAAGTTTATTTCCCTCCTCGCTTTTTTAAAATCATCCATTGTTACATTTTATCATTTAATTGTAAAGAATCTTGCAATAATGTTTTTGCAACAAGTCAGTAGTTGTGGCTAGCGATGACATCTCAGTGGCTTATGACAGATGACTTTCAGGTTAATGGGACTGGTAAACAATTGTATAAATGTAATATGTTTAAAAGCACAAACTTCGTTGATAATAATTTTGGCCTAATTACTATTCAAAAGTAGGAGGGGGAAAGTTCATCTACGCCTAGATGAGATATGCTCTTCAAATTATCACTTTTCCCGCTGACTCGCTCTTTGAAATCCTGAGTACAGCTCGTGTGACAAGACACGCACCATTTAATTGCAGGTGCACAGGTACCTGAAGGGCGTGGAGGAGGCCAAAATGTGCGAGGACGAAAAGATGACAATAAAACTCATCCAAGAACACCGCCTGGTGCGTGAACACCTGCGCACCGAAATGTTGAACAGTGCTGAGGTGTGGCGGGTCATGCTTCCCGACATGCCCCTCACTGCGATGCTGCGTAACCTGGCCAAGATGACCACCTTGGGGTAAGTGATTCCATGGCCAATAGAACCATCTCGCAAAGATTAGTTTTAACTATGTAAATACTCACCTCAACCTCTTGAGCAAGATTGAATGTCATTTTACAGCGCGCGAATCTTGCCTTTTTTTAAGAAACATTAATTCGCATATACAGTCTGAATTTGATTAGTTTTAAAGCCGGAGTATGTCGACACTTAATCACACCAAACAAACCTGCTGCACTTTTTATTTATTTGTCTGTGCCGCCTGTTGCCTGTAGTCTGCTTAACGACGTCACCAGCCTGAACATGGTGAAGACAAAGCTTCTGAATGTCGAGGCCATGAAGATGGCAAGAGTTCATCCGCTGAAAATTCTCATTGCTCATCGAACATACGCCAGAGGAAAAGGAGAGAAAGGAAAACTAGTATGGAACGTAAGTCCGAGACATCTTCGTTCTTCTTTAAACTTATACCTGCTCATTCTTCTCTCCTGATTAGGTTGAAGCTTCTTTTAAACAACAAGGAAACGTTTAACCAAGGTAGAGATTCAGCCTAAAATGTCCATATTTGTCTGTACTTTTTATGCTTAGATACACTCATAAATGTGTTGTTTTTGTTGGTTTTCAGCCACACCCAGTCATACTAGACACACTCGACAAAGCCTTTTACCAAAGTTTCAGCATGGTGCAACCAACGGGGAAAAAATTTCTGATCGGTCTAGATATTTCCAGTTCTATGGGTAGCGCCATTCCCAATTCAAGTATAAGTTGTCGAGAGGCTGCGGCCTGTATGTGCATGGTCACAATGAAGGTGAGTCTGAAGTTCTTGCCTCAAGATCCACACATTTGTTGTGTCACTATAATTTCGGTTGTTCTTTTTTATTATTACTGAAGCGGAGAAAATCCTGAACAATTTGTTTTGCACTAAACTCTTCATTTAATAACTATAAATATTTAAATATAACAGACATGCCCTATGTTCAAGTGAATTTCTAATATTCTTCTAAACAATTTTATTTTATTGTTCAGACTGAAGAGTGTTGCGAGGTCGTGGGATTTCACGACAAACTGATTCCATTGCCGGAGTTCATGGACAAAGACAAGACGCTGGACGACTTGGTCGTGTACACGCAGAACCTGGGCTTCGGCGCCACGGACTGCTCCAAGCCCATGACGCACGCGCGCAAGAAGGGCAAGGACGTGGACGTGTTTGTCATCCTGACGGACTGCGAGACCAACTTCCACATGGTGAGCCCCTGGCGGGCGCTGCAGCGGTACCGGGACAAGATGAACAAGCCCACGGCCAAGCTAGTCGTGGTGGCCATGACCGCCGACAGTTTCAGCATCGCCAGACCCGACGACGTCCACATGTTGGACGTGGCGGGGTTCGATCCTGACCTGCCGGAAGTTATACGTGATTTTCTGATAGGCGACTTCGAATAAAGCTGTAGGATTCTGCCAGAGGTCTGCAAAAGATTTACTATCAGCAAGCTATTGTGGCTCCTAGCTAGGCATATTTAAGCTCGGCGCTTGTTGTTGATAGCATTTGGGTTTCCCTCCTTCAGACGTTTTATGACTCGAATGCACTGAATGACCCCATTGGAGAAGGGAGTCTTAATAGATATAATAATTTAAAAAACTTCGGTGTTTCTAAATTGTGTTGAGTAAAAAGTTTGGTGGAAAACAGTTTTGTCTAGCTGCTCACGTTTTATATTTAGCTGACCCTAACCCTAGCCTGCTTTTAACACACTTTGTTGACATTTTGAGGCATGTAAATAATGAGATATTCATCCGTCATATTCAGTGTTTTGACAATGTGTAAAAGATGCAATAGTCGTGTTTATATTAATATAAATATCTTGGGACTGTATAATAGTTGTCTTATTCTTGCTGAGACACAGATGTTTAACAAATATTAAAATGATTTTTATCTGAAGTTGTCTAAGAGTGAAAGTGTTTGTATCTGAGGAAGAAAATAAGCTGATATTTATCGTGGTTTGGCATTTGAGCAGAGCATTATGCAGCAATATATGCCACTTCCATCGCTTTGGTCCCAGTTGTTTTAAAAATAAAACAATAATTGATACTATCTGAACATTCAGTGAATGAGAATTTTTCTATTCCATTATTCATGTTCGCTCTCTCTGGGAGCCTGACTTTGGATGTACGTGCGTCCCATGCACCCAAAGACATTGAGAAAACACCGTTGGTATAAAATGTCCCTTTCTGCCTAGCTGCCTCTCGCTGATCAGGAAAGACAACACATATTTGAATACTTGAAGGAACACTGTTCCCTCATTTCGCCATTTCCAGCTCGCCACCTTCTTCACCAAGAATGCCATAATGTCAACACGACGAAATCTGACCTGTTTGGTGCAGTTTCAGATCATCATAATGGTCTAACGGGTTGTTTCGGTCCCTAACGATTCTATTTCTTAGAATACTTCGCATACTTTGCACAAAAAAAAAAAGGAAAAAAAAAAAAAGAAAAGAAAACCACAGCCACTGCAGCTGTCATGTTTATCTGTGATGACAGGCGCTTATCGGCGTCTAAAAACCTGCTGGTTATTTGTCGGGCTATTGGGTCGATTTAAAGGTTGATAACTCCGACCTGAAACCCCCAATATCGGTAAGTGGGTTAAAGGGACGACAAGAAATCCATCTCAGGACTAAACCCGAGTATCCTTTGCAGCAGATGACGAATATCTAGAACAGAGACTAGACCTTCCTGCTTTGAAGACGACTGTGGAGCGAAGCAGGGCGGCCGGGTGTACATACTGAGGCACACCCCGCTCGCCCACAAGTAATCTTTGGCGGTATTTACGCAATTACGGATAGTGGATGAAGGCCTTAATTCGGTAGACTTCATGCTGGAAAGGAAGGGTTCCTCGCAAGGTTGACAGGATCATTATTTCCTGCCGGATGTTAATGGTGCACTCTGGGGCAAATCAACGCAGGGATAAACATATTAACCCGCTTTCCAAGGCACGCAGGTATGCACCACTCGTAATCATGCACTTGAGTCCAAGCAGGGTTGTTTTTTTTTTTAAGTAAAGCGCTTTGAGCCCACCTTTGACTGACAATAAAGTTTGTGATAAAAGCTCATAAACATATTAGCATTACAATTAAAGTCCTTTATATAGTCAGCAAGTAAAATGGCAATACTGGTACTGCATAACGTTGTTTATATATTACATCTCAGCCAAAATATGCTATACATATATATATATATATTTATGTCATTGTCACAAAGCCTTCTCCTTTTGATCTACTTAAATATTAAAGTTAATAAGATCGAAATCTGCTGGTTAATGAGTCTTTAAAACATTTTCTGTGTCTTCGAAAACTGAGCATTGGATATATGGTGACTGATGGGAGTCTTGGCTCGCAAAAATAATCCATTCCGACTACATTATCGAACTTTTTGCGAGTCGTAAAGCCCACAATTAAAGCACCACTGCTGTAATTTTAAGGCAATGGATGCACCAGGTATATTGTATGGACATTAGGACATATATAGTGTTGTATTTGTGTAACGCCCGACACTAAGCTGTTCCTTGTACTGTATATACTGCTAATACCCACTTTTATAAGGGCTAGGCTGTTGGAAATGAACATTATACTGTCTTTAGCCATTTCTCTAATCCACCGAGGTTTTGAAATCGCTGTTGACATAAAACGTTCACTCAAGGGGGACTACCCACTCGATCAGATGTACACAACTCTATGTTCAAGTAGTGAGGGGGTAGATCCTAGTGCACTTGTCCTTAAGCTTACAGTATATATTACGTTACTGAATGAAATGTAGATATTGATAATCGAATTGTAAACATTATATGCTGGGAAAATTTCTGTTACAAGGGGCAGTCGTCTAACTCTAACACAGGGTCCACGTCAGTCTCGGCGCCCCTGACCTGAAGTAGGGGAAGTCACTCGCAGGTGATACGGCAACAGGCTGCCACCATGTTCAGCTAAGGAAACATATATCTGTGTGTTATTTCGAGGTTTACACCTTTTTTCCCAGTTCACATTACACCGAGACGTGCCTTGAAATATTCAGTGACGGTACGTGAAATCGCTTCTATCCCAGATTTGTAGGAGCGTGCAGTCAAGTCGTCAGTTAGAATGGGTACTCTGTGGGTCCTCACCTTGTTTGAAACTTGTTGGCGTCAGGCGTCGATGCAGTATGATATTTATGCCATGCGGTTGGAAAATGGCTTCCTTTTATAATTTACATGACAGCTGTGTTTATCACATAACTTTGGGAATGCATTGACGTCTTGATCCGATGACGTATATTGATAACAGCTGCAAGGAGGACACGAGACGCTTCACCCATCAACTGAAGGATGCGGAGACAAGCTGTGCAGGAAAACAGGAAACGATTATACGGAATAATTTAAATTCTGTCTGGCAGGATCTTTTACCCAAGCAAGTTAACAGCTGTTCTTGACTGCACTTTAAATAATAAAGTTAATTTGTATAGCACATTTTCCCACAGATGGCTCAGTTCTCTTTACAAGATGAAAGCTAATACAAAATGCACATAACTCATACACAGACTCAGTCCAATCAGTATATATCAGAAGATAAACAGAGGGGCACATCAAAAGACATAAACAAGATATAAAAAATCCTGCACATAAAGCATGTCCCAATAATCCTTTTGTAGGATGCATAGAAGCATGTCAATACTAACAGTAATGTATTTTATGTTTCAGGAAAATGACTCCACTCACCTAAGTCTTGAAGACCTACCTGCTGACAGTCGCAGTGACACAGAGATCTGAACTTTTATACTTGCACACTTCCCTAAAACATCAGGAGTTTGGTGAAAGTTATCACAGAACTTGCTCACTATGAGCAGACAGCCTAGCAGCTCTGATGAAGTGTATCCGTTGTCATCAGTACTGGGACCAAGACCAAATGATGCTGCAAACAAGCCTTGGTGGGGACCTCCACCCAGTCGTAATGGGCGAACATGTAAGACTAAGAATGCACATAATACTTTTAGTATTAAAATTGAATGGTAAATAGGAACACTGCATTACCATTGGGTTAATAGAGTGTGCTCATCTTCAGAGCAGGACTCAAGTTCAAAGTACTCAGGTTCAAAGTATGCCCAGGATTGTGGCCAGAACATTCCAAACTCCCTCTGTCCACCCAACGGCAAGTGGGTGCCTTACTTATCAAGGGAGGCAAGTCAGTGGCAATTAAAGCTAAAAGTCTATGGAAGGAGAGGGTTGGGCGCCACTTTCCATATGCCACGCCAAAGAGTCTGTAAAAGACGAGGGGTGTGGTGCATGAGCAAACTTAAATTTCTTACCTAAGTTGACAAACTTAACTGTAAGTCTAATTCATCTAAGTTTGTTCTTTGCACGAATTGATGCAGGTGTACATGAGTAAACTTTACTATTTTCTTACTTGAGAAATGGATCACAGCAGTTGCCTGTCATTTATTTTCAGAATTGGCAGAGATTCCCTTATGGCACTGGCTAGTTACAGACAAACCGCTGATCAAATATTGCTTTCTTTGCAAATTTATGATGTTTGTGTTTATGCCCACTTACTTCCACCTTCATTAAAGAGAAAATCTTGCAATCTCTAGGGAGATGCACTTGACTGTGTGCAAGGATGTTCGAAAAGAGCCTGATGTATAGAATTTTAACCTTTCTTTTCTTTCTATTCATTACAGGGATCATACCTGTCAGACTTAAAGTTTGTCTGTGGTTATGATAATGGCTTTTGTTTCCATGTTTTCTTTGGTGCCCCAGAGTTTCTCTTTCGGTGTGGCTTCCTGAGACCATCTCTCAGTCTGCAGGGCAGGTTCAACAGTCCGTGGGACTGTCTCGCATGGTCTGCTGCTGATGTTTCAGAATGAGCATCTGGTCATTTGATGGCAGGTTTTGTTGACTTGCCCACCAGCTCTTGAAGTGGTGATTAACTAGATCCTTGGTTCCACTGCAGGGAATCTCAGTTTAAACATCAATCTAAAATACCATTGTCTTGTTACCATCTTCTTTCACTTTTTAATCAGAGAGGTCTAAAACTTTCCATTGTCTGACTCTGTTAAGTAAGAGGCTATGACAAAGGGATGGTAGTCTTATATTGCAATTTTTAGCAAAAATGGATACAATTAATGTACAACTTATGTACACTAATTTTCTGCGCTTTACATTATGTCGCCAAATAAAGCTTAAAAACTCAAGGTCACTTGTGCACACCACCTCAGGTGAACAACTATTATTAAATATCTTTATAGCTACTGAGTTGTGGACTCGTTATTTTTTTAATATGGTGATTATTATTTTTATATTTATATGGTGATAATTGTGTTTCTTTTTAAGTGCAAGACACTTAAAGCGTCTAGAGGGTGTGTGTGTGTTTGTAAATTTAGCAGCAGCCTATTCTGTTTCTAATTACGCTCTTGAGTGCATATTTCTTCCTGCTGCTGTTTCTTGTCTCATGGGGCTATTTGCTGTGACCTCATCTTTGGGGTGGTTGGTAGCACACTGGCTAAAGCACCTGTCATTACAACAGTTGGAATGGGATATCATTAGTTCATATTCCGGCTTCAAAATACACATCTCTTTGGATGCGACACCTGTTTACTAGGCTGATTGTGGGTGGTTTTCTCTGGGTAGTACTCCAGTTTTCTCAACCCTCTGTGTGTTGTTTTGGCTTTATTCAGATTATGAAAGGCCATCTAGCCCATATCAAGATCAAATGCTGTTGATGGTTACATGTGTGCATATGTGTGTGTGTGTTCACATGCAAGTTCATAAATGTGAATTTAATACCTATCCTAAAACTTAAATAGAGTAATATGGAGAAGAGAAAATAATCATCACAAATGACATTAATTGAGAAAAAAAAGCTTGTGCCATAAAAGAACACATTATCAATTGAAGTAGGCACTTATTGGCAGTGGCTCTCTCCATTGACTTGTTGGCTGGGTATGTGGCATCAACCGATGTACCGGGCATGACCTTTGACAGAAGGCTGACATGTAAACAACTTATTAGCAAGCGCTGAAGGCAAGACCAGAAGAAAACTTACTGAAAACTGGATGTCAAGGAACTGTAAGACCGCACCTTGAATATGGGTCAAGCACTTGGATGATAGCCAAGGCAATTCAACAGACCCTGGACAAAGTTCAGAATTAACCTCTAAGAACAATTAATGGAGCCATGAAAACAATACCAATAGAAAACAATGAAGCAGATAACAACAATTCCTCCCCTTAGCAAGAGAAGAGTGTGTAAGCCATTGACATGCCATCTAATGAGTGCCAGACAAACAGCTATCTTCACGCAGGTTAAATGGTCAAGCTTCATGAAAGAGACACAGGAACTATAGAGACAACACCAGAAACAACTGCCTGCAGAAGTAGAAAATCAGGTCCCCTCTATTGATCCTCTTTCATGGGAAGAGACCGAGAATTGCCTTACCAACTGCACCACAGTTGCACATTTCACTAATGTCCCTCGACACCAACCTGCATGAACCTGTGGATGTTTTGTACAGTGCAATACAACTTTACTAATTCACAAGGGCAATTACAGAAATAAAATTAGAGGCAGCTCTATGTGGAAGCATAACAAAAATGGTAAAATGGGTGAAGAGAAATTATGTGGAGTTCAAGATCCCGAATAGACCTTCTTTTCTCAAAGAATCATTGTATTACTGTACTTTAGTTGCAATAGAAATAGATAACCTCCGCCACATGCCTTACAGATAATTGTGGAAGATCTGTCTTATCTAAATGGGCTGTAGAAGCCAGTAATGTCTAGATCAGAGTTACTTTCATGTAACATGAACACCAGGTTCCAAGGTCCAATGTGTAAAACAATTTTTTTGTGTATAACATCAGACTGAATGTAGAATCTTCAAGCCTTGTAAATTTTTTTTGCTGTTGAAAGGGGGACTACCGTATGTTATTATAGCTAAATATTATTTTTTTTAATTTAGGTTTTTGCCTCCCACTGTAGTGGATGTGACATCCTTCCTCATAGGTGTTAACCTCTACTTTCTAGTGAGCATAAACACTACTGCTGTGTTCCGGTCAGGATGTAAAGGTCCTGAGGTCCACATTGTTGATCATTGTCTTGTGAGCAGATTGTTGCTCTTATTTCAAACAATGAGCACAGTGTGCAGAGTGTGTGACTTACCATTTGAAGTGACGACTACAGAATCTATTCAGTGTAAGTTGTTTTGGTGTCTAGAACCAATACTGTCAAGGTTCGATTTTTCTTTTTGATTTTCACTCTGTCCTGACTTTTTTCCCAATGTTTACAGTATTTATCAGTAATTTTCTCAGGTGTAATGCCAGATGTTATATTTATATGTGCTTGATGGAGATTGCACATTTTGTTTATTGGCATTAGCAATCTATATTGACAACAGGTTTAAAGCAAATGCATGCTACCAATAAGCAGTTTAAGCAGACGGTAACTAAAGCTTGGCTTACTATGAAATAGTAAAACTACCACAACTAGACTATTACAGCTTTTTGTCCTTATTTATGTACTTGGTTTCAAGCTGTACTAAATGATTTTAACTGCTAGTCGCGACTAGCAGTAGGAGAGTGGTACAAATCTGTCGGTGTTTAGCCATGTAAACAATCAGAACACAAGATGTTAATGTTTTCTGAAGAAGTTTCACTGATCCAGAAGATTACTTTTTTCTCCTTACTATGCTGCTAACAGTTGTAAATGATATCTCATCAGTTTTCCCTGCTCCAAGGAGCAGGATTGTGAAGCGTGTTGCTACTTATTAAAATAAAACAGATGATGCATGATGACAACCCTGCTCATTATCATTTCTGTTTCTCTGACTACAGTTAAAAAGAGAAAGCTACTTGTAAAATGCAAACTATATTGCTTACTTTAAATGTAGTCCTACTTCTAAGCAATTGTCCCATAGGCCAGTGGCTACATGGGAAATTAATTTCAGTCGCTGACCATTTGCAGGATACAGAATGGGAAAAGTAGAGCTCATTCCAATCTTTGCATTACCATTATGTTATAAAAAAACATCAGGCACCCAGGAATATGAAGTCCAGTGATTGTCCAGACACCTGTTACAGACAACAGAACTTCCTCATGTGGTCAAGCATTAACCATGTCACATTTTCGCATCATTTAGCCTACAGGACCCATTTCATTTTCCTGTATATGCATATAATTCTGCATGAAAGCTGGAAACAAAACAGAAAGTGAAACAAATCACCATAGAAATGATTTACAGGAAGTTTCTACTGACCACATGATAGGGCATGCACACATAATTATTGCAAGTGAAGAATGGAAAAACTGCTGGACACTGCACGTTTGTGTATGTGTGTGAGTGAGAGAAAGAGACAGGAATATCTATTTCCACTTAGTTTTACGAAAATGCATCGAAGCTTGGAAAGTTGTAAGAATGAGAATACTTTACATGGGATACTTTACTGTACCATATTTTCTTTTGCATTTTTGGTCTTGCATCACAATAGATCTTTTCCAGAAATACTGTTCCATCAGGCAGGATGGTTTAGGAATGGCTTGGGTACACAGAATGCTGTATGTTCTGTTATATTTTAGAAACAACATAACCAGATAGTGCCAAATATACAAGCTTTTTTATTTTCATCTTAAATGTATACAGTTAAGGAATACATTTACAGGAATTCTTTAGTAAGAATATTATTCCCTGTGGTTCCATGTAACAAAGCAAGTGGGGAAACTAGGTTGGAGACCATCTTCACAAAGGGGTGTTATTCACCAAACCACTAGTAATGAAAAGGTTAACTGATAATTAGAAGTGTAAAGTGGAAGCACTTTCCTGCCAAGCTAACCAACCAAGAGGCAGATGATTTTTCTTTGAACTGTATTTTAAATACCTAGGAATCCCTGTTTTTAACTTGCAACTAGATATATTCAGGCATATCTAAATCAGGTGTGCATGCGCACACACACACCTGTCTCACCTTTAGCCTTAGCCCTTGACCATTCTGTCATCTACTTCTGAGACCAGATTGTAATGCATGAAGTTATGAAAGGAAATAGAAGCTTGGATTTGATGCAACCTTTTTTTTTTAACTGAATGGCAGTTGACAGTGAAGAAAGAGAGCGATTTCTGTCACCTGTCAAGTTGGATCCTGGTTGGGAAGGAATGGATAGACCTGTGGATGAACTTAACTTCCGTAGACATGATCCCTTGGATGAACTGGAAAGAACTACACCAAGGGACAGATGGAACCTGGTCTACGTCATCTTATTAATCCATGGTATAGGTGTTCTCATGCCTTGGAACATGTTCATCACGGCAAAGTCTGTAAGTTGTCATGCCCTTTGCATGTTTTTCTCAGCAAAGTGTGTGTTTTTAAACTAGTTACCACACACTAATAAATTGTTAATTACACATTAAGTGTTTAGAAAGTATTTTTTGAAGTCAGAATGACTTATGAGAGTGCTTGGATCAATGACAGTAGTAGGGAGCATAACATAAATATATGTCTCTCTACTTGTTTCACAATGCCAGCAACAGTGATTTATTTCTAAGGGGCTGTGATTTTTTTTTACAGATTCACACAACTTTCTTACTTAAAAGGGAGCAGTATAAACATTTATTGTTGTGTGTAACCAAATGTGGTTTAAAGGTAGAATTATGTTAAATAAATATTAATTATTAGCTTTTATTTTCTTCCATGTTGTGCATGTTGAAATGCTAGAAAATAAGTTTTTTCCATCTTTGCTGTACGATTTGACCAGATAATAGTAAATCAGTTCTGATATTATTAACATCAACTGCTATATCTAAAATGCTTCTAGTGTGAACAAGTGTAATCCAGAAGGGAGTTTACTGCAAAAGAATGGAGATTACATGCCATTGGCAGTCCAATGAAAGCTTCATCTCCCTTCCAGATTTTTAGTGTGGTTGTGGGAATAGTCTGCCATAGGGTCTGTCCTCACTCATAACATGGTAAAAATCAAAACATGTTTTCACAACAGAGTCTTGGCAGTACTCAATTTAAAAATAATTTTCAGTAGCTTTTATATTTAATGAATGTTGTTTTTTTTTTAAATTGGCATTCTTCATTTCTGATTTTCAGTATTTTGAAGACTACAAGTTGACTAATGGGACACAAACAAGCCCAGAAGTCGGGGAATACAGAAAGAACTTTATGAGTTACCTGGGCATGGCATCACAGTTTCCCAATGCACTTATGAGTGTATTAAATGTTTTTGTTCAATGCGGGTAAGTGTCACATCTCTTAGAATGTTATAAAGCATCACAACATTAGTTTTCAGCTTGCTTAAGCTACAGGTGTTAGAGTGGAATAGTAGGTTGATAATAATGCTTAAATATGGCAGAGGCAAAGCCCTAAAGGAGTAGAGTGTCATAGCAACTGTTACTTTGCCCATCACAAGCTGTTAAATGTAAGACTCAACATCCAAATCCTGAAACTAACCCAGAGACTGCACACCGTTGACATGAAAGAGAGAAGACAAAGCAGGGAAGGAGGGAGAACAAAATCTTCATTGATTGCACTAAAAACATGCTGTTGAAAGAACATGGAGAAATTAACAAATCTTGATATGTTTGGCAGTGGCAAGCCAGGGACTCGAATTATTGGCAGCATTCTGGTCATGGTCTTGGTTTTTGTCTTAACAGTAGTACTGGCAATGCTTGACTCCAGCTCTTGTGAGTACAGCTTTTTATTTATGCACAGAAAATATTACATTTTAGAGATTTTTTATGGTGTTAAAAGATTCTACTTTCAAACAGGAAATAGTTGTTTATTTTCATTAATGTTCTTCCTTGATACTTTTTTCCTTATCTTTTCGTTTATTCTGTTGTCCAGAATTTCTTTACCATTTTTAATATTATTTCAATTTTTCATTTTTCTTCATTTTTAGATGGACACATTTTTGTTTTATTTATTTATTTGTTTTCTCTTTTGTTCTTCTATACTTAACCTTTTCTTTGATCTACCTATTTTATCTTGATTATTGTTCTTCCAGGGCAAGAAATTTTTTTTTGGATAACAATGGGATCAGCAGTTGTACTGAACAGTAAGTCACTGTAAATTTAACAAGCTGCTTTGACTGTCATAGCCTTAAATTGTCTCTTACATGTGAAATAGCTGTTCAACTTTATTAAAGTTTACAGACATTAGTAGTTTTCTGTAATTTCTGAAGCACTGAATTATGCATAATTTAAACAAGTTGCAATATGACTGGATGAAATTTAGCACACTGTTATACTATAGTTAGCTTTTGACAGCTGTGGCAAAATTTGTAAAGCATTTATTGATATATATATATTGAATATAGGTGCAGTATTTAAGAGGACAGGTGACATGTGACTAATTTCCAGAAAATAACTTGAGTGCCTTGGGTTTTTAGGTGCTGGTGGTGTGTACCAGAACACCATTTATGGTGTTTCTGCAATTCTGCCTATGAAGTATACCAATGCTGTGATCTTTGGAACTGTGAGTGTTCTTGGTTTCTTATTCAAGCCACATTCCAGGCTTTGAAAGAATTCATACAAGTGTTAATTGTTCCTTCTGTTTGTGCATTTCCTGAATGAGAGCTTTAGTATTGTAGGGCCATTGTATCAAACCAGATCAAAACACCCAAAGATTTTAGAAGTTGTGTGTCTGTTAATCAAATATCATCACCATCGACAAGTGTACTGAATCCAGAAATTATCTGCAAATGCAGGTTATTAGTAATTATTAATCATCAGATCCAAGGCAAAAACCAGGATTGGGACCTGGAACATCAGAACCCTATACGAGAGAAGAAAATCAGCTCAGGCAGCCCAGGAAATGAAGAACTATGGCATCAAGCTCCTCGACCTGTGCAAGACCAGGTGGAATGGCAATGGTCAGACCAGACTTTTGTCAGGGAAGACTGTCATCTACTCTGGACATGAAGACCCTGATCATGACCACACACAAGGAGTAGCAGTACTGATGACACCAGAGGCTGCAAGAGCACTAATAGCATCGGAAACAGTTTCCCCACGACTCATGTCAGCAAGGTTCAACTCCAAAGGAAGAAAGATCACCATCATCCAGTGCTATGCACCTACCAATGTAGCTAAAGAAGAGGAAAAAGAAGATATTTACAACAGAGCAAAATACTGGGAGATAAACCAAGAAGCGAAGAAGAGTGCAAGAGACGACAAGAGACATTTCGTTTACAGGATGGCAGAACAGGCAGAACAGGCAGCTGGGCAAAATAACACAAAGAGACTTTACGAAAGTACAAGAATTCTGCCAGGAAGAAAAAACACCAATGCATGCAGGCCAGTAAAGAATAAGAATGGCAGTGTCATTACCGTGGCTGCAGAACAAAGATCTCACTGGGTGGAACATTTTGATGAAATACTGAACCAGCCACCACCAACAACCACTTTGGACATTGCCCCAGCCGCTGAACATCTCCAAGTAAACACCAACCCACCAATCAAGGCAGAATTCATCAGTCATCAAGTCCTTAAATTCTGGCAAGGCTGCAGGCCCAGATGGCATTTCTGCAGAGGCACTCAAGGCCGTCACTCTTTCTCCTTCTCCAGCTGCAGTATTTAGAATAGCCTGCCTCCATCTCTCCGCACAGCGGAGTCAGTATATGCCTTCTGATCTGAACTTAAAACATAAATCTTTTCGAAATACCTACTATAACATATCCATCCTGTTTTCCTATCTCCCTGACACTCCTATCTCTGCGTGTCTTCATGTTCTTATATTGTTAACCGGTGAATGTTCATATTTGTTGGTTTGTACTCAATTGTGATATCTATATCACTTGGCCTCTTTCCCACTGCCCCTGGTCTCTTGTCAAGCGCATCGCCTCCGTATGGGGAAAGGAGCTATACAAATCCTATTGTTATTAGATTAAGGAGTTGGAGAATCATGCATGTGTAAATGTTTATTCCTACATAGCATAAATAATAAAGCTAGTTTTCATTTTGTTAAATTGAGTACCATTTTTTACTAACAATCTTGAATTTAATTTTTTGTTCGATAATGTTTTGATATCAAAACAGATTGTTGCATTTTATATTTTACAGTTTTTCCTAAACAATTATTTATTTAACTTTGACTGTTTGGTTTTATTTCAAATTTCGACTACTTTGTTACTTTGTTGATTCCTTTCAGAATTTCTCAGGAACTTTGGTGGCTTGCATCAGTATTCTTGCAATTGCATGTAAGGCATTGTTTTACTTTAACCAGTTTCGCTGATGGTGACTGTTGTTGCTGCAAACAACCATAAATTATTGCTTGGCTAAGTCATTTTTGTTATATAATTTTATTCAGCTGTGCATGTACCTATTTATATTCGTATCTGTTAAAAAAAAATGCCAGCATGTTGAAGTTAATTCCAGCCATTAAAATTTGGAAGGTTAAACAGTTATCTAAGAAAGAGATTAATTTTTGGTTACTTCAAGAGCATAGTTCTAAGAAGGGAGGGAGCATCTTGTTCTCTATTGCAACCATGCAACATACATCCCTTAACAACAACATTTTAGTAGATAATTTCAAATTTTCAAAAGTAAATGTTTCCTTATAGCTGAATTTATGGTGCTTACTGTTTGGATTCAGTCAAAGGTATAGGCCTCTTCGTTTATCCGATATGCTTGCTTCCACAGGGTTAAATGTAAATACATCAGTCTCCACATATCTCTACCCAACTCTAAGTGTTTGTACATATTTCACCTGTGTTTGCGAAAGTAAGGACTAATAAATGCTGACAAATATCTTCTTTTTCTGAAGCTTTACCAATGTATAAGGTGGTTGCTTGTATTACACCAGAATGACATGTAATATGTTGCTAACAGTTTGAAATTCACTTTCAGTGGCACCAGACATCAAGACATCTGCCATTTACTACTTTGTCACTGCCATTGTAATCCTGCTTATTGCATTTGACACCTACTTCATCTTGCCACTAACAGTGAGAAGCATTTATTTTTGGAATTGACTTGTTGAAGCAAGGGGGGTTTTTCACTGAAAGTAATCAATTTTTATTCTAGTTTATTTATTACTGTTTTAAAGTTACAATTAACAACATTGATTACATGAGAGTTTAAATTGTTGCTGTTTCCATGTTGCCACTTTGCTTGCACTTGTAAGTGCATGTGCATTCACCCACACATGCATGCTTACCAGCACTTTCATATATACATACAAATTTCAGCTACTATACCTGACCAATTCAGTCTGCACTCTTTTTTTTTTTTTAAATCATGGCTGGTGAACTAAGCATAAGTATTGATAAGTGACATTGGGATGGCAAAAAAATTAGAACATTAATGGTGAATTTAAAATAAGACCTAAAGCAGGTGTCTATATGGCAAAGTTCTAATGGAAAATGATTTATGAACAGCTTAAAGAAAGGCTTATTGTATGTTCATACTTAAATTTTTGTAGTTTTTGAGTGTGGCATTTTTTTTTTGAGTTGGGGGGTCGCGGTTTAGTATTGTCAGAATATGTAAGAAGCCTGACTGATTTATTTTACAGCTATTTATTATGAGCTTTGAAAGTAAAAATTAATATTATCAACAGGTGTTATTTGCAATTAGTTGTGCTGGTTTCTTCTCTGCAAATTTTGTTTTCATTAATTTAGACAAAGAAAATTTTCTTACATCTATATTTGTTAGTTCTAGTATGGTGTAACTCATTCCATGAGAAAAAAATCATGAATGACTTTTTTGTGCTGCAGAAATTTTACCGACATTACAAAAAAATAGAGCTGCTGAAGAGGCAGCGATCACACAAGCATGCTTCAAAACAGACTTGTGCAGCACAGTTACGTAACTATTGGAAAATCTTCAAGAATGTGAGTGTGGAAATTCATTTCAGATTATGCAATATTTATATTTCACTTGGACAGTTTGACAGTTTGTATTGGACGAGTGTGTTTTAAGTGTTCAGTTTCTCTTGTACACTTGCACACACAATGGTGTGTTTTAGTTGATTAATTTGTAAAATTTGAAGTTAATGTTAAAAAAAAAAAAAGCTATATGAATATGCATGTAGAAAGAATTGTACAAACTGCATAATTATGATATGGCACTGGAGCTGTCTCAGAGTTTCAACTTAATGCTGACGTTTGCAGATCTGGGTGATGGCTCTGAGCATCTGGTTTACGTTCTTCGTGACCCTTGCCCTGTTTCCACAGATCCAAAGCGACATTGAGCAGATAAGCTTTCCAATTGACGGTGTGTAATAATGTATTTGAGAGGCTTATTTAGAGAAGACACATTTTGATGGAGACATTTTTCTATATTAAAATGTCATCTCTACTACGACTACCAGCCCAACTCAACTGACAACGGAACAATGACTTCTTACAATTAAATAGATAATGTAATCCATCTCCTATAGCCTTAGTGTTAAATTCATTTCAGAGTCTTTCATTTCTAGGGATATCTGTTTGCCTACATTTATTCCACGGACTTATAGGTGGACTGCTGTCTGTCAACCAAGACCCAACGCTTAGCCTCTTGCAAAGTTCTCCGCTGTTATTCTCGGCGAGCTTAAGCAATGAATGTAAATGAGACAAAACCGGAATCTTTGTACACACCTGCCTCGTTTTAGTAGTTAACTGGAAAAAAATCGTCTGCCATTAGTTCAATAATACAAGTTCACGATTAATTCACTGGAAAATGTTATTCAAGGACCTAAATTTGTTAAAGGGAGATCATTTTGGAGACACGTATTTTTATGTAGGGTTCTAGTAAAAATACTTTTAAACATTCTATAATTTGACTGTCCATGTATTTGGAATCTAGTTCTCCTAGCCAACTCTGAATATACTGGTCCTGAAGGGACCTATCTACTTTTTTCTTGAACCATTCATCTGATACGTTTATGCTTTTCTGGTTTATCCACATTCCACTTAGACCAAGATCTTGCAGTGTTGCCTGGACAGTACTAATGTAACTAGACTTGACTTTCTTACTTTAAGGATCATTTTGTAGAATCTTAGCTGTAGTTTAACACAAATGTCACTTATTCTAGATGCCCATATTTCACAACTGTAAGTATTGGAAGGAAAATTCTGTCAAATATATCGTGTTGTATATTTAGGGGTAGTTGTGACTGTTAACATTATTTTAGTAAAGCAAACATGGCTTGAAACAATATGATAATCTTCAGCACAAAGTGATATAACGGAAGATAGATGTCTACTGCATGTGTTTAAGAGCACCAGATCGACTGAATAATAGACACAAATGTCAAATGCAGTAGTGTAGCATCTAAAGTTTGTAGTTCAGATCTACAAAGTCATTCTTAATCTGTGACAAAAGCAGAGCAAGATATAACTGGAAATAGTTCATGTCCAGAGATAAAATATCAAAGCAATTAGTATATGCTAATATATAAGCTAGGATCTGCATACTCACAAATGGAGGATAAAGCCCCCTGCATTGAATGTTTGACCTTCTCCCCGGTGAACTGCATGAAGAAATCATTATGGCAAGATAAAGGATACAGGCAGTTGATAGTGGAAAGACGCTGTGAGGTGGTGTGTAGATGAAATATTTGAGATGCATACAAAGAAGGAAAAATCCAGTTGAATGGTAGATGCATACAATAAAGCACAGATCAAGAGGAAACTTAGATCCTTGAGCAAGGCAAAAGCGAGAGAGAGAGCGAGCAATCCCCTCAAGCCAGTTAGGCAAAGGGAAATCACTCTTTTCCTGTGGTAATGTATATTTGCAGTTTATAAATAAGAGTATAGGTCTGCAACCCTTCTCATTGTTACTACAAGAAAGAAAACTTTGGAATTCTAGACTGTTTCTTGTATGGCCTCTAAATTAATACGTTTCAAAAATGCTAGTAGATAACTTTGATGAAATGATTTTTGTCTTCAGAAACATACTGGACCCCTGTTTTTTGCTACCTGAGCTTCAGTTTTTTTGCTATGTCTGGCAACCTATTAACAGAATGGATCCGTGTGGTGAGTTTAAGGCAATCATAAAACATTTTTGGGATGAAAAGGAAAAAAACTAATGTTGGAATTGTTTTTCTTTCATCAAACAGATTAGGCATTTTTGTTTTCCTATGGCATTACTGTGTGCTTAGGCATGCTGATAATCTTTAATCTGATGTGCTTACTACTTGATAACGAGTGAAAGGCATGTTTGGCATGCATTTTCTGTCTTTTTAATGTGCAGATTTATAAACAAATAAGAAATGTGGTTGCTTTTAGGTGACTTTTTGTGACGAACACCACTTTTATAGGTAATTGAAATAGTTTTCTCTTTGCAGCCTGGTCCACGGTTTGTTTGGCTTCCAGTCTTGTTAAGAGCAGCATTCATCCCTATTTTCCTTTTGTGTAACTTCCGCCCTGAGGAACGAGGATGGCCAGTGCTCATCAGCAATGACATTGCATACATTGTAGCTAGCATACTGATGGCATTCACCAGTGGCTACTTCAGTAGCCTTTGTATGATGTATGGCCCTAAGTAAGTATTGGATACACGGAAGTACAGGCATCATTGGTTTGCTATTCTTACGTTTACGTTAATAGTTTTCTTTAAATGTTGTTATGACTAAATATTTTTCATCTACAACCCTAACATTCTTACAGGGTAATTGGGAAGTCTAATGAAGTGTTCAGCTAATCATATAAAAGAACTGCAGTGCCATGTTATAGATATAAATAACTTCTTATCTGTTGACAGGAATGTGGAGGGACAGGATGCAGGTGCAGCAGGGATGATGATGGCTCTGTTCCTGGCGCTAGGCATTGTGTGTGGTATTAACATGTCCCGCTTGCTTGTTTGGCTTGTTGATATCAAGTTCTGAGGCTGTCATTCTTGCTGACTGGACTTGAAGACTGAGCATTTTATCTTGACAGAAAGTGTCTTCACACAGCTGATCAGTTTTTACCCCCCACCCCTACCCCACCCCAGGAGGTGGGACTTAAAATTTAAAGTGCAATGGTGGTGGACATGTTTAAAACCATCCAACATTGCACATTTGAAGTCTTGTCAGCCTTGGCACTGTATAGGTTCTAGTTTGGAAAACTCAGTTCTTGAAAATGGCCTTCTTGAGTATCCCTGATATTTTATGTATGTGTAGCTTTGGTTAGAACATTTGTTGACAGAAATATCATGTCTCAAATTTATCACTTGGCTTTCAGCATTCAGTATTATCAAAACAGGAAATTTGTTATAAAACAAGATTTCTGCAGCATTCATAAGCTTGGCTTTTTGCTTCAAATATTTCTTATGCCTGTATTTGTAAGTGTTTAGCAAAGAGATAACTCCAGTACTTAACTGAAGTTTGCTAAAATAAAAAAGTTGCAGCATTAAATATAATTTTGACCAGTGTAAAATGGTGTCGTTATGAGGTGGAGAACACGTTAAAGTCATTGTTCTAAATAGTGCTGATGCTACACAAGACATCCAGTGAGGTTGGGGTTAAGGCTATAGCCGCTATTCATTCCTGACCACAACATAATAATAAATGCACAAGAACCTCAGAAAAATCTAGCTTTGTGTTACAAGATGGTGTGGTGTTTATTTTTATAAGTTACACTGCAGATAAGTGCATTTTTCTCTCTTATGCAGAGTTTTTGTATCCACTTCAAATGTCATCTTGTCATAGTGCACCACACATTGGCTGTTTTACTTATGTGTTATATTTACCATCAAACACATTTCTGCTGCTTTTTTAGCATCGGATCATCACACCGTGTAGTTCTGCAGACTCATTTTTACGAGGTGATCAGTCTTCAAAGTCTCAAAGTCTGGCAGGAAACTGTTTATGACTGGTAACTCTGTAGAAGCAAATCTGCAGTCATCTCTCATTGTTGACTATTTTTTATGATATTTACTTGCTTTAGCTGAATGTCATCAACTGAAACAATTGTCAACTGCAATTAGTTTATACATGAACATGCCATAGTGCATTAGTTTGTAAGACAGACATTTATAAAAGTTGAGAAAATCCAAACATGCAAATAGGCATCTGCAAAATATTTTATTATAAAATAAGCAGGGTTTTTTTGTCAAAAGGTCAGAACTGAAAAATGTCTTTTTAAATGGCAAACTTGGAAATTTTCCTCCAATACTTTCACTTTTATTCTGTTTTATTTTAAATTAAGATTTTTCTTTGATGAGGTTTTTGGTGTATAGATGGCTAGAAGCTTGTGTCCGTGGTTTTAAGGAAAAAAGCTCAGATATGCTTCTGTTTGACTTGAAAATAGACATGACAAAAATTTTCTGTGGTGATGTGTATGATAATGTGTATTTGATGCATACAATTGTATATGATGATGTGTATAGGCTACATGTGGACATGCCTACACGAGAGTGTTGTCATGGGGCTGAAATGCAAGGAGTGGGGAAAATGTATAAGATTGCTGTTTTCTTGTTGGCAGCACAAAACAGTTTTTACTATCATAGAAGCTCAATATCTTTGCATGTGGATAAGGGTGCAGATGTATGTGGTTTATGAATTTCATTGCAGAGAATTTATATTTCTGAAATGGCATCCCCTTTTCACCAGTTAACACATTCCATAAAATAATCTGCCTAACATAACCAGAGAGTTTTTCAGTTCACCATAGTGGCATTCAAATTTCTTGATATTGCAAACATGAGCTACATTTATATAAACTGTGTATCTTTTCCTTTGTCTCACTCGCTTCTTGAGTTGAATCGAATGCATTTATCAAATGTTTGACAGGGAATGGAACCGATAGGGATTATTGACTGAAGCCCAGAAAAGTCTGGTATCACTGTTTATGCTATTTTCTAAATGTACTTTCTAAATAATACAGTTTTTATAACAGTGATCTATAAACTGTATTATATATAAAAAGTTTTGGACATGAAGTCTCTGTTGATTGTTTTGATTTTTTTTTTTCAAAATCATAGAATTCTTCAAGAATTTTGATGATTTTGTTTGGCACTTTCCTAGGATAGTAAAGTGGATTAGAGAGACAAACGCTCATCATGTCAGGATGCCAAGCTACCAAACACTTGTTTGTGGACTTGACATAACAAACCTCCCTGGTTTCTATTAAAACAGACAAAAAAAAAAACTACATTGTGTGGCCAATCGTGGTGTAACAAGAGGTCCACATTTTGGAATCTTGTAACTTACTGTTTGTATACAGTGCAATAAGTGAAACTCACCACTACATCAATTTGATGAACAAGTTTTCTTTAGACAATGCAGGATACTTTCAAAGTCTGAAATTAGAATGGCACATTATCCTTTTACAGGGAAATACAGGGAGACACCCATAAGTAATTTCTAAAATCCCTCAAAAGACCATTAAATAAAACCACTATTATATTTATCGAAAAGGTGCTATTTTTTGTGAGAGATTTTACTGCTGCCACAATTTAATGATAATACTAGTTCATCTTCAACATTCAAAAATGTAGAACCTCTGTTTGATATTGTCCTTGTTCTAGAGAAATTTCGTGCACAATAGCCAAAATATATTTATTGTTGCATTTTATGTTCTTTTTATTGTAAATTATGTTTTGTGAGAAGTGTACTATAACATGTTCATTTTAAAATATGTTTATAATTATAACTATTTTAAGAAAGTTTCCTGTTTGCTTTTTTGCTTGTGGCTTTCTGTTAATAGCGTGTTTGTTTCTTAACCTCTTGAATATACAGATTTTGAAAAAGTGTGCAAGCCTCACTGTTCCCAGACCCTACAGCCAGACACAGTTACTTCCATTTGCTCTTTTGCTGATTGATTGAGTTTATTGTAAAGTAGTGATCAGTTGTGATGCTCTGGAGGATTTCCTTTAGAACCCAATCTTTTGCATAGAATGTAATTTTTTTTTTTATTGGAACACTTGTTGAATTTTTATTTTACTCACAGTGAAAATAATGTACTGTAGTTTAGAAACTATTGGTTCATCTGTTGTAACATGGTACATCTGCTTTGTTATATACTAACTAGAGCATTACAAAGAGCCATTATTATGTCCCATCTTTCTTATCAGGTAAAAACTCTGTAAACAATGTGTAGCCACAAACAAAAATATAATAATTAAAAATGTTTATCATAACCTTAACTTAGTTATATCTATATCTAGAGATTTTTTTTTAAAGGTACAGGTAGTTGAAAATTTTGTTTAAAGCTTGTGTACAGTTATGACCGCTAGTGTGTGAGGTTGGATTGCTGTCTTTAGCATGCATCATCCTTGATATTTAAAAAAAAAGAAACTCAGGAAAGGAGCAGCACTTTTCTCCAGGGTACAGGTGTCGTGGCTTCATGGATTGTAGATGTTCCAATGCCATGTTGCATTCCAGTGGATTTTCCCACCATCACCTTTTTATTCCAGTGATTCCACTAAACCATTCAGGATCATTTAACCACAGTAGAGAATATTTTAAGCAATGATGAGATTTTAAAACATGAAATAATGTGACTGAAAGTTACTAGTTTACGATGTTGATTACATTAGCGTACTGTTTACAAGTGGAAACATATTTGGATTAGAACCCATACTAAAATTGTGTTGCAGCCTTGTGCTCCTTGAGTAACAAGGAATAAACTAAACTATACTACAATTGCTGAGTGTTTGTTTGGTGTCTTAGAGCTGCTTAATGGCCCATTTTTGTTGAAGGCACTTGTTGAGAAGGCCACAAAAGCAGAAGCCGGATTTGCACTCATGGCTGTGTTGTTGTTTTTTTAATCACTTACACGGATTTTCTTGTTTCATTTTAACTCCTATTATGGATGTGCTTGCTTTTAAGATTTAGTGTGATTGGTCATAATTATGTCACACTTGTAATTGTGGGTGTGATATGAAGACTGTTCCTACAATATAACATGCTTGGTCTCTGCAATAAATAAATGCATGAGGCAGAAAGAAAGTACTGATAAGTATATTTCTGTGCTAATGTGATTAAATTTGAACACTTTGTAGAATATGAATGATCCAAAGGGTTTATGTATTGAATAAACTGTGCATGCAGGATACGAATAACTAAATTGTTTGTTGAGGTATTATATAAAAAAGCATGTGACATACAAATTGCTAAATTGTTTCTTGAGAAAATGTGAAGAAATCAATGTTATAAATTCAAGAAAAGAGTGGAAATTGAAACCACTGTCATTTTTTTGTTGCTGTTGTTGTTCCAGTGGCAATATATCGGCACTGTAAGTTGAATTTAGCAGCTGTATTATTGACATCACAGTTTTGTGCAGGCATCCGCAGCACGTAAAGAAAGTGTTCTGCTTTTGATTAGTAAGTTCAAAGCTGCATGTTTTGTTTCGTTTAGAGGTATTTGCAACAGATTCATGAATGGTTGTAAAGTCTTACCTGGGCTGATATTGATGGTGATAATAACACTGGTGATGGTAGTGGTTGTGCCAACACTTTTCTTCGCCATCGTTGTCATGTGCTCATTGTTACTTATTCGATGATACTTGAATTATGTCCTGTTATTTCTTTTACTCTTAAACTTCTTGGCTAGAATGGTGTACAATGTTAATAAATATATTTTTAACTGTTCCATAGCTCTTTTCATCTTGTTTGTGTAGATATATGTGTGTGGGAAAGTGTACAGCTCCAGCAACAAATATTTAGGCGCAAGTGTGAACAGTGTGAGTTTCAAACTTTAGTCTGCTGAAAGCAATATCACATCATCACCAGTGACATAACAGCCTAACTTTATGGCACAACTTTTTTTTTAATGGTTCCAAAGGACCTGAGTTAGATTTACAATTTAGGTTCATTTCTTTACCATCCGAAAGTTCAATTTTCTAACAAGAACACAGACATTATTCATTACACATAACTCGAGAAAACTGGTTATCTCCCTTCACCTGTTGACCTGCTGGTCGGCGGCCTGTCTTTCATCATCAACTTCCCTAAAAATAACGATAAACTCGTGGATGTTTTAAGTTTCCATGGCATCGAGGAATATGCATTTCGTGTATAAGAAACCCTTGTGTCGACCCCGAGTGCAGGAAGGTCGATCTGGAAATGAATTTTGTATTGAGCACCTGCGTGCGAGGTGAGGTAGGTCTGGCTGTCACCTGTTGCTGGTGTTGGTATGTATGGTTGTCGTATTTAGGCCAACAGCTTTTTAATCGCTACTTAGTCGAGAAAAAGCATTCATGGACTACGTGACTAATACACAAAATATGAAAGTGTATAATACTCTGGGGATCAGATGACTCAAACTTTCTGTTCATCATCCTCTCGTGTTCCACTTTGTTGCGGTTTGTAATTTCAGATGGTGTGTCTGTATTTTGATATGAGCTCTATTGTAACAACCGCCATAAATGTGGTTATATGGCTGTGGGGATTTTTTTATTCAAGTATGTGGGGTCACTGTTGCGCTCTTTCACTTGCACTATTTTTCTAGGGCACAAGAAGATAGTTTGAAAATCACCCTGAACAAGGGGATCGAGAAGCCTATCCCGTCCATAAAATGTAAATATAATATTTGTTAACAACTAAAATGTCAAGAGAACATCCCCCGTCCCTCTTCTCCCACATGTTTGAAAGTATCACATTTCCAAATGTAAGTTTAGTTTATACTCTTTGTTTATTGTGATTAATACAAGATTTTGCTTTAGAATATAGGTAAAATCGCGTAGGTGATCGGCGAATGTTTTACCTGTGTGTTCACAGCTAATATTAATACTGAAACCAGAAGATAACGAATATATAGTGCTTTCTCTGATCATGCAGGCTTTATGATGCTAACAAATCAAAAGTGCGAGTGAACTTTCCAGTGTCGCATCCTCTTGCATTAGGTTACCGCCCCTGCTGGGGGGGAGGGGGATGCGCTCAACGTTTCAATTGACTCTAATCGCTCGGTCGTTGTAGGTGACATCACTGTGGAACACGATATACCGTTATCTACATGTCATCCCCTTCGATCTCGTCGAAGGCTTGCGATCCAACTCTTATTATTTGCGTGGAAAAACTATTAGAAAAACAAGCAAACAAACTCTCCAAGAAGCGAAATACCAATGTCGGGAAAACTTTCCCAGCGCACTGACATCCTTGGAAACCCGATGTCTGTCAAATTTACGATAGAAGAGAACTTTCTCAAACACAAGCGACCAAGCAAACAAACTGGCCATAAAAATCTAGTCTTAAGAGTTGTTTCAGCTTCATTGCGAAAATCAATTGATGGCGGCCTAATCAACGTCCTCGCAGTGAAGGTTGCACGTCCCACTGGCCTAGATACTCTGCGCCTGCGCAGTAGCGGTGTAACGGAGGAACATGATGATGTGGGTCTGGGGCGCGAGCTGGCAGGTCAGGAAGTGGGAGCAATGGAGCGCAGGACGTTCACCTCCAGCCCCGCTCGCCCCGCTAGTCACGTTTAACCACTCGCGGCGCTCAGCCACTTGCAGAGCACAACGCGACATCACGCAGTCATCACTCGGCACATCGGCTCTGTTGTTCTAGCAGCTTTCATGCCGGTACTGTCGCTCCCCAACCCACTTTCTCACACACACACACAAAGACAGACCGTCTGTCTTATGTCCTTCGTCTCCAGGTCTACCTTCTTGAACTTGACCATTCTTTGCCGGGGTTAACACCTGTGTGTCGAGGGTAGAAGTCATTTCCAGCTTTTCTTGTCACTTTATGGAGTACAATGTATGTTTTTATGGCTCGAGGTCGTCCTGTGGACTCTTGATCCCTCGTCCCCCACCCACATACACCCCACATTTTTTTTCCTGTAGCTGGTTCTTTCAGCCGTGTCCCAGCAGGAGTCGCTTAACTGTTCAGTCAACTGTATCCTTACATACATGACTCGCCATCCGACACCACAAACTGTGTTCTCTCTTCTTTCTTTACTTTTTTAACGACATCAACCCTACCTGTCCTTCGTTCCTGTGTGTCGGTCCTGACACTTTCTGACTCAGCGTTTACTGACGAGTTTGAAGATTCACACAGGGGTCAGGGGGAGGTTGTTCTGCAAGATGAGGGACAACAGTGATGACAACACGAGGAAGCAGACGATAGAAAGCAGATAATTTTTATTATTATTCTTACTGCTGGACAAACAATGGTACCACCAGTAACTGAACTGCTACATTTTTTCAAACCAGAAAAATCCACTAAACTGAGAAACATCTATTTTAATTACTGATTTATTTGGAAGGACATCTATCAAGAAGTATATCAGTATACAATCATTAAAGAAGTGTTCGAAATCAAACTTAATGTACTAAGTTATATTTCTTTGCTATAAGAGAAACAAAAAAAAAAAACCCTAGCAAATCCAAAACAATGCATTTATTGACTTCTTTTATCTGAAGTCAACGAACGAATGCCTCCCCAGGCGATCTTAACCGTCCTTGCCACGCTCGAGTTACAGGACACGCTCCGTTATTTGTTTACTTTTTTACGCGTAGTATCGCGTTTCCATTTTGATTCACATACTTTTGTCTTGACTGCCACGATTCGGTCGATTCAGAAAGTTGGTCTGTGTCAGTCGAGTGTCATAAACAAACATTTGTCTACTAAACGGGAATAATTCAGGTGTGAAATTAATCTTGCTACAGGATGGCGACTGGAATTGATTGAGGTTGAGGTGAGAGAAGATGTCTTGCTCTTAGTCGCGGGAGAAATGTTACATTCACGATTATTCGGCCGTATCCCCATATGGAAGAGCAGTTAATGATGAAGGGGATCCTCACAGGTTGACAAATAACATCTGCGTTACTTGCCAAGAAGAGAGTATTCCACCCCCAACCGCCATTACTTTCTTTGTTTACGATTGATAGCCTGTGAGGACAAAGCCTCATACACTTTGATAAATGACCGCCATGTCTGGACTTTTATGAAAAATACAAAACAGACTCGAGGTCTTTGCCTTCGTGGGAGCTTTGCGGTGATAGGGCAGCTGAGAAAAGAATTAGCAACTGTCAGCTTATGAAATCACAAACCAAAGGAGGAGGGATAAACATTCTAGATGATGATGATGATGATTGATGATTGATGATGATGATGATGATGATGATGATGATGATGATGATGATGATGATGATGATGATGATGATGATGATGATGATGATGATGATGATGATGATCTTTCCTGGTCAAACAATCAATAATCTCAGAAAAAAGACCTCTGGTATTTTCATATCGACCCACCTTATCTATCCGCGTGGTCTCGTATTTTTCCACCCCACCCCTGTCACCATCCTACCCCTGTTGTAGACCTATTTTGATCAGCCCTTTGTTGAGACTCGCCGCCATTTAAGTGCTATCGACCTTTGATGAAAATCCAAATATTTACCTCCATATCTGGCCTGCTACAGGAGATGGGACTGGTCGATGCTGGCAAGATCGTGATGCAAGAGTTTTGAAGGTTGGAAGGAGGCTGAAGGTGGGTCCCTCCTGGCCCAGTACCTCCGTAACTTGTCCATGCACCGAGGGACCAGATCATCTTTATTGGGTAAAGTGCGGCTGGACACGGGATGATGATCCTATTGGAGGAGTCCTGTCGAAGACATGCCACAACCTGTCACCTGCAAGTCTCTTATCCTCCGAAGTTGTTGTCATCGAGCTCTTCGAGCTGCACCCGATCGAGAAAGCTCGGCACGCGGTAAGCTGCAGGTAACGCCGTTACCACCTGGGTTAGAGGATTTGTCAGTACATTACATCAAACATTACATTGTCAGCATTACCTCAAGCATATATTGTCAACACATTACACAAATCTGTCGATCATCAGTGCATTCCATCAAACATTGTTTGTTTGTTTGCTTGCTTGCTTGCTTTCTTGTTTGTTTGTTTGTTTGTTTGTTTGTTTGTTTGTTTGTTTGTTTGTTTGTTTGTTCGTTTGTTTGTTCGTTCGTTCGTTCTTTTGTCATGGAATAGTGGAGGCCGAGTAGAAATTTTCAAACTTGCCAGTGACATAGCCATGACTGTCACAGCAATGTCAGGCGATGACCTGCTCCATGTTTAATAACTCCTGGATAAAGGAAGGAGACAAGGGTCATGTGATATCAGCTCAGATCTTACGCCGTCTAATCGCTCTACACCACGTGCTACCCAACCCCACCTCGACACACACCCACCCCTGCTTGTCCCCCTGTCTGTTTGTCAGTCTATCGAATCTTCGTGCTCGAATGTCTGTTGATATGCCAACATATGTCTCAGGGTCTCAGCATATTTTGTCTTTGCTTCGCTGTCGTTCTGTAACTCTCGATAATCTGTGCGTGCGTGCGTGCGTGTGTGTGTGAACTGCACAAGATGTTCCTCGATGATAAGGGGAATCAATGACGAGCTCAAGTAAGGTTGCTAGAATCCATAAAGCGACCATAAACAAGTTTCAGACTGTGAGTAAAAATGTCAGCGACAGTAATCACACGGGTGGGACAATCGTTTTCAAGTTGTTAGGGGCTCTGCACACAAACACGCTGCCTCGCGACGACACTGGGTGGGCATGTCCATGATGTCCCACACCCCAGCACGTGTGTGTCGTGCACGTGAGAGAAAACTGAGTTTACCTATTACTCTTAACACTTGCTGTCATATTCCCCATGAAAATATAGTTCTCATCCGCAACGCGGCGATTTTTGACTCTTAAATCTTCACTCAATGTTTGCCAGACAGGAAAGTTGCTGGAACAATCGTTTGTTGTTCCTGACATGTTCCACTGTCCAGAGTGATTACATTACATAAGCTGAAACCGTTTTTTCAGAAAAAAAAGAAACTAAAAACGGAAAGAGTGGAGGGGAAAAAAAGAAAAAGAAAAGATCCAGAAAAAAATGTTGGTATGAAAGTAAGAAAGATGAAAGTGATTGTTGCAGGAAAACACAGGCTGTGGCGGAAGTGAGGCAGTGGGCGTGGAGAGCAGAAGACTGACAAGAGCAGAGTTTTATTGTGTGTGCTCTGACTGGGGACAACGATCGCAAGGAGCAGGTCAGTGGGGCATCATGTGCCCCGACAGTGGCTGGCAGACCCGGGCGGCATGCTGCCCTCCTTTCTGCATGTGTTTCATGGCTGGGCCACTCGAGCGAGACATTACGAGGGAATGTCACCTCCCCCGGGAGGGAGGGAGTAGGTGGACTGGGAGGGAGGGTGTATGAGGGATGATAGCAGGGTGGCATGGGATTTGGATCTTGCAGAAAACTGCAACAACACACAAGGCTTGTATATATATGGGGTAGATTGTGTGTGTGTGGTTTGTTTGGTTTGTTTTTGTTTTTGTTTTGTTTGGTTTTTTTTTTTAGTTTGTTTTTTGTTTTTTGTTTTGTTTTGTTTTTTTTTGGTGTGTGTGTACAAACTGAGTCTGTACTGAAAAGTTTTTATTCTGTGACTGTGTTAATCTGTTCTTTGTTGTCCGTTTGCTTGTGTACATGCAACATGTGTGCGATGTTTTCCAGTCGGGAACATTTTAACTAACCTCAGGTGCAAAAGTTACTATGTGATCTCCACAGGTTCAACCAAGCATATCATATCTTTTATCTGGTCAACAAGGAAGGTAGGGAAGAAATTTAAGGGAGTGTTTGTTTTGAGTAACTTGATCTTAAGGAATTTATGTTCCTTGTCCTTTTGTAAGTCAGGAACAGAATGAGTGAAAGAAATAAAGTCCTGAAAACGGTTTACAGATTAACGAGTGTTGAAGGCTCGTTATTGTCGGTTTTCCCATCGATAGAAAATGTGGGTTTGCACAGTTTATCGAGCACAGACATAGGTTTATCGTGCACAAAACTTCACAAACATGGGGAGAATAAGTACTGTCATCCTCTTCCCGTTTCTGTCACGTGATGACCTTCCATGATTAGAACATTTATCGATGTTCGGTTGGATGACGGACGCGGGTGGCCGCAGGGAAACGGAAGTTCTGACTCCAGCTTGTTCTGGCTTACTCCTCGTAAAAGTTGACCATCTTTGAATAAAACAGCTGCAAAACAAACCAAAAAACTCACACGTTCTTTGTGTATTTTTACTGGGGAAAAACATGCATGTACGAAATTATTCGACCTAGCTAAGCATCAATCCTTATTGAACAACCCTCGTCTACTCACTATATCTCTTCCCACCCACCCCTCTAAAAAAAATACTAATTACTATTTAGCCTCATGGTCATGCGAGAATACTCAGGTATTCTCTCAGTCTGTGAATAAATTTATATTCTTCCTCTATCACTGTTTATATAATTTGTAGCCTCTCAGCCTCTGTGAGCATTAGTGGATGTAATTTTTGTGACTGTAAACAGACAGAAATAACTGGGTTAGGGTCTCTGTAGCTTATACCTCTGCAGATCGCTATTTTCCGTGAACTTTTGCAGAAAAAAATACTGCATAGGAGAAGAATTCATACTGACTGCTCCTTCTTTCACCTGAACAAACAGCCAAGAGTTTAGTGACAGGATTAAAGGTGCCCGAGGGTGATGCATCGACACGAAAGCTTCTTCGCAAACTGCTTGTGCTCGTCACTGAGCTGCTCAAACCCTGGACGATGAGGCATCTGCCACCCAAGACCGCCAGGTGCTAGTAGTGGGAGATGGTCCGAGCTGATTCTCAGTCCAACAATAGTGTGGACTACGAGGCTACGAACAGTCCGACAGAGTGCAAACATTTCCAACAGCAGGATGGTATCTCCAAGAGGATGCCAACAGCTCCACAGGTTCTCTGATGAGCTTTTTCTTTGATTACTTTTAGGAAATCAACAATGTACGTGTCTGGCAGCACGAGCAGGATTTGATATAGCTGATAAGAAATAGTGAGAAATTGTTGGAAATAGTTCAGTAAATGTCAGATTCAATTTAGCAATCGCTGGCAAATGTCGGCTGTCTGCTGTCGCTTGTCTGGACCAGTCTACATTCCAGTAATTGGAATATCGTCCAGGGATCCACATAGAGAGATGGTCTGCTGACTCTCATTCCATCCCCTTCTTCTCCGAACTTTATATAGAAAATTCCCAAGTATATGGACCTTTTATGTCGAAAGAAAAATGGGGATGTTTCCCCTACGGTTAGGCTTCGGGAAAATCAGTTTTTGCACAGGTGTGCACAAACACGAGCAAACACGTATCCTCACACCAAGAATGGATTGTGTTGACTCATGAGTCGGCAATCCAGTCTGCATAAGTATATCCACATCGGATCAGTCTACATCGCAACAGCAAGTGAAAAATGTTGCATCAGGGTTGGTCGGAGGAACTTGGGGAAGGCTGGGAAAAGCTGCTTCTGTATTAAGAGTGCTACTGAATGCCTTTGGCAGAGAATGGCTGAAATGAAGAATGTTAACAATTGTGGCAAAGATGTAATTGTGTAATTGTAATGCACAAAAATGGTGAGGTAAGCAAGTAGGTGACAGTCTGCCATCTGGAGGTAATGTCAATGGAGGGCAGTCTCGCACCCTTGTAACCTTAAGTCGCCGGTTGTTGACATTGTGTATTGCAATGACATTTTCATAGTTTTGAAAGATTGTTGATCGTATACCTCTATTGACTTTAAATCCTTTGTACTTATTTGACTGTCCGTTCATGCCTGCAATTATGCTGACCAATCAACTCATCTGGTTGAGCATTCTCCAAACCTTGTCCTTCATTGCTGACCAACCCGAAAATAAGACCATCAGATGAACTTTTCTTATTGTTTACTTTAGTTTTATACATTTTGCAAATATAAATCTTTGTCCTGTCAATCAAAGATGTCCTTGTGTTTTCATTCCACCTGGACTTTTTGCCCTTGGATGTTCTGTTAAAAATAGTATCCCTGCTCTATGACATTGTTTTCTACAATCTCCTGTCATCGGCCTGTCAGTGGGTGATCCATGTGGCGATGTTTTCTACATGTGGCGAGTCCCGCCCCTGACATTTGACAGTACAGCAAAGGACCTTTGTGCACTGGCACGGATTCAAGTAACAATGCCAGTATGAAGAGCTTGAGGAACATCCTGGTGGTGTCAATCTGCCGCCTGGCAAAAATATTGTTGGCGAACCACCGTTGTACCAGAACAGATTCGTTGCCGCCCCTTGACTGTGACCGATGGAGAAAGGCTCGAACCCATCGAGTTCATCGACCTCGGAATAGACAGACAGACCTTTGATCAGTACCCTCCGCCCATGATTGTCACATTATGTAGTCAGACTGTTCTGCAACAAGACAAGATTCTGCAAAAAAAAAAAAAAAAAAAAGAAAAAAAAAAGAAAGAAACATTTATTAATACCACTAAAAGTATTTTAGTTTTCTTTGTACTTGCTTTATAAAGCGCCTCGGTCACGAAAGCTTGCATGTGACTCAAACCAGATGTATCTGATTCTCAAAACACTCGTCCCTCACAAACACAAGGCCCTCACAAACAATGGTGGGGTTAGTAGCAGTGGCAGAGATGGTTGTAGTTGTGGGGACGGTGTTAGTGGTGGTGATGGCGGTGTTGGTGGTCCTGACCTTGTCTTTTTAACAACAACAAAATCAAATTCTAAATAGTCTTAGTGGAAGTGGATTATTTAAAACTCTCTCTCTCTTGTCCCCCCCCCCCCCCTCGATTTCTTTTGTGGTATTTTATAGTTCCTCATCTTATTTCATTTGATGTATTGTAGAGCTAGATGTCAGGAAAAGCACAAATTTAGTAATACATTTTATATTTTCATGTGTGTGTCTAGCTGTCTGGACTCGGTTCAACCCGGTAAACTATTTGTCCTCGCTCAGTTCTTGTTAGTAAACACTGCTCGTTCTCTCTCTCCCACACACACCCCTCAAAACCCTTCTGCGCAGTTTGATGGAGGGCGCTTCATTCATCAACACCGCTTGACCTGGCGCGTGCTCATCCCCGCTTGCGTCATCACCTTCGTGTACTAACAATCATCCAAGCTCCTTCTACTCACTTCTGTTGATTTACGACATCCGAAACCTGAATTTGTCCATCCTTCACAACAATAACAGAATTCTTTAATTCATACAAGTTTTCTTCATTTTTGTAATACAGGAACGACTGTGGGTGTGGATGTAACGGCGGTTTGTAGCAGGTGAAGTGAACAGTATCGAGCGGTTAGCAAGCTGGGTTTCAAATTATCGGACGAGAATCGACACATACGTGTTTGTCGGTCTGTTTGTTTACGCCAGCAGGCTGTTGGTGTGCGCCAAGTTCAGCTCGTGTGATAAGTATAGCGCGGTTTTGGCGTTATTCCTTGTATAACCGCGCTGTACGATGTCCTGGCACGAGGCCATGCCCTTGTCCGCCATCTACAATCCGTCCCAGCATTCCTCGCGGCGTGACGCAACCACCTGCGACCTTCAGGGTATCACGTCCCAAATCTCGAAGTACCAACGCGTGTGGTGAGAGGTGGGTGAGTGGGAGGTGGTGAGAACACATCAACTGTTCGTCTAGCAGTACATAACAGCTCTGATGTTGCTGTCAGTGAACGAAGGTGAAGCTCACTGGTGGATGCTTAGTCCATCTCTCACTCTCAAGAAGGAATGTTTTAGCGGCTGTAGCTGCATGGTTGAATGGTTACGGATTTCAGGTTAAAATTATGTTATTCGCATGAAAAAAATTGATAACACTTAAGTGGTAGGTTTTTTGTTTGTTTGTTTGTTTGTTTTTTTGGCATTGCAACAATTTTTTACAAACTATTCACATTGGACGGATTTAGTTTCTCACTTCTGCAGTATCGAAGTCGCATAGGTACGTCTGTCGTCAACGCTCCATAATATCACAAGCTAAAGGGATACTCAAGGCTTGTGATAAGGCTGTACTGGCGACGGTCAAACGTTTCAAAAATATATTTAGTTACAACGACAGAGCACGAGAGCGATACAGGAGAAATAAAGGATTCGTTTCTCACTTAATTACCACTTATTAGCACTATTTCAGTTGCCGATGTTTATAAACAGTGAAAAAATCCAGTGAAATCGACCTTTGTGTCCTTCCGCCGAGTAACCACGATAGCTTCCCGAGATAGTCAAGCAGACGAGTCTTATTGTGATGTCAGAGTCTTCTTGTGACGTCAGTCTCCTTATGACGTCACACGCACAGGAAGTGTCTGAGGTCATTGCTAAGATTTGACGTCATTTTATCGTATGACGCACTCTGTGTGTCAGGCTTGTAAGGCTCTGTCTGTCGGAAACTAATGAAAAGACAATTTTGAATCTTTTCCATCTTTTCGTGGCAATCGGGTGCAGCACATTCTCGAGGCATGGTTGTCACTATGGAAACCACACGTCATAGGGTCACGTGACGGAGAATGAGACTTCGTGGAAGCAAAAAAAAGAGTCCCGTGTAATTTCTCTTATTAAACACAACATTCTACTAAAAACCTTCAACGTTTTCCACATGAACACACATATAAATAGACGAGATTCAAATGTATCCTACTCTGTACGTGAGCAGTTTTATTTTGCCTTTAGAATCCCTTTAATGTGCGAGAGTGTTCCTCTGTCTTTCTCTCCAATCACAGTCCAGAAGCGTCCTCGACCATGTGTGTGCACATGCACAAGGTGCATCACGCGCTGAACCTCCCCATTGTCATGGAGATGGTGGGTGGCGGTAAGTAGAGAAAGGTCCAGAGAAACTAAAGCCTACGATGATGCAAATGAAACAAATCTCGGCCGCGTGCCTCTTCTCGATCTGGGCTGCCCGACCAGCTATTGCGAAACGCCTTACCCATCATCCCCCACCCTCACCGCACCACCCCACCACCCCGTCCACAAAGAGTTATGCCGCGCTGGGACTATAGTGCGCAGTCTCACCTCCCGTAGGTAGAGGTCGCCCAACGTGCCTGAAGGTGAACAGCGAGCCGCCCAATGACAGCAGCGCTGTCGCCGAGCCAAGCCCTGGTGTAGGTTAGTAGGTTTTTTGTCGTGAAACACGAAGCCGTCGTCCCCGCTACTTGGCTCAACTCCTCCCTCCCTACATCTATCCCCACCCTCCCCTGTACGTCACTTGTTAAGGTCACGTGACACGTCCTGCCGAGACACTGGCTTCAAGTTGCGAGGCGCAGACACAGAGTTCGGTTCCTCTGTTTGTGTTTTGGTTTTTTTTTTTTTTATGAATGTTGAGAGTTTTGAGCGCGACACAACAACCGAAGGGAGGACTTGAAAAAGGGGTGAGGTAGTGTGAGGCAGTGAGGTAGTGTGAGGGCAAGAGACCTCTGACCCTGCTGTCCTTATCCTGCAATACTCATGATGCAATATAGTGGTCTTTGATCTAATTATAGTTCAGAGATCGGGGTAGCTGGTGGGGTGCAGGCTTCAAAGCTAGCGACAAGGCGAGATAAAAGTAAGGGTAGGGGGAATGGATGGATGGTGGGGGAGGGGCAAAGAGGTAGAAGCAAGCAGTGACCGTTATATATTCTAGACATCCCCACGTCCAGATATGGAAGGTTCTGAACGCTTATCCCCACCAGACTGTGACGGCTGGGTAGGAGGTACACCTACACATACCGACACCCGATACACTACACTGTTGTGTACCTATATAACATTGTGTGTGTGTGGTAAGGGCTGGCTGGATGGATGGCTGGATAAACAAGCATAATTTCTCTCTCTTGACATGTAAATATCTGTTCAAGCCCCTGGTTTTTCGATCTGGTGGGCCACACTCGCCGAGCGGTAAAGTCGGTCGGGGGGGAGTGGGTGTGGGGTGGTGGTGGCGGTGGTGGTGGTGGTCTATCAACGTGGCAACGCTTGCAGCTGTCGCTCTGAACAGGCGGGAGGAGAGGGGGAGGTGCAGAGGGCGGAGGATGTGCCTTGCAGTGAATTGTTGTATTGTACCTCGCGCCCCACTTGTTGCATCGCGAACCTCGGCAAGAAACCTAACCGCACTCAGGAGAGTGCTAGAAAGATGAAAAATAATCTTGGGATGAGGATGGGGCCCGGGTGAGGGTGCAAGGAGGGATGAAATGAAAGACAGACCACAGCTTGGTGCAGGAATTTCAACAAGTTGCAGAACCGAGAGTAGGAAAGGTAGAGACACCGCGCCTGGTTTTAGCAGCAATGAGTTGTGGTTACTTGGACAGACAGGTTAATTATTATCTTATTTATCATGGATACTTTTGTTCTAAATATGGCACAAAATACATTATCAATGAATTAAGACAGGCAACATAATACCACTGGATATTGGTAATATGAGATTAGTCATCAAGACAAGGATGAGATCGTGTATCAAAACATGTAACCCTATAGTTAACCTTTTTGTAAAAATAAAGTTTAATTGTATAGCCGTTAATGAGTTTAAAAGTATCCTGCGTGTAACGGTCTCATATTAATAAGTCTCGCTGGAAGAAATTTCAGCAATTTTTTTCATCCAGAAAGATTTAGCACGTATGGACGAATGAGTTCCTTGTATCATTAGATAATTAGATATTAAAACTGTGGTAAGTATGCAGTGATAGGTAGTAAGTGAGCAAATCATTCGAAAAACTATGATCCAGTCTGTAAATGTTCCTGGCCACACTTCAAATCCAGTCATAGAACGTAGGTGTGATAGGTGTGTAATAGGTGCAAGATGTGATGTACACATGCGATTATTTACTTCGACAAAATTTAGACGAGGGTATCATGTCCTGTTTTGTTTAGTTGCATTTTTTAAAAAGAAACGGATCTTTTGACGTCATCGATAACGTCACAGACACACTACCCTGGAATCGTGTGGAAGTGTTTCAAGTGTCTTCAAATGTCAAGGACTAGAAGGACAGCACCGTCACCTTAGAGAACCTGGACAACAGATTCCCGTTGCTTAGCTATTGTCTCCGTAACAATCTATTATTTAATGTTGATTTTTTTGTTCAAAATTTCTGAGTTTTCGACCTTCAGACTTTGAGTTTTACAATCTTGAAATTCTACAGAACCAAACTAAATTAGCAGGACATACGTGTGAGTCATATGTACCAGACTTGGTCTACATCACCTTCCACACCTTATCTGCCACCTCCATTTCTAGTTTAGCCTTTCATGTGTTCATACCCGAAATTTGCTAATGTATCTGGGTCACAAACTTCTCTCTCTTTCACTCACACAGTCACACACTCACACACACACGCAGTGTCTTGTCGAGAACTAGTTCCGGCCAATCGGCTTCGCTCCACCGGAAGTACGCAAACTGAATCAGCTATTGCCAGACGTTCTGACCCAAAATGGCCGTCTGGCAAGTATCTTATCCTTCTTCTGACCGAAAAAACTCAAAGATAGGAGAAGCAGGCTGATGTCGGGCAGGGAAGCTGTGGGGAATGGGGCGGTACATCAAATAAAAAAAGAAGTTTCTGTAGCCGTGACCGGTTGAGATAACACGGAGTCAACGACCACCTCTGTCTACCGCCATCTTTGTATCCCTGTTTCATGCCTTCATTTCTCGAAAATTTCATCTTTTAAAAACTGTATTATTCCATAACTTCACAGTTCCATTCCTTCACTATTCCAGAACTTCACAATTTTGTCCTTGTAATGTTTCTTTAGTATACGATTGTTCCATTATTTATAGTTTACATTCTCTCCCGATGGGTCTTTGTATGTTGAACTCGCCACACTTCATCTTTGTGTAGTTTTCTAAAGTCCTTTATTTCTTTTTTCCCTTCCCCTGCTTCCCCTGCTCCCCCTGCCCCACACACACCCCTCCAATCCTTTTTTCTGAGGTATATATAAGGAGTCTGGAGTCGTCTCGTCCATGAACAAATGCATCCTTATTTTTATACAAATAACCAGAAATCAGAAATAGAATTTTAGAAACAAATCAATGAATAAAGTTATTTGTTTGCTTTTGAATAAGCTGTGCATGAATCTAAGGGGCGGAAGTAGAAATGGGTAAAGCTGGCTGGTGGGTCGGTGTGGAACTAGCTCACGGCGCACTACTTTCCTACTTCGGAAACCGAGTTTTGCGAGGGTTATCACCCCCGCACATTTGGAAGATAGAAATTTTGTAGAATATATTTCCAGGCTGATGCGGCCATGAACCTGATAGCAGGTTGCATTGCGATACGAGATTCGCCCATGGAATACTCTCGAAAATTCTTTAATCTGTTTGCAGGATGAGACCCTGACCTATCTTCCCAAGACTTCTCTGTCCATTGCTATTTATACCACAGCACTATCTAAACTTCTTCATGTTTTATTTTATGACATCCACTTTGAAAATTAACTCTGAGAGTAATAGTTTTTTTTTTATAAAAAGTACTTGATATTTCTCTTGATAAAAAGTAATACTTGGATTCTTTTAACCATTCATGTAGAAATTTATTTATTATAAAGAAAAGGTATTTAACTATTACTGAAAATCTATTTCTTTATTTCTGTTTTGCAAATCCTGAAGCCTGTTAGAGGTTGAGATATTAGCGGTTTGTTTTTGCCACCAGAGGCGGAAGTTACTGGACAAAAAAAAGTCCCTGTACAAAACTTTCTATCTTTAAAAACAAAAAGTTGTTGTAGCTTTAGTGCGCGTGCGATGTGAGAAGCCGCGTCCTGCTGAAAGTTTTAATTATTTGCTCCTCATGAAACTTGCTCCACGATATTTAAATAAGTAGATCACCTGCTGATGGCATAAAAAACAAGTAATTCCACCCGACATGTTTCTATTTCTGGCGACCAGGAAGCCCTACGGAAATTCTCCAAACCCTCCTGCGAGAGAGGACCGCTGGGGGTAGGAGAGAGAAAAACAAGGGAAGATGAGAGGAATAAAAAAAATTACTATTTTTACAAAAAAAATTCAGGTTTTTTCTCAACTTTCTGGCCTTACACAGCAAATCAGAGACTTGTTGAGAAGCAAATATTAAACTTAATTAGAGAGAAAATAAGAAACTGCATGTCTGAGTCACTTTACCATTGGAGCGGGTGTGCAGAAGCGAACCTAAATATGAACTTGAGTTTGTTGGCTTAACATTACAGAAAAAATCAGTGTGCACACGGAAACTCAAGTTCACTAAGTGCAAAATTTCTTGCTTTATGATTGCCATCCCCAAGGTTTAACCTCTTTCTCTATAACTGGATGAGCCGGACAACTGTGAATAGCAGTTACCCGACTTTTCCTCTGACGAGCAAAAAGATGGCGGTTAGACGAGAATGTTTGATGTTTAGAAAACATTTGAGGAGTGACCGTATATTTCGAGAGAGAATCCACTTGGCAGGTTTCGATTCCGACGACCTGATTGATATCTTGTATCTGTATGATGTGATAGGACATTGATTACCCACGTGGTGGGACTGACATTCTCTGCCTCAGGTAATTTCAGATCGTCGTCGGTGACATTTCCAAGATTGACAGTGTCATGGATTATCACTGGTGGGTCACGTGCACTTTCCTCACACATAAATGAATTGGCGTCTGAGGACGAGGCTCGCAGACTGATGGATGATAAGCAAGCCAATTTTCCAAATGTTGCGAGGTGTCTGGACAAATATGGGGATAGCCGACAACAAAGCAGAATTCGTTATCAGAAGGGATCATCACTCCATCAATTGCCAGTTGCTCTGTGATGGCAACTAAACATGGTGAGCGCCATCTGGGTAGTAAACTGGATTCGATCACGACTCCAAAAATACTCATAGAAACTAGTACAGTCTCCTTTTGACGTCAGTCTCCTAATGACGTCACACGCACAGGAAGTGTGTGAGGTCATTGCGAAGATTTGACGTCATTTTATCGTATGACGCACTCTGTGTGTAAGACTTGTAAGGCTCTGTCTTGCGGAAACTGATGAAAAGAAAATTCAATGGCGTTAGATAAGAGAGAGAAGAGGCAACGAAAATAAAGAGGCTGTGTTTTGTGGGGAAGGGGTGGATTGTTGAACTATACTTCTAGGTGAGAGTTCACTAAGAATGTAGACAGTTCATGGAAAAACCAAAAACGAGTACAGTCGCTGCAATGTCTGCAAAAAGCCTAAAGGAAAGCAGCGACACCCGGGCTTCGACCTCGAGTATTTATCCAGTGATGAAGGTCCATGCCTGCTGTACAGTGATGTAGGTCCATGCCTGCTGTACAGTGATGTAGGTCCATGCCTGCTGTTCAGTATAAAGCAAGAAAAGAGAAGGATACGGATGACTGGCGAATAGTCTGCTTTGTCATCGCTGACACCAAATAAACACGGCCAATCAGGTGAAGCGAATCAAGGTCCAATCAGACTCGTTGTTACAAATGATCTGTGGCTATATGTTGCCAGAGCTTTTGCTCTGTGCATCGAGTTTTCATCCACAAAAATCTCCAGCGCCTTCTGTCAAACATGCAGGGAGTCATAATAAGTTATACAAATGGCAACTAGGCATGCTGGGAAAACATGATTATTCGTTTTCTTCCTCGTTTACCGCACATTTCATCCCAGACCAGACTCAGGTGTGAGGCATGCAGGTGACTGCAGATGCGTTGGGAAGCCGTGTGCAAGTGAGCATACTTCCAAAAAAAAAAAAAAAGCGAGAGAGAGAGAGAACCCAGTCTAACGAGATAAGCAACAGCTTCATTGGAGTTCTTCTTCTTCCTCCCCCTTGACCTCCATTCCTCCTACATTGCCTTACGCTTATGAACTTTAACCTCTACGTGCGTTCTGTGTGCTTCATTTTCATCCCAGCCCCCATTTTCATTAATCATTTTTTTTTTTTAATTTTGTGGTTTATTTTACCACTGTCAGTCATACATCCAAATTCGAACATCAGAGAGAGCGAAGAAAAAAGTGAACAAACCATCTCAACACTTCAATTTTCTGCAATGCTTTATTACTGAATGCGCCATAAGAAACAATAACTGAAGGCCACTGGAAAAAACCGCCCACACTAAGGTCCGAACACAGCATGTTGAAACATAGGCGCTATCTCCGAAATATTGTACCGTCCTGGGGCTACATAGTCATTCCCGGTAAAAAGAAAATAATATACCGTTTGGGGGGTATGTGGATATTCCCCCGTTTAAAAACAACCGACCTCTGCAGTTATGTACATCACATGAGGTTCATCACACATATTAGCTACCATCCGAGTGCTAAAATTCCATACAGTGCAAAATCAAAACCAAGCAGATACTTTGACAGATTTTGTTTTGCATACAAAATAGTGCTATGCATTTTTGGTAACACATCTACATAATATTCGTGTTAAATATGTTGTCCTCTGGCGTATACTTCCTTCAAATCAATTGAATGCTGCAAATAAGCCGATGTAATGGTTAAAGTACATGTACAGCCTGTACACAGGAGTAAGAATAATCAGGTCAACTCGCAAAAAAGATGCATTTAAACAAAACCTTGGTGCTCCACAAGATTTAGCAACAGGTTAATTCTTTTCTAATAAACCATGCTGTGCATAATATTATGCACAATGTTTACAAATTCATAGCTTCCAAAAAGCGATACATACCGAGGAGCATCAACAACCAGCGAAATAAATCCCAGTGCGAGATGAAAAAACAAGAAAACCGCAAAGTGTTAAAATAATACAAACATAGCTTTGACATAGCGGCAAGTAGTTCTCGTCAACAGGTGCTGTGTTTGTTCAGGTTTAAAAAAAATTAAAATTAAAATTAAAAAAATGGACCAAATGCTTATTAGTGTGATGCTTGATGAGGCTATGATAGCTGGGTACAGAGCGGGTATTGGGTAGGTGTTTCAAGTTTCATCATCCGCTTTGGCGAGGCAACAACACATGCATCCTTGCCAGTCATCTGCAGCGATGACAGGAAATGTGTCCTCTTGGTGACCGCCTCTCAACCTCTTTTCTTTTTAAAAAAAAGTGCAAGAAGGAATCTGAGACACTAGTCTGTCATTAATCCTCGTTTCCTTCTCATTATCTGACAAGATGACTCGCTGAATGGAGCTATTAATAAATGCAGGGAATAAAAACATGCTTCCGGTGTAATAACGAATTTCTAAGAATATATGGGCTTTGAACTCCGCTCAACCTGGCCTTATACACGCTTGAAACACAATACCATTGGCAGACCATGAGCTGCCAATAGTTAATACTGCTTTTCTTTCTCTCTCATTCTATCTCACAATCTCTCTTTCTCTCGCTAGTGTCATTCATTTATGGCGCCCATTGCTTTAGCAAACACCAACAACACTCATCACAGCTCTGAAGAAACAATATTCTCGGTATGAGCAACATGTAACAAATGCAGGAAAGACATGACAGCGCACTGGAACTGGAGGAGGGACGGCATCCACAACTCTGCTTTGGACACAGCTCCCCTCAGAACAACGGGATCAAAGGTCAACTACACTCCCTCCCTCTTTTCCCCTCCCCCCGTTCTACCCAGTTGATCCTTTGGTGTGTAGTCTTAACTACTGTCATCACAGTGAAGGGAAAACAAGTGAAGGTGAGGGACAAACTCCTAAAAGATGTCTTCTGAACAAGTAAAAATTTCAGGAACCTGCATTCAGGTTAACATATGCAAACATTGAAAAAACAAAAACAAAAGTTTGAAAGCTTTCCGATGTTGTCCAACACTGCAGGCGCCATTGCAACTTGCCGGCCACCGTTTTCTGACATTTCTCTTGTCGACAAGGGCTCATATCTGAGGTTTGTCATTATCTCTAACCTTTCTTATATTAAATTATTTAGCAAGAAACAAAACATTAACAATAACTGGTACAGATTTCGGACAGCTTATGTTAAAAGTCAGTTTTCAAGGAAATAAATATTTTAATTTCTGATTTCTTCCTGCATTTCTATTAAAAGATTGTTCGAAGTGTCGAGTATTTATTGTTTACTCCGATTGAAGGATGACACAGACAAAATCAAATCTTATTTAATGTTAAACTTATTCAATTTACAGTTCATATATATATGAATACAATACATACTCTACATATATATTAGAATATTATGTATTTTACATGTATATATATATTTATTCGCGTAATTTCATTTTGAAAATAACTAATCCTTAATAAATCTCTATCTTTGCTAAAATGTTTTTCTCTAGCTCAGACAAACACACACACATGTGTACAAAAAGCAGGCACGCACGATCTGATTAAAATAAGAGTATATATATAAAACTCACGGCAGCGCCCTGTACTCAGTAACGGGGATGAGAATTTTCAGCGAAGAAGCAAATCCAGAGCAAAATTGAGCAACATCGGAATGCATAGCTAATGCCCTCTTACATCCAACATGATCTTGCTTCTACACTTTCTCACATTCCACCCCTTCCTGCCACCCTGTCCGGACGTTGGCGGGGGGTAACTGGGAGGGGGAGGGGGAAAACCCACAAGCAAGGAATGATCACAACCACTACGGTCTTCCACCAGTTCAGCTAATAATGAACACTACTCATGCAGCTCATAGGTCAGTGTGCAGATGTGTAATCTTTTGTCGACTGGTGGACAGAAGTCGGACAGACAATCGGGGAGGTTGGGGAGAAGTACAGGGCCTAGTCATTTACAAGTTAGAACTATATTTCAATGACCCACAAAAGACCAAAAAAGAAAAGGATGAAAATTATAAACCAAAACAATACTTGATGCATCTTATCCCCACTACCAACAGTTTATCCCACAGATTTTTAAACATCCCATCCCCCCTTGCTGCAGGGAGCTGGGTACTACCCCATCTTGATGACAGCAAATATCCTGCTCAGTGAAACCACGTGATGCATTTCCGTCATCGAAGACGAGCCCCACAGTCCACCCTCACATCCTCCAGTCCTGGGAGGAGCAGAAACTCTCCTCCGCAGCAGCAGTCCTCGTACGTGTCAGGCCTCCAGCAAGTGTTTATCACAAGTAACTGTCCTCATCACAAAGTAACGATTCCCGGCTGGGCTCCACGTATGCACTTTTTTTTCTTTTTTCTTCTTTTTTTTTTCAAAACAGTATGCCAGACATTAAAACGAAGATGACAAAAGGGTAACAATGGCAGCAGATGATGACATATAAACAGGATCAGGATCATAAAGATGAGAACGACGACGAGTGCCAAGAATGATAGATAATAGAAGCAATCTGGCGACGGGAACTGAAGAGGGGGGTGGGAGAGAGAGAGATAATCTCAAAAAAGTATATATCAGGAAGAAAAGAAAGAATTAAGGAGGGAAGAAATTTTTTGGTATCTTCTGTTCGGCTTCAATTAGTTTTAAGTGTAACTCTGCTTTTATAAAGAATTTTCTCTAGAAATTTACCCTCGGCAGCTGTTTATTGCGATGTAACGATCCTCAAGTTTTCTGTTGCTTTCTTGGAGGGGACTGACTCATCTAGGTGAAGTGTTCATGTAACACAACCATCTCTACCACATCCGGTCTTTAATGTCTTCCCTTCCCGACATTCCAGGTCGGACATGGCTGGAACAATCGGTGAAGGTCTCTCACCTCCATCCACACACAGTCCCCTCCCACCACCTACAAGAAACGACTCACCCCAGTTAATATCACAAGCCCCCGTCCACTTACCATTGCGGACAGTGTTAGAGGTAGTTCGTTTAAAGAAGGGAAGGTAGAGTCCAAAATGTGTGAATACCCAGGTGTCGCCAGTGACAAGTCTACATGCTAAATAGTTGCCCTAATGCTTCAGTCTCATAGAGGATTTGGGGGGGAGCAGAAATCAACCACTTGGTGACAGCTACTGCTTTATTCCCAAGAAAAAAAGCAGAAATCAACCATCTGCATGGCTGCTATTGCTTTACTCCCAGGAAAAAAAAACAGAAATCAACCACCTGCATGGCTGCTACTGCTCCAGTCCCCAAAAAAGTATATATATAAAAAAGAAGCAAAAATCAGCAAGTTGTTCGGCTACTTTAGTCTCAGAAGAAATAAAATCAAGCGGTCTTCATGATGCCCAAGCTGCTGCCAAAGAAAAGACCATCTTCCTTCTCAGCAGATGAAAAGTCCAAGAACTCGCTTGAAGAATTACACGAGGGCTGAAACCTGTCGTCAGAAAGAGCAGAAGGCGCGCGCTGGCTGATACACTTGAAGAACTCGCAAGCGAATGAAGGTCTAGCTGCTCACTTCCGGCGCCTTTCGCTCCCACCTGGACCCCCTCCCCGTTTGGCAATGTCCTGATGTGTGATGAGAAATCGTAGGTCAGCGATAGAAGCTTCTCGCACAGCTTTTAGTGTTTGCGTGGAATCGAGAGGGCCTGGTCTTTGCTCAAGCTTCCTGCTTAATACCGATCTGCAGGGGAACTTCGATTCCTTCCGGCTGATGCGCGAACTTCATGTTGCGCAGGCGCAGTGAGACGGCTGCCGTCAGCGCAGCTCCCTTGCCACTTCCGTCGTGGGAAAGCACGAGCTTGAACTGTAACACACCAAGGCCAGAAAGGATTATGCCTCCGCCCAAACAACATTTCACAGAAAACAATTTCCAAACAACATTTCAAAGAAAACAATTTGATTGGTTAAAACCTCTCAACTAAGGACATCACCCCATGAAACAAATTTCATGTTTGTTTTTAAATTCTGAGAAGGACAGTGACTAAAGGCATTCCTATCACAATGATTTTTGGTTCTGCAACTGACCTTTAGCCCAGGTTTGACGAGCTCCTGGATCTTGAGGCACATGAGGTTGTGGAAGCGAGGGTGGAAACGGTAGAGCGAACCGTCCACAGCGATGGTGATCTCCGGCTTGTTCATCCGGTTGATCAGGGATGCCAGGCCTGAAAATAACACAAAACATGGGCTTCAGATAAATGCTACCACATCCCCGCACATAAATACCCTGGTCATAGTCCAAACATAAAACATAGTCCACACTCTCACACACATAGGTCATACCCCGGTAATGGTACCCCGGTCATACTACCCTCGCTCACACACATACACTCTCTCACACATGCACAATATTTTCATGTCTGTGTAATCAGAAAGAATGGATGCGAATGGGAGAATCAGGAGGAAGAAGGAGGACATAAAAGAAAAGGAAGGAAGGAAGGCGAAGTGTACCAACCTGCTGCGGCCAGGAATGCGGCTCGTGCAGAGATGAGCGTGCACACATACTTGACGATCTTGCAGTCTTCAGTCGTGTAGTTCTCCACTCCCAGCTCATCCAGCACTTGCTTGGTGTTGCGGAAAAATTCGTCTGTGTCGCTGTGTCAATGAAAAAAAGAATCTGTGAGCTATTCAACAATTTTCTGACAAAATATCACTATCAACACCTTAGCAACAAGCCTTCAAGACCATCCAAGGATCCAGAACAAACAAATATATATAATTTCGTATGTAAGAAACAATGTTCAATTGTAGAATAGGTATAATGACTATGAAGGAAAAGAACTGCTCACCTTTCGATTTCAGAAACATATTTGGTGAAGAAGCGGCCACGTTCAAACAGCTCACACTCGTGGTCAACGGAGCGGAACAACAGGTTCTCCATCGTCAGTCTTTCCAGCACCAGCCTCACGATCTCGCCCATGTACATGCCGGATATCATCTTCTCCATGCTGCCAGCAGAGAGAGAGAAAGGGGGGAGGTATATTTAACCTGTGTTCATTCTTTCTTTCTTCCACCATCTAATAGACGAAAAATGCGTCGAGCTATTTGGGATGAAAGTTATTGTCACATCGCATCCGGAAAGCTCGCGACTGATTACACTCAGCTGAGGGGTGGATGGGAGAGGGGTGGATGGGAGAGGGTGACTTGATGTTTGGCATTCTATTTCTAGCTGTCAGACATGATGTTTGCCACCCAAACCAATCTCGCCCATCACTGTGGGGCTGCTGACCGTTGTAGGGTTTCTCGAAACCAAACTCCGGTGGCAGAAATCGGTTGACATCTTCGACCTTACGACTGTACTAAGGTTTCCTACTCGACTAAGACGAATGCACATGGGTTTCTTACATATATTATTATTCAAACACTTGGACTAGACGAACCCACATTTATTAAGTTTCAAAATAATAAGAAAACCATGTTAACCTATTTTTTTAACTTCTTTAAGAATTAAAAACTGAGTTAAGACACTCACATCTGTTTTCCCGGGTTAATGGAGAAAGTGTCTAGCTCTCTGTCGTACTCGGTTCTGAGGAAGTCCAGGCACCCGTTGTCACCAAATGCACCCCATTCTGTATTGATGATCACCTGAAATCACCCAAACAGGTAGCTGATGACAGGCAAAATTCTTTCTAAAACGATGAACTGGGTTCTAGTTACCAAAGGCTGATTCTGTTCTTCACACACACACATTACTCAAAATAAATAAATGCAAACGCGCGCGACGAAGAAGGTCAGACTGGTGCATGCTGACCCGTGACCCTGCGACCTGCCTCACCTGTTCAGGGTGGTTCTGCTCCTCGTCCCAGGTCTGGACGTTGTCCAGGGTCTCCATGTAGCAGGCGTTGCAGCCGGTGCCGAGGATCAGGCCGATCTCGCAGTTCCGGTCCACATGCGCCGCCGACATCAGTGTGCCCACGGCGTCGTTGACGATGGCCACGATCTCCACGTTGCAGTTCTGCAAGAATCACACCAAGCCCTCGACAGTTGAGCCTTCAGTTGGTAGTATCACAACATGGAATTTTGGGATTATGTGGACAAAGTCACATTCCCTGAGTCACATCTTTTTTCTAGCATTTTTCAATCTGATTCTTTCATATATGATTTTTTTCTCCATGACATCATTAATTCCCTGCCCGTCTCCTGATTCTGCCCTCTCCTTACCGTTCTCCTCTTGAGCGCCTCCTGGAGCAGGGCGCAGATGTCTTCGCCCACCACACCCTCGCACCGGAACCCCTTGGTCCACTTGGACAGGCGCGCCTTCGCCAGACCCTCCTGCTTGCAGGGGAAGGAGAAGGTGAAGCCCAGGGGCAGCGTGTGGCCCGTCAGGTTGTGGTCGCGCACAAACTTGCCGATGCAGTCGGCGATGTGGTCGAACAGCTGAAAGACAAACAAACATGGGCCGTGATGAGCTTGGCCGTGGACCTGCCGAGGATGTGGACAACACAAGACACTGAAACTTTCTTTCTCTTTCCTTGCTGTCTTTCTCCAGACAGGAATGACAGTTATGAACGAGATAAACCCCTTCGTTAAATCAGCAAACTGTTTTTTGTTTGTTTGTTTTTTTCTCTCTCTCTAATGCCTATTCTTGGTAGGTGGTCCGGTGGCGCAACGGTGAGCGCCTGTCACCAATACAGTAAAGATTGACTACCCTGGGTTCAGTTCTCGTCTCATCACGCAGTTTTTTTCTCGGCATGTGATATCTGTTTACATGGCTGGCTGCTTGCCGTGATATATTCTTATATGCTGGCTCGGTGTAAAACACCAATTCCCCCCAACTCCCCGTATTCTCGGTTATTTGGAACAGACTCAAGATGTTCTACTTTTTTCATGGACGTGCACAGCATGAGCCGCAAATAAAGAGCAAAACGGTTGTGTGCAGAAGACGTGCAGGATTAGAGAAAAAACATAAAGAATAAATAAAATCCGAATGCAGCACAACAGTGCGAGCAAATCCAGTTTTTATTTAAAGCATGGTCGACATGTCACGTGTGGCCATGTTGGGCGAGTCGGTGCTCCAGCAACTGCCAACAGCTCACGCTTGGTGCACATACAATGGTGGCCATGCCTCAGTTTAATCACGCAGTCGTCATTCAGTGACACAGAGCTGTTGTCGTGAAACTGGTGTTGCTTCGTGTGGAGGTTGTCCTGTATCCTGGCCATGTTTTTTACCCACCACGTCTGCTACTGACTTTCAACTTTCACCTTTTAACTTTGCCACAGAGTGTTCTGTCTCTGGGACAAAAATTACACGGTTAACGCGTGGAGAGTGATAAGGCTTGCTGTAAAATACATGTTTATACATTTTTGGAGGAGATGGTGCGGCAGCACACACTCTCTCTCCTGTTTTCATAATTTTTTTCTGCAAACTTGCTCGTCTTTTGACCATTCAGCAACCTGCTTTATTTGTTGCCTGTTCTGTTGCTCGTTTGTCTCACTCTCGTACCAGGCAATGCCCTGGCGATGGTCATTTAACAGGTGCAAAGGGCATACCCGCTCTCTCCAAACATTGAAGAACTTAATCCCCGCTATCATCAACTCTTTAAAATATACCGACTCCCCAAACCCTTATCTGCCGGAGTGATGCTAAACCTCTTTTTGTCGCTGCTGAGGCCGGCACGATCCCCCTCCTCCCTCCCTGCCCCCCAGACAGTTCATCAAACCACAAATCCGCTCAGCTGAAAACCACCCACCCACCCTACCCCTCCAAACTCCTTCAAGGCCAGCCTTGCTCTGAGTCCGAATGTTCTCGCCAATAAGACATGTTGCTGCTGCTGCTGGTGGTGGTGCTGCTGCTAGGGACGTGACTCGCAAAGCCTCGCCACTCCTTAAAAAAAAATCTTGCTGCGCAAATCTGGCCTATTTTCAGCTGAATATCAGCTGTTTCTGCCATTTTCGCAGGAGAGCCCGCTTGGGGCAGACAAGGAGCCAACTGTGATCCCCCGGTCAATCTCGGCTATCATATTTAGGTCCCAAAACAGGGCCGGTTTTCTCACCCGGTGCTGGATGCTTATTACTCGTGGAGGGAACACTGCCAAAGATGCTGCCAAACCGTTTTACGATTTCCGGGTTATTAAAGATGCTGGCTGGCTGTCCTTTTAAAAAAAATAACAACAACAAAGTTGGTACGGGGAGGGGGTAAGGTCAGAACTCGATTTTAAAC